>NW_016805229.1:160011-203220 GCF_001698545.2 Rhinopithecus bieti | reverse complement strand
GTGTATATTTAGAAAACCCCATCGTCTCAGCCCAAAATCTCCTTAAGCTGATAAGCAACTTCAGCAAAGTCTCAGGATACAAAATCAATGTGCAAAAATCACAAGCATTCTTATACACCAGTAACAGACAAACAGAGAGCCAAATCATGAATGAACTCCCATTCACAAGAGCTTCAAAGAGAATCAAATACCTAGGAATCCAACTTACAAGGGATGTGAAGGACCTCTTCAAGAAGAACTACAAACCACTGCTCAGTGAAATAAAAGAGGACACAAACAATGTGTTTATTGTGTATTTATTGCGGCACTATTCACGATAGCAAAGACTTGGAATCAACCCAAATGTCCAACAGTGACAGACTGGATTAAGAAAATGTGGCACTTATACATCATGGAATACTAGGCAAACATAAAAAAGGATGAGTTTGTGTCCTTTGTAGGGACATGGATGCAGCTGGAAACCATCATTCTCAGCAAGCTATCTCAAGAACAGAAAACCAAACACCGCATGTTCTCACTCATAGGTGGGAATTGAACAATGAGATCACTTGGACACAGCAAAGGGAACATCACACATTGGGGCCTATTGCGGGGAGCGGGTAAGGGGGTGGGATAGCATTAGGAGATATACCTAATGTAAATGACGAGCTAGTGGATGCAGCATACCAACATGGCACATGTATACGTATGTAACAAACCTGCACATTGTGCACATGTACCCTAGAACTTAAAGTATAGTTAAAAAAAAAAACAAACATTATGCTAAGTAAAAGAATACTGTCACAAAAAGTCACATATTTTATGATTCCATTAATGTAGAATATCCAGAATAGGCAAATCCAAAGAGACAAAATGTAGAATAGTAGTTGCCAGAGGAGATAAGGCTAAAAGAAGAATAACCACATAATGGGTATGGGGTTTCTTTGGAGGATGAGAAAAATGTCTTGGAATTAGATAGTAGTGATGTTGAGCAAGTCTGAATTTAGTAAAACCCACTGAATTGTACACTTAAAAAACTGAATTTGACAGTATGTGAATTATATCTCAATAAAACTTATTTTATAAAAAATGAAGTTGTAAAATACTCTTAAGGAATAAGATCAGATGGTTGTAGATGTGTGGCATTATTTCTGAGGCCTCTGTTCTGTTCCATTGGTCTATATATCTGTTTTGGTACCAGTACCATGCTGTATTGGTTACTGTAGCCTTGTAATATAGTTTGAAGTCACGTAGCATGATGCCTCCACCTTTGTTCTTTTTGCATAGGATTGTCTTGGCTATACGGGCTATTTTTTGGTTCCATATAAAATATAAAGTAGTTTTTTTCTAATTCTGTGAAGAAAGTCAATGGTAGCTTGATGAGGCTAGCATTGAATCTATAAATTGCTTTGGGCAGTATGGCCATTTTCACGATATTGATTCTTCCTATCCATGAGCGTGGAATGTGTTTCGATTTGTTTGTGTCCTCTCTTATTTCTTTGAGCAGTGGTTTGTAGATCTTCTTGAAGAGGTCCTCCACATCTCTTGTGAGTTTTATTCCTAGGTATTTTATGCTCTTTATAGCAATTGTGAATCGGAATTCACTTATGATTTGGCTCTCTGTTTTTCTATTATTGGTGTATAGGAATGCTTGTGATTTTTGCACATTGATTTTGTATCCTGTGACTTTGCTGAGTTGCTTACCAGCTTAGGAGTTGGACTGAGATGATGGGGTTTTCTAAATATACAATCATGTCATCTGCAAACAGAGGCAATTTGACTTCCTCTCTTCCTATTTAAATACCTTTTATTTCTTTCTCTTGCCTGATTGCCCTGGTCAGAACTTCCAATACTTTGTTGAATAGGAGTGGTGAGAGAGGGCATCCCTGTCTTGTTCCAGTTTTCAAAGGGAATGCTTCCAGCTTTTGCCCATTCAGAGTGATATGGGCTGTGGATTTGTCATAAATAGTTATTATTTTGAGATACGTTCTATCAATATCTAGTTGATTGAGAGTTTTTAGCATGAAGCACTGTTGAATTTTGTTGAAGGCTTTTTCTGCATCTGTTGAGATAATCATGTGATTTTGTCATTGGTTCTGTTTATGTGAATTATGTTTATTGATTTGCATATGTTGAACATCTGATCTTTGACAAACCTGACAAAAACAAGCAATGGAGAAAGGATTCCCTATTTAATAAATAGTGTTGGGAAAACTGGCAAACCATATGCAGAAAACGGAAACTGTACACCTTCTTTACACCTTATACTAAAATTAACTCCAGATGGATTAAACACTTAAACATAAGACCTAAAGCCATAAAAACCCTAGAAGAAAATGTAGGCAGTGCCATTCAGGACATAGGCATGGGCAAAGACTTTGTAACTAAAATATCGAAAGCAATGGCAACAAAAACCAAAATTGACAAATGGGATCTAATTAAACTAAGGAGCTTCTATACAGCAAAAGAAACTATCATCAGAGTGAACAGGAAACCAACAGAATGGGAGAAAATTTTTGCAATCTATCCATCTGACAAAGGGCTAATATGCAGAATCTACAAGGAACTTAAAGAAATTTACAAAACACACACACACACACCAAAAAGTGGCTGAAGGATATGAATAGACACTTCTCAAAAGAAGACATTTATGAAGCCAGCAAACATACGAAAAAAAGCTCACTGTCACTGGTCATTAGAGAAATGCAAATCAAAACCACAGTGAGATACCATCTCACGCCAGTTAGGATGGTGACAATTAAAAAGTCAGGAAACAACAGATGCTGGAGAGGATATGGAGAAATAGGAACGGTTTTACACAGTTGGTGGGAACGTTAAACCATTGTGGGACAGTGTGGGCTATTCCATCAAGGACTAGAACCAGAAATGCCCATTTGACCCAGCAATCCTATTACTGGGTATATACCCAAAGGGGATTATAAATCATTCCACTATAAAGACACAGGCACATGTGTGTTTATTGTGGCACTATTCACAATAGCAAAGACTTGGAACCAACCCAAATGTCCATCAATGATAGGCTGGATAAAGAAAATGTGGCACATATACTCCATGGAATACTATACAACCATAAAAAAGGATGACTTCATGTCCTTTGCAGGGACATGGATGAAGCTGGAAATTATCATTCTCAGCAAACTAACACAGGAATGGAATACCAAATACCACATGTTCTCACTCCTAAGTGGAAGTTGAACAATGAGAACACATGGACACAGGGAGGGGAACATCACACACTAGGGCCTGTTATTGGGTCGGGGGCTAGGGGAGGGACAGCATTAGGAGAAATACCTCATGTAGATGATGGGTTGATGGGTGCAGCGAACCACAATGGCATGTGTATATCTATGTAACAAACCTGCATGCTAGATATATATCCCAGAACTTAAATTATAATAATTTAAAAAAATATAAAGGAATAGAAGAGAAACAAGTAACAAATAGGTCTAAAGAAAAACAAATAGCAAGATGAGACATTAACTACATTAATAATCATATTAAATGTTCTGATCATCCTTCTCAGAAGACAGCAATGTCAGTGTGGAATTTTTTCAAAAGCAAGACCTAACCATCTGCTGCCTACAAGAAATGCGCTTTAGATATAAATACACAAATAGGTTAAACATAAAAAGATAGAAATAGACATGCCATATATATACTTTTTATAAAAGGCTGGAGTTGTTATACTGATATCAGAGAAAGTAGATTTCACAGCAAGAAATAAAGAAGGTTACTTACTAAAGGGATCAGTTGCTTGGAGCTTGAAAAGACATGAAGCAAAAACCAATAGAAATGCAAAAAGAAAGAATTCTACAATTATAGTCAGAAATTTCAAACTCTTGTCCAAATGATTGACAGAAAAGGCAGTGGAAAATCAACAAGGACATAGAAGACTTCAGTAATACTATTAACCATCTTCACTGAATTGACATTTATAAAACACTCCCTTCCACAGCAGTGCAATATACATTCTTTTCAGTGTGTTTTGAATGTCTCCGCGGAACATTTATCAGTATAGACTATATCCTGGGCCAGAATGCAAAAGCCAAAATACAAACACCAATATAGTTAAAAGGATTCAAGTCATCCAAACTGTTTTCTGACTATAATGGAATTAAATGAGAAATCAATAACTGAAAGATCCCTAGGAAAGACCAAATATTTGGAAACTTCATCGCATCTTTCAAAATAACCCACAGGTCAAAGAAGAAATCGAAAGGGAAAATGATACCTTTAAGTGAATGTACATGAACATACAACAAAAGGTATACATTGTCATTAAAGCGGTACTTAGGGAGATATTTGTAGTACTAAATGCCTAACTTAGAAAATTATAAACTTATCAAAACAATGACCTCAGCTTCCACCTTAGAAAAATGGAAAGTGAAAAGCAAGGTAAACTCAAAGCATACTAATTCAGAATAAGCAAAAGAATAGATATAATAAATATCAGAGCAGAACCAAATGAAATAGAAAAAAACAAATAGCTGATTCTTTGAGATCAAACGATTGATAAACATCGAGCCATACTGATCAGAAAACAAGAAGGAAGACACAAATACCAATATCAAAAATAAGGGAGGTCATCTCATTACGGATTCTGCAGATATTTAAAAGGATACTTGGGTGAATATTATAAACAACTTTGCGTCCATACATTCATTGACGATTGAAATTGATAAATCCCTTGAAAGATGTAACTATGAAAGCTCACTTAAGGGAAATAGATCACCGGAATAGTGCTGTAGCCATTAAAGAAAATTTAATCATAGCTTAAAAACTTTCCACAAAGAAAATTTTTGGCTTCACTGATGAATTCTCCTACACATTTTAAAAATAATTAACAGGAGGCCAGGCGCGGTGGCTCACGCCTGTAATCCCAACAGTTTGGGAGGCCGAGGCAGGTGGATCACGAGGTCAGGAGATCGAGACCATCCTGGCTAACAGTGAAACCCCATCTCTACTAAAAACACAAAAATTAGCCGGGCGTGGTGGCGGGCACCTGTAGTCCCAGCTACTTGGGAGGCTGAGGCAGGAGAAAGGTGTGAACCCGGGAGGCGGAGCTTACAGTGAGCAGAGATCACACCACTGCACTCCAGCCTGGGTGACAGAGCAAGACTGCGTCTCAACAATAATAATAATAATAGTAATAGTAATAATAATTAACAGCATTTCTGCACAAACTGTTCCAGAAATTTGAAAAGGAAAACACATTTCCCAATTTCTTATATGAGTCTGGCATTATTGTGATACCAAAACTGATAAAAGACATTACAAAAAACAATAAACTGGAGTGGAATTTAGGTCACTCTTATAATAAAGTGTGAAAATGCAAATTTGGAGGATTCATCTGAATAAAAATACTGTGGGACAATGTTTACGAGGGATCATTTGAGCAGCCAACTCTCGGTTCAAAATGCTTTCTCCGCCACTGTACCAGCTGTGTGATCGTGGGCAAGTGATTTTACCGCTGTCTCTCCCTTTCCTTATCTATAAAATTGGTGTAATAACCTTGGGCTGAGAGTTAGGGTGAAGATTAAACTAGATAATATATTTGCAGTGCCCTTAAATAGTGCCTGGGACATAATAGGTAATCCAATAACTATTAACTGTAACAATATAATATTCTTGTTAAGATAAAAGAGGCTTTTGCCTTTTGTGATGTGAATACATGTTTGTATTTGTAGTTATTTTTTGATCAATGAAGCAGTTTTAAAATTATTTTTCTTTGCATTTAAAGGAAGAATTATCCTTTATAATTACATATGAGGCTTACCTCTTAAGAAGCAGCGGCCTTTTTTTCTCTCTCTCTTTTTTTTCTGTCATAGGAAGAAGCAGGATTTTTCTGCTCCAATCCAGCATAAAAATTCCCTTTGGCCTTCTGTTTTTTGGCTTGAGGACCTGACTTGCCCATATAGCAGTCACTCAGTACAAGCTGAGATAGAGTCCCAAGAAGTCTTGTTCACTGCTATTTACTGTAGGTTTATCCACGCCCCTCTGGCTTACAGCCTTACTTAAGGTAAAGCCTGTATGGAGGAGAGCTTTACATGGCTGCAGCTAGAACCTTGCCCTCGCCATGGCCTGAAAGACATTATAAAAACTGAGAAATGACCCTGAGAGCTGATCCTTGTTTATTGATGCTTCACACTCAAGTTACCAATACACCAAAGTGCAAAACACAGCAAAGCATTCAGAACTGGTTTGGATCTCTCCTTTTCAGGCCCTTTAAGTTCAGGCTTTAGTAATCAGTGAAAGGCAATCTCCCCTCACTCCTCCTGTCCTCAGCAGGAGCGTCCTGCTTATTATTTTTGCCGCATGGGTAGGCAATAGGATGGGAGAAGGAAGACTTGCTGTGTGCAAGGGCAGGCAAGACCAGAGGAAGCCCTTGTGTTTGAAGCTTTGGAAGCACAAAGACAGACCCTGCCTGTTTATTAATGTGCTTCAATAATTGTCCGAAATCTCCTATGGAGAGGACCAAGTAGATTGGTAGAGAAAGAGACTAAACTTATTGCAATGTTTTTTCCTCTCCTTTGGTCCTAAGTCAGGGTTTCTTAACAGAAGCGTTAGTGATGATTTGGACCAGATAATTCTCTTTTGTAGGGGGGCTGGTCTGTGCATTGTAAGACGAATGTTTAGCTGTATCTCTGGTCTCTACCCACCAGACGCCAGAATCAGTCCCCTTCCCAAGTTGCCACAACCAAAACACCTTCAAGCATAGCCAGATATCCCTGGGGAGGTGGGGGAGCCCCTTGGGGATTGAAAACCGCTGACCCATGCAGATCATGGGGGTAAAGATTTCTCACTGGAGACACTCTATATTTTACTTTGAAAAGCAGGAGAAGAGAAGAAATCCCTACAGCTCATATAGCTAAGCAGTGGGAGATGAAAGGGGAGAAATGGGTTTGTAGATGATGGTTGGGTGCACAGTTATCTCTTCTGAATGATTAGATATTGTCCAAGTGGGAAATAAAGCACCAACTTATTTAGCTGAAAAATAACGACTTGTTTTACAGGGGTCTCTGGTAAGAGCTGAGTTGGAGGACACAGGGTGACGGAACATTATTTCCAAACATCCTATAAACTCCCCTCCCCACAAATGGAGGAGGACCAGGAAAGCAACACAGCCCTGGCCGATACAGGGCAGGTGGGACGCAAAGGAAGTGCCCACAGATGTATATCAGCGCTAAAGATACTGCTCTCACCTCTAGTAAATAGGACGTTGTATGGTCAAAGGGCAACATCTCATCCCTTGCCAGCAAAACTAGGAAGGGACTCTGTTAAAAAAATAAAATCAAATAAAAAATCAAGTTGGAGAAGGAGAAAGGAGAGAGAGAGAGTCCTTCCTCCTCAATGATAGTCATCAGGGATTTGTGAAGAAGCAAAAACAGGAGCTGAAACCTAGCAAATTCTTGCCCAAAAAGGTGAAAATATATAATTGTCATGTGCTAAACAAGGCCCTCCCAAAGATGCCCAGGAAACTGTCAATATATTACTTTGTAAGGCAAACGAGACTTTGCAGATGTGATCAAGTTAAGAGATGGGGAGACTGTCCTGGATTACCCTGTGTGCCTGATGTAATCACAGGCTTTTCTTTCTTTTCTTTTTTTCTTTTTTTGAGATTGAGTTTCACTCTTCTTGCCCAGGCTGGAGTGCAATGGCCTGATCTTGGCTCAGTGCAACCTCTGCCTCCTGGGTTCAAGCGATTCCCCTGCCTCAGCCTTCTGAGTAGCTGGGATTACCGGTACATGCCACCACACCTGGCTAATTTTTTGTATCTTTAGTAGAGTCGGGGTTTTGTCATGTTGGCTAGGCTGGTCTCGAACTCCTGACCTCAAGTGATCTAACCGCCTCAGCCTCCTGAAGTGCTGGGATTACAGTCATAGGCTTCTTAAGAGAGGGATGCAGGAAAAGTCGGAGTTAGACAGAAGGCAGTGTAACAACAGAAGGAGAGGGGGAAAGGGAATGATCTGAAGACGCTGTGTTACTGGCTTTGAAGATGGAGAAAGGGCATCATGAAGGAAAAGGTGGTGGCAGCCTCTGGAAATGGGAATGGGCAAGGGACTAGAATCCCCCCAGAATCCCCAGGGGGAACGCAGCCTCACAGACCCATTTTAGACCTCTGACCTGCACATCTCTAAGCTAATACATTGGTGTTGTTATAAGCCAGTACGTTTGTGATAACGTGTTACAGCAGCCATAGGAAACAAGCAGGGGGCCCTACAGAGTCTCGCCATTCAGGGTTAGAGACCCAGCTTTCAGACCAGGTTGATCACCACGTACCTGGGGCCCTCCCATCATTTCTGAATCACATTTTCCTCCTCTGTAAATTAGCCAATCACTAGGTACCTCCTGCTCTGACCAATGTACTCTGCTGTTTCATCACTCAGAAAACACCCAGTAGGATTGCTGGGGTGACAGAAAAAAAAAAAAAAAAAAAAAAAAAGCACTATATATAGTGTCAGCCTTTGACTTTGTGGTATGATTTTTTAAATCTGATATTTGTCCCTGGTTCCTGACACAAAACTCCTTCAAACAGCTTTGGAATTTCTTGCATGTTAGGAGTGTATTTTGTTATTCAAAATGAGCCCCTTTTGACTATACCTAAGTTTATCCTAATGAGGTGACTCATAGTGGACCCTAAATAGTTTTGAGGGAGAAGTTGGCCATGCCAGGAAGACTAAGTGCATGATTAAAGGATTGGAATTTTGTTCCCCAACCTGTGGGGATGGTGGGGAGCTGGAGATTGAGTTCAGTCATGGTTCATGAGTCAATCAATCATGCCTATATGATGAAAGCTCAGCAAAAACTCTGAACAACGAGGCTCTGAGAGCTTTCTGGTTGGTAAGTGTACTGATGTGCCAGCGAGGTGTATTCTGACTCTTTTGTTTGTTTGTTTGTTTGTTTGTTTTTGAGACAGAGTCTCACTCTCTCACCCACACTGGAGTATAGTGGCATGATCTCGGCTCACTTCAACCTCCGCCTTCTGGGTTCAAGCAATTCTCCTGCTTCAGCCTCCTGAGTAGCTGGGATTATAGATGCCCACCACCATGCCCAGCTAACTTTTTGTATTTTTAGTAGAGACAGGGTTTCACCACTTTGGCCAGGCTGGTCTCAAAATCCTGACCTCAGGTAATCCACCCACCCTGACCTCCCAAAGTGCTGGGATTACAGGCATGAGCCACCATGCCTGGCTGCATCCTCACTCTCTAACCACTTAATGGGTTCTTCCTGCCCACTGCACAGACAAACCCAATTCACTGAGACCACAGCATCACAATAAATAAAGCGTTTAGTTAACATGAGGCTGGTCATGCCACATGGGGATGGAGTTATTACAAATCAATCTCCCTGAAAATTCAGAGACTGGGATTTTTTCAAGGATAATTTTGGCAGGAACGGGGTCAGGAAGTGGGGAGTGCTGATTGGTTGGGTCAGGGATAAAATCATACATAGTCAAAGCTGTCCTCTTGTGCTGAGTCAGTTACTGGGGAGAGGCCACAGGACTGGTTGGCAGGTATGGTAGAGTCCTTGGTTATCAGAAATGCAAAAACCTGAAAAGACATCTCCAAAGGCCAGTCTTAGGGTCGACAATAGTGATGTTATCTGCAGGAGTAACTGGGGAATTGAAAATCGTATGACCTCCAGAATAATGACTTGTAATCATTTACGTCTGTATCTCAGCAGAATTCAGGCTCTTCTCAACCTCCTCACCTGGTCGTCTTTCATTAGCTTTATGAAGATGATTTATTTGGGGAAAGGGCTATTATCATTTTAACTATAGACTGAATGTCTCCTAAACTTAGCTTGGTCCAAGCCCAGGAATTATTAAAGGCAGTTGGGAGGTTAAAGGCCACATGAAGGTTGATTGAGTCAGATCTCTTTTACTGTCATAATTTTCTCACCATTATAATTTTTGCAAAGGCAGTTTCAACTCCACAGCATAGAAACACCTTTATCAGGACCCTTCCAAACCTTGCCATCCTATATATTAGTTCACCCAGTTTTTATCCTTTATGATAAAAGAGCAATTGTAAGTATAGTACGTTCTGAGTTCTGCCAGCTATTCTAATGTGGGGACCATAAGCTCTTGGCCCCTAAAGGTTCACTGAAAAATCACTGACATGAGACAGATTGATTAACAGGAGAAAAGGCATACAGATTGCTTAATGTGTATACACAGGAGCCTTCAGATTGAAGACGTAACCGTACAATAAGTTACAGAAGCTTGAGATTACAGAAAGAATGTGGACTTAGAGCATGGTCAAAAACGGGCTTAGTGGCAAGACAGGTTTATGGGAGGAAGAGAGGAAGAGGCTTGGCTAGCAGAGGTGGCCTTGTTATGTGGAGGAGGCCTCTCTCCAAGAGAATAGATGGTAAAATTTATTTTCAACTTTTTTTTTTTTTTTTTTTTTTTTTGAGACAGGGTCTTACTATGTTTCTCAGGTTGATCTTATACTCCTGGCCTCCAGTTATCCTCCCACCTTGGCCTCCCAAGGTATTAGGATTACAGGTGTCAGCCACCAAGCCCAGCTCTTTTTAGACTTTTTTTTTGCCTTGAGACAGAGTCTTGCTCTGTTGCCCAGGCTGGAGTGCAATGACGTGATCTCGGTTTACTGCAACCTCTGCCTCCTGGGTTCAAGTGATTCTCCTGCCTCAGCCTCCAAAGTAGCTGGGATTACAGGCATGTGCCACCATGCCCAGCTAATTTATTTTATTTTATTTTATTTATTTATTTAGTAGGGACAAAGTTTCACCATGTTGGCCAGGCTGGTCTCAAACTCCTGACCTTGTGGTCAGCCTTTCTAGTCTTTTAAAGGTTTCAGACGCAGTCTCTCCTACATCTTGGAAGGGCATAGAAAAGACCTGGCCACATTACTGGAGATTCTCTACGATGCAAATTTCCTCCCATCTCAATCTGCTAGCTCTGAGAAAGCCATTTCAAAATATGTCAGAAAAATATATTTCAGGGTAAAATATTTTAATTTGCTTCACTAGAAAATTGTGAACCTGAAAGGGGGTCATGAGCATCCCCAAATTTATAGCCACATTGGCCAAGCAGAAGTACAGGTGGCCCCTGGGGCTTGCGGCAGCATCTGAAGTGGAGGCAGGTTTGTGGTGCTGAGCCCCCTAACGTGTGAAGTTGGACATTAATTTCAGGTAATTAGTGTCAGAAATGAATTGAATTCTTGGGCATCTGGTTGGTATTGGGTTGTGACCCTTAGCTGGTTGTGTGGCCTTGGAGACATCTCCATGGAGCTCAGCTTTTCTTGTCTAATTGAGTAGATTAGTGGCATTCATGATTTTTAGCAGCAGAAGCCATTGTTCCATAAACAACATCTTACCCCTAAACCTGGTATATATATAATAAATGATAGCAAATTTCAGGCCATGAATCCCTTTCAAGCCTTCCTTTTCCTTCCTCTAAGATACCTTTGTAAAGACCTAGGGCCCCACTTAGCAATTGGAAAGCCAATGACCCAGATGATCTGAGATCCCCTCTCCTCTCAGAAAATTCTCTTATGTGTTCCCAAAGCCTAATAGAGATCAGACTTCTCCAGAGCCCTCAAGGTCTCTTTGGAAACCCCTCACTCCCTCAAGCAGCTACAAGGGGAACCAATGATTTAGTCAGCACGCCTGTTAGCTCAGTTGGAAAGGAGCCCTTACTCTTGCAAAAGTTCCCAGCCCGGGATCCAAGGTCAAACGTGTGTGGTCGCAGAGCCTAACTCTTTATTATCAGAAATAAAATAAACTCCCACTCCTCTCGCTTCTCCCACACAAGGCAGCAGGATGCTCAAGCCCTATCTCTGGCAATATCAGGTTTATAAGAACAGTTTCTCACTTTTATTCATTTGTGAATTGAATTAGCTTTCACATTTGCCTCCACATCTTCAAAGAACATCTCCCAGCCATCATTTACCACACTATTAAATTGAGGAGCATCTTGTCGGTACATCTGATAATTTGCTTCTGAGTGATGTTTATGTTGTTGCTAAGCATTTTAGCCAGCAACAATAACGTTACGAATGTGTAGCTGGGCCTTTTAACTACCAACTCAAAAGAGATTTCGACAACTGGATGGAACGCTGGTAATGAAGAGACTAGATTACTTTAAAAGTTATTATGTTTCAATAGGGCGAACTGGATTCAATATAAGATACTCCCAGCTCTGGTCGAAGTAACATCTTTAGTTTCTCACATGAAACTAGGTAAAATCTGATGTGGAGGCAACTGGAAATTGTCAAGTCCCAGCATATTAAGTAGGTTTAGGATTGTTACTGTGAAGTTTTCCATTTAGTTCAACCTTATAGGCAAGACCTGCCAGGAGTGATAGAATAGAGGGTGAACACATAGGGGTTAGATCCGAAAGACTGAGGGTTCAAATTCCAGCTTTACTACTTGGGCAAATTCCGTATTCCTCAGTTTCTGCTCCTGGAAAATCAGGAAATGTACTTTCCTTCCTACTGCTGACACATTTCATGACCCATGAAATTTCTCCTCTCTCATCTCCTGCATGAAATGATTTTTTCATGATTTTTCAGTGAACCTTTAGGGAACCAAGAACTTATGGCCCCCATACTAGAGTAACTGGCGAAACTCAGAAAGTACTATACTTATAATTACTGTTTTATTATAAAGGATACAAATGAACAACTGGATGAAGTGATATATAGGGGGGCAAAGTTTGCAAGGGTCCTGACATAGGTGTTTCTGTGCTGTGCAGTTGAAACTCCCTTTGCAAAAATTATAATGGTGAGAAAATTATGACAGTGAAAGGAATCTGATATAACCAACCTCAGGTCACCTTTAACCTCCCAACTGCCTGTAATAATTCCTGGGCTTGGACAAAGGTAAGTTTGGGAGACATTGAGTCTATAGTTAAAATGATAATAGCTCTTTCCCCCCAAATAAATCATCTTTGTAAAGCTAATGAAAGACGACCAGGTGAGGAGGTTGAGAAGAGCCTGAAATCTGCTAAGGTAGGCATAATAATAAGAATAGAGTTGTAGAGGGAATTGTCTTAGATTTCTCAACCTTGGCACTTTTGACATTTGGGGCTGGACCATTCTTTGTTTTTGGGGGCTGTCCTGTGTATTATGGGATGTTTACTGGAATCCTCGGCCTCTACCCTCGCCACCTAGATACCAGCAGCAAACCCCTTCCAGGATGACAATCAAAATACTGTCTAAACATTGTCAAATATTTCCTAGGGGGCAAAAATCAGCTCTGATTGAGAACTACTAGTTTAGAAAATGTTTGTGAAACTCTTAGATGGTGTCTGGCACACCATAAGGGCTCAGTAGCCAGGAACTGTTATTAAGATTTTTTTTAATGTCTGTGAAGAGCCTGCACTACTATCCGTACTACTGGGTTGAGCGTGCCGTCCTTGAGCTGCGGGTCTCCTTGGTGGACCAGGAGACTCTGTGACCCAGCTCTGGAGAACATCAAAGGAGATGTGAATTCTGGTGGCCTTTGTGGGACCTGACAGCCTGAGCTCTCTGTTCTTTGGACTCACAATGCAAAAGTCAATGTAGCCACTATTTGCTAAGAGCAGGATCCCTCCGTGGACAAGTGAGGTTGGCCCACACAATGTGTCTTTCGTCAGTCTATTTGTTTGTTTAATAAACATTTACCAAGTGTCTGTTATATACCAGGTTCTGTGCTGGGCGTCTGTAATATAATGAATAAGCCCTGGTGTCTGCTTTCTAGATGTTACAGAGTGACAGGGAGCTTACGTGTAAGCAAAGATGCTTACAACCCGGAACTACTATAGAAAGGAAAAGAATTTGGTCATCAGATGCAACCTGGAATGTCAGAGAAAGAGTCCTCGATGAGTCCTCAGTTTTGAGAATTTAGGACCTGGTGTTTGCCTTCCAAAACTGGTTGCAAGGATCTATCTCATATTCAGCTTCTTCACTTTTCAAATAAAAAAAGCTGAAGGACAAAGAAGAGGTAACTCTTGTTTAAGGAAGACCCATCAATTTATACCAGATTTGAGGTTTCCTCATACTATATGTCTCCCTTTGCAGGCCCATCAATACAATACAAAAGTGACCTTGGTCAGCTAAATGTTTTATTCTGCAGGAGAAAAGCAAGTGTTTTCTCAATGTCTAGTAGAGCATTCGGGCGCGCATGTGTGTGTGTGCATGCACACATATATGTGCATGTGTGTATGTGTGTAACTATTGAGAGATTAGGATACTCATCTGTAATTTTTCTGTGCATTGCTGAATATTTCAAGGAGAGTAGATCTCTGAAAAGGAGGAATCATTAGTGTGAAGTGGTCTACAAGCTCCTGCACACTATTAAATGGGATGGAGCGCCTCTCCGGCCAAGGTGTTGATGGAAGACTATGAGTGGATGTCTCAGTGCTTTAGAAATGTGTCAGTAGCCAGGTGCGGTGGCTCACGCCTGTAATCCCAACACTTTGGAAGGCCGAGGCGGGTGGATTATCTGAAGTCAGGAGTTCGAGACCAGCCTGGCTAACATGGTGAAACCCCGTTTCTACTAAAAATACAAAAAATTAACCAGGCATGGTGGCACGTGCCTGTAATCCCAGCTACTCGGGAGACTGAGGCAGGAGAATCACTTGAACCCGGGAGGCAGAGGTTGCAGTGAGCCAAGATCGCACCATTGCGCTCCAGCCTGGGCAACAAGAGCAAAATTCCATTTCAAAAAAAAAGAAAAAAGAAACGTGTCAGCAGTAGGAGGGGAGAACTTTGATTCATACTAAACTAAGAAAATGGTAGGAAGTACTTCAGTAATTGTTTGAATGAATGAATAAAGAGGAGATGAATAAGTGAGTAGATTCAAGACCAAAGAGTACTCCCCCCACCCCCAGGAGAGAGGTGTAGTGTTCACCCATTGTTTTGCCTCTCCAGCCTGGCTCTGTTTCTGGAAATTGCTCCTCCACCTGCAAATCTATTTGGTTTTCTTTTGAGGGACCATTTTCTCAAGTAGTCTACATCTCTAGCCAATGTCAGTTAGTCCATGAGTAGATATCTGACCCAGAATGGATCACCATGCTGCACTGGAAACAGCTGACTGGCCCAAGAATGGGCACCTGACCCAAGCTAGGCCAACAAGTCCTTCCATCAGGACTTCTGGGCTAAGCACCAAGGGACTAAACTCAATATGCCTCTGAGGACTGACATCATAAATAGAAAACTCAGAAGCTACTGGGATCAGAAGAGTCACTTTTTTTCCCTCCGTGTAGCCAAAGACCATTTGTAATGAGAGAGAGAGAGAAAAAAAAAAGAAATAGACAATTGCTACAAGAAATGGAAAAAGAATGCCAATATGTCTGAGTCTTTGGTTTTATAGTTCCCGAGCCCCACCTGCATTCCTGCCCTTTTTTGGTTTGGTCATTCCATTCTTGCATGAGATTCCTCCATGCCCTTATAATTCTGTTTTTCCTTGAGCTATTTTAAGTTGCCTGTCACTTGCAATCTGAAGAGTCCTGGCTAAACAAACAGACCAGGAGTCAAGGCAAGTTAATTTCTTTTGTATGATTTGTCACTGCTTCAGGCGATATTAGGCGGGCAAACACCACCATATTGTAAATCATAAACACAAGGCCCTTGGTCTGTAATAAAGTACCATTCTCTTTCAAATGCATTCAATATACCTCCAGAAGAGAAATAGATCAGAAGTTGCTTCATAACAAAGATGCCAATATTATAGAAGCTCAAGATGGGGAATTTACTGGAGAGAGAAGAGTAGTCTATTGACCTGCTACAAATGTTCTGGCTCTGCCGTTATTCAAATATTTCTATTGCCTGGAGTCCTGCATGTTTTTCCTCTATCCTATAAACATCCATCTTGAGCAAATAGGAGAGCCTTTCAACTAAACCTTCCCCACCTGCACCATTTTGAATTACTGCTACATCGTGGACATGGCCATTCATGGTGCAGATTTTTTTGTAGCAGCAAATAGCTTAAGCTGGTGATTCATCTATGTAGTTTAGATACTGTCATTCAAAGTGAGAGAAACACCAGTCCTTATTCACTGCTGATATGGTTAGGCTTTGTGTCCTCACCCAAATCTCATCTTAAATTGTAATCCCCAGGTGTTTGGGAAAGACCTGGGGGAATGTGATTGGATCCCAGGGGCAGTTTCCCCTATGCTGTTCTCATGACAGTGGGTGAGTTTGCTTGAGATCTGGTGATTTTATAAGGCGGTCTTCCCTGCTCTTGCACACACTCTCTTCTGCTGCCATGTGAAGAAAGTCCTTGCTTCTCCATCACCTTCCACCATGACTGTAAGTTTCCTGTGGCCTCCCCAGCCATGTGGAACTATAAGTGAATTTAAACCTATTTTCTTATAAATTTCCCAGTCTAGGGTATTTATAGCAGTGTGAAAACGGATGAATACAATGGCCAACCACTTTTCTAGGCACTGTCCAAGTATTGTCTGTCACTTGATCTCACAAACACACAGGGAGATATTGGCATTGGCATTTTGTAAAGGAGGAAACTGAAACTCAGAGTTGTTAGGGAAATTATCTAGCTGGTCATTGGTTGGGAAAGGATTGGAAGTCAGATTGGACTGGCTACACGGCCTGTATTCTTTTTTTGTTGAGCTTCCTCAGGGACACCGAGAGACCAACTAGGAAAATTTCTTGACTTCCTAGGGTTTAAAGGAGTCCTGATTGATTTACCCAGGCTCTTCTTACTGAAACATGGGCATCTACAGGCAGGCAGGGATCCGGGTGCAATATGCAGGGCCTGGAATGATGCATCGCTCTTTCCGCTCTCTTCCCAATATGAGGACCCTGTGCCCAGAACATAAATGTTTTCGTAAAATGGGAGAAAACGTTCAAAGGCTTCCTGTCCCTAACTAGTCTCTGGCTGCCTCTCCGCATTGCTGCTCATGTCACATTTCTCTTTCCAACTCAGATGGCATTAAAGCCTTGGAAACATTTCGCCAGCTTCTCTCTTCATCCACATTTCTATTTTATATTTCATAGCAAAAAGGAGATCTGAAAAAATGCAAATCTGGGTGATGCTTCTACTTTGCTTAAAACTCTTCTCTCTGTGGCTTATTCCGACTCTTAGCAGAAAGTCTAGAATCCTGAACATGGTTTACAAGGTGCTCCACCATCCTCCAGGGCTTCTCTTGCCTCATCTGTCACTGTTTTGCTTTGTTCTTGGCCCTCCCCTATCCAGTTCTCTTTTCCTAGTTCCCATACCTCCCTCCCTCACTCTTCCAGCCCTACCTCTCCCCTGTTGCAGGTATGCTAGCTTATAGATGCTTCCCTCTGAGAAGTGTTTTCTGAACCCTGAGACCAGGGAGGCACCTGCTGCAGCCCATGGCACCCTCTGCTTCTCCCTTACTCACACAACGTTAGTAACTGTTTTTCACTGTCTGTCTTAGTTACTAAATTAAGAATGACAGGGACAAGGTTGGGTCCCCAAAAGGCAGTCCCTGCGCTTGTCAGGGAGTATAATCACCAGGTTATCTTCCTGTAGGGAATCTTTGGCATTTGTTATTTCACTCTTATTCTTACCACTCTCCATTATTTCATATAATGCAATTTGTTCTTTGCAAGTTTTTCCGCCCTGGTTTCTTTTGTGCTGGGTAATGCACTCGAATTCTTAAAACACTGCTTTGAACTTGAAGCATCCTTGCTCTGAAAATTTTGTTGGCTTTGCATTGCTTACCCCCAGCTACAACAAAATGATATTCAAAGCTCTTCAAATGTACTCGCACCTTAGGCCTCCAGCTTTCATAACCAGGTTCTTTTTGTGAGTCCTAGTCTAGCGAGAAACATTGGTTTTTCCCTCTTTGGCTTCTCTTCCTTTTCTTTCCTCCTCCTTTCTCTCCCTTCTTCCCTTTTTTGCCTTTCTTCCCTGCATGTCCTCCTTCCTCCTCTCACCCCCTCACTCTCTCCATCCCTCCCTCATATTCATTCAGCAAGGCTTCCAGCCGTCATGGATGCCTACTTCTGAGATTACCCACCCTAGCTGCACAAGGGATGTACTTGGGAAGTTTTCTGGGTTTTTGTTTTTGTTTTCCTTAGGATGCCTGGGCTTCAGTCTCCCCACTCCATCCTTCTCAGAGATTCCTATTTGTTTGATGGAAGGTCAGACCATGCAGCAGAATGTTTTTAAAGTTTTCTTGTGATTCTAAAGTGCAGCTGGAGTTGAGAACCTCAGGTCTTTGTTTATCAGGCATTGGACTGATTTCTTTCCTCATGAACTTTATCATATAGATTATACAGGAGTGGCCGGGTGCAGTGGCTTGTACCTGTAATCCCAGCACTTTGGGAGGCCGAGGCAGGCGGATCACCTGAGGTCAGGAGTTCGAGACCAGCCTGGCCAACATGGTGAAACCCCTTCTCTACTAAAAATACAAAAGATCAACCTAGCATGGTGGTGGATGCCTGTAATCCTGGGAGGCTGAGGCAGGAGAATCTCTTGAACCTGAGAAGCAGAGGTTACAGTGAGCTGAGATCTTGCCGCTGCACTCCAGCATGGGCAACAGAGTGAGATTCTGTCTCAAAAACAAAACAAAACAAAACAAAAAAACTTATACAGCCGTGGTTTTCAAGGTGGGAGAAGCAATGTTACTTACATACCCAGGGGGATGTTTGGGCAATATCCAGAGGCATTTTTGCTTGTTACTGCTGGGGGAGGGTGTGCTACTAACATCTAGGGGACAGAAGCCAGGGATGATGCTAGACATCCTACAATGCTCAGGATAGACCCCCTACACACCCCACGTTCCCCCCATACAAAGCAAGAAATGACCCGGTCCAAAATGTCAATGGAGCCATCGTTGAGAAACATTGTTGTAGAGGAAAGCATCATAATGAAATAATCACAAAAATATTTATTCACTCACTGCAATAAAAGCAATAAAGAAAAATACAGGGTGACAGTGTATGTGCTTCACAGGTAAATTTGAACTCCCCAGGGTGAAATCGCCTTCCCTATGGGGGTATCTGCAAGAAGGGCATCAATTAATCACTCTGCAAACGGACCGGGGATGGGAGGAGCATTTCTGGCAGTCTCCATGGTGAATCTGAAGCTTTGGAGAATTTGTAGAACTTAGAGAAGAGCAGATGGGCTGGCGTGCCAAGGAAGGGAGGATGCTGGAGAATAATTTTAATCTTGATCATCAGAGCTAATGGGAAACTCACTGAGAAGCAGGGAGGGCATAATTCTCACCAAATTTGCATTTATCAAATATCCATCTGGTGAGCAAGTGGAAACTGAATTGGCGTACAGCAAGGGTGGATGTCCCAGAAGTTTGGGAGCAACATTAGACTCTGCTGGTGGTGACAAAGCTTGGGAGCAACATTAGACTCTGCTGGTGGTGACAAAGCTGGGGAGAAATAGATGCAAGAGATATTTAGGGGTAAGTTCGATCATCTCTATGCATACCTCATACTTGTCAGCCTCTAAATGTTTGATGACACCATTCTTTTTTTTTTAAATGGAATTTTGCTCTTGTTGCCTAGGCTGGAGTGCAGTGGTGTGATCTCGGCTCACTGCAACCTCTGCCTCCCAGGTTCAGGTGATTCTCCTGCCTCAGCCTCCCCATTAGCTGGGATTACAGGCATGTGCTGCCTCGCCCGGCTAATTTTGTATTTTAAAATTTAATTTTGTATTTTAAAATTTAATTTTAATTTTTGTATTTTAAAATTTTGTATTTTTAGTAGAGGAGGGATTTCACCATGTTGGTCAGGCTGGTCTCGAGCTCCTGACCTCGTGGTTCACCCACCTCAGCCTTCCAAAGTGATGGGCTTACAGGCATGAGCCACTGTGCCCAGCCTGATGACACCATTCTTTAACTGGAGCTACTCTCCCTAGTTCAAACCCTCACCATTCTCTAAGCACCACACGAAGTTAATACCACCAGAAACTTCCTTGGTGACCAGCCAGTATCACAGCCTTTGAAATCCTGGGGTTCTCTGTCCCCTTGAAACAATCTCTTTCTTGTGACGTATAATTTGTATATATTGGCTTTATCTTCCCTACAAAATGGTAAGGTGCTTGACCACTGAAGTCTATCTTACTCATTTTTATTGCCCTCCCTCCCCCTCACATACACGTAGCACTTTGAACACATTTTTCTAGATATTTAGTCAAGTACTGATTGGTGACATCAACCAGAAACCTGCTCAGACTAACTTAAAACAAGGGTTTCTTTGGAGCAGGGCTGGGACATGGCAGATGTTCCTCTTGTTTGCCTGCCAGCATTCGTTCTCTGCTAACAGCATCCAGCTGTCCCCTTTGAACAGTGTTCCTTTGCTTTCTCTTAGTCTCCACGGCTTGGTAGGGCCTCACTCACTCCCGAGTGAGTTCTAAGGGTGGATTGACTGGAGGACCATAGTGTCTTGGTTCGTACGTAGATAGATGATCCAAACCATCCAATGAGCGTCAGCCTCCCAGTTTTTCTAAACCTACTTGGAACATGGGGCGTTTTCTCCATTGCTGTTGCAAAGCCAGAACTTCTGAGAGCTTTTGGTGAGCCCCCTACTTGGAGAATGAAGCCAACTCAGAGAAAAGCAGGCAGAAGAGATGGAGGAGAACCATGAGGACATGGTCTGGGCACCTGCAACCATTTGTGCCTGGTCTTTGCAGCTCTGTCAGCCGTTCAACTCCCTTGGGACTTAACTAGTTTGAGTTATGTGGATTATTTTGGCACTTGGAACCAAAAGCAACCCAACAAATACTGTAGCAGCCTTCAGAATTCAGGGGCAGGAATTTCAGCCACATCTCCCAGGAGCCTGGAATTGGGAATTCAGAGGCCAGGAGCACATGGCCATCTTAGGGGTGTGTCTCCTTCTACTTTTCTCCTTGCACATCTGCTTCTTTTCTCTCTCTTTCTGCATATTGGCCATGTCTGGTTGAGCGGGGACAAGCCTCAGCATTGTCCGTTTTCTCAGTCAAGTGCCCAGCGGCAACTGTGTAGACCTCCTGGATCATATTCTGCATCCCCAAGTGATGCCTTGCTCCTCCCAACTCAGATTTCAATTTTGTTTCTATCCTTGGTCATCCTATGGGCAAGAAGTAGAATCAAAAGGCTCGTTACACACTCAGCAGGCTCTATGGAAGCTCTTTCAGAAGATGGGTTGTGGGGCCAAGCACACAAAGTGATGAACATGCCGGTTACATAACTGACTCCTATTCGCCATGAATAAGTACAGATGGAAATCATACGGAGTGGCACCTGCTTCAGCTTCAGAGCTCCAGCCAAGCCCCTGGTGGGAAGAGAACACCAGGTAACCAACCATTCCTGCAAAAGGGAGAGCTGTGTTCAGACACTTTTTTTTTCTTTTGAGACAGGTCACTCTGTCACCCAAGCTGGAGTACTATGCCGTGGTCTCGGCTCACTGCAATCTCCACCTCCTGGGTTCAAGCGATTCTCCCACCTCAGCCTCCCGAGTAGCTGGGACTACAGGCACATGCCACCACACCTGGCTAGTTTTTGTATTTTTAGTAGAGACGGGTTTTCACTTTGTTGACCAGGCTGGTCCCTAACTCCTGACCTCATGATCCGCCCACCTTGGCCTCCCAAATGCTGGGATTACAGGCATGAGCCACCATGCCTGGCCCTCTGACACTTTTATTATTTTCTGTGGGCTGAAATTATGACTCCACAGTAAAATCTAATTACATCTTCCCTTTGCCTTCTCTGAGATACACAGCATAAAGTCTCTCCCCCATCCATCTGTGGACATCAGCACCCCAAGCCAAGTAGGATTCCTCATCACGGTGCTTTGACCAGGGTCTATAGTCCTGTCCACATCCTTCCTGTTGGAAATGCTGCTTCACTTTGCTCTTGGCCATTGCCACCGTTCAGTCCTCACTGCCATTCGGGGGGGAGGAGGGGGGAGGGTTGCTCAGTTTCATTATCTAAAAGGAGAGCTAATAATTATACCTATATTGCAATGGGCTTAATTAGAAAATTATTTGGAGCCCTGGGCAGATGGTAGCCCCTCTGTAAATGTAAACACCCTACCCCTACATCCCTTTTCTTACTAATACTTCATGATTCTACCTTGATTTGACATATCGTTGGGAACATTGTTGGGGTGTAGCAGGGACAAAATGTGATGCCAGGGTTTTATTCTCCTTTTGCATGGAGAATTTTGCTTGCCTTCTTTTTCCTTTGTCCCTGGAGGCTCTTGGGGGTCTAGCACATATGGACCAAATTTTTCTTTCCCAGTCTGCTTCAAAGACTGCCAAAGAATCTCGATGGAGGGATAGAGGACCCGGGATAAATTGCTAGTCTCTAAAGTCAATACCTGTTCAGAGGCTCCCCTGAAAGTGAATGATTACTGGTGGGGCTAGCTTGCCGAAATGGCTGATGAATTGGGGTCCATACAGTCACAATAAAGATTGCAATGCTGTTAGGAGAGCAGATTAGATTTTTCTGGACTGCAATAGGCTGCGATCGTCTTGTTATGTCACTTTGTTTATTGTTTTGAGGGTCCGATTTATTTTCTCAGTGCAGGTACATTCAAAATAACTGCTGTGACCACTCAAATCATTGGGGTAGAAGACATTTAATCCCCCTGGTGTTCCCCCATTAATTAGCAGCTGCCCTAGGGGGATGGTTACCTAGTATTATTCAGGAATGCTTTATCATGGTGGGAATTTCCCACCCAGTAAATTGCTAATGAAAATGTCATTTTCCTGCTGAGTTTACCTGAGATTCATCTTTCCACTGCTATTAGAGATAGAATTGCTGTCAGATTTACTACAAGAAAAAATGGAATTGATTTTTAATTAGGATTTCTAGAACCAAAGGTTAAAGATAGGTTAAAGAAATGGAGCTGTGGTTTTCCCTTAAGTATCCCCAAGATTGCTGGCCACTGCTTAGTGTAGTTAGAGGCCAGAGCTGTCATTTTCAGTAAGCATGCCTCACAGTTAACCCTTCTTACTTTCGTCTGGTACAAGAATGTGGACAAATGCCTGCCCTTCCCTGACTCCATCCCTTTTGCAAGCCAGGAGTGTCCGAGTGTCAAAATAGAACAGATTGCTTTGGTTTGTGTAACAAGGGTCGCTAAAATTGCAATCTTACCTTCGCAGGCGACTCAGGGAATACGCTGATAACCTCATGCAGGCATTTCATATACAGGCAATTATAGGGAGATAGATTAGGGTGTCCAGAAGAATCACAACTTCCCTTTGCCTGATTTATAATCCACATCCTTATTTTTTCATAATACCATTTATAATATCAGCACCATCTAGACAGCTGTCTATGGGAGTTCATTTCTCCAAAGCATATGCTGGTGGCCCGGCTGGCGTAGGACACAGTTTGCTGGAGGCAAACTCCTTGGAAGAACCTATCTAAGGAGAGGTTATGAGCTCAGGTTCTGGGGTCAGGCTTGGGTCTGAGTCCCAGCTCTACTGCTCATAAGCTGTGTGATAGTGGGCAAGTGGCTCACCCTCTCTGAGCTCTCATTTCCTCTTCATAAATACAGGCTGACAATGGTTCTTATGCTGTAGGATCATTCCCAGCAGCAAATGAACTGAATCCTGTAAATGGATTAAAACTGGACCTGACATATAGCACTCAGTAAATACCAATTATCAATAGAAGAGCAGATTATGGGGGACTCTGCTCATGATTTATTCACCCAAATGTGTGTTAGTTTGTATGATATTACTAGACGCCCACCCCTAATACTACCTTCAGCTATAGACTCAATTATATTGATTGTGGTAGGGAAAGGTATTTTCGCCGCCTGTTCTTCTGTCTTGCTTTCTTGTCCACATGGTCGGTATCTGCCTTTCCTTTCTCACGCTAGCGTTCCATCTGCACGAAACCTGGGCTCCCAATTATCCCTTCCCTTAGTCCCCAGCCTAGGACATTGAAGGCGAGACATGGAAGAAGACAAAGAAGATCCACCATCGTCAGCATCATGAGTTGGAAAGTACTGATGTCCTGGCACAGCAGGAATACCAGAAGGGTCTCTGAGCAGCCCTTTAGCTTGCTTTCCACAGGCAGCCACCATTTGCCCCTCCTGGTAAGTTCTTTAGACCTTAAAAGAGATTATTGAAAGGAAAGACATAAGTGTCTCAAAGTGGTATTTTGGTACTAAAGGATGTCTTAAAATAGCAACCTTACGTTTTCCGCTGGGGCAGAAAGGAGAGAGAGAACATGCAGCCTGGAAAAGCCAGAATGATCACTGAGCATTATCTTCCCTTGATGGGTAAGAGGGTTGTCTGCAAGAAGCAGCCGTGCACTTCAACTGATGGGCTCCTGCGGGAAGAAAGGAGCCTCCTGATTATGTGAAGGTGGG
This sequence comes from Rhinopithecus bieti, assembly GCF_001698545.2. NCBI lineage: Eukaryota > Metazoa > Chordata > Mammalia > Primates > Cercopithecidae > Rhinopithecus > Rhinopithecus bieti. Next base: position 178,957 of record NW_016805229.1, on the reverse strand, counting down.
AAAAGCCCTCTCTAAGGACGGCAGTGGTGACACCCAGCTGGCTGGAGTCCATTTAGGCTGGAGTTCGAGGACAAGGAGGATAGGTCTGTGTCCTTCCTTTGCAAGCCTGACCTGAGACCCAGAAGACAATCAACTGACTGGCCGTAAGTGACCAGGTGACAGCTGCTTCCTTGTTCACGAGCCTCTGCTTCTACATGCTCTGTCTATTCAGATGCCTATGCTGAGCTCCACCAAAGCATCCCTGACTTACAAACCTTCAAGGCCAATGCACATAACACAGGTTCTCTGGGGGATACTGAGGAGATCTGGTCCAGGGTACACCCCATTGTAAGCAACTTAAAAATCCATGCTAGGCAGGGCGTGGCAGCTCACACCTATAATCCCAGTACTTTGGGAGGCTGAGGCAGGTGGATCACTTGAGCCCAGGGGTTCAAGACAAGTGTGGGCAACAAAGTGAGACCCCTGTCTCTACCAAAAAAATAAGAAATAAAAAGAGGCTGGGCACAGTGGCTCACGCTTGTAATCCCAGCACTTTGGGAGACTGAGACAGGCAGATCACTTGCGGTCAGGAGTTTAAGACCAATCTGGCCAACATGGTGAAACCCCATCTCTACAAGAATACAAAAATTAGCCAGGTGTGGTGGTAGGTGCCTGTAATCCCAGCTACTCGGGAGGCTGAGGCAGGAGAATTACTTAAACCCAGGACACAGAGGTTGCAGGAGCAGAGATCGTGCCACTGCATTCCAGCCTAGGTGACAGAGTGAGACTCCATCTCAAAAAAAGAACAGCTGGGTATAGCAGTGTATGCCTGTGGTCCTAGCTACACAGGAGGCTGAGGCAGGAGAACTGCTTGAGCCCAGGAAGCTGTGGCTGCAGTGAGCCAAGATTGCATATTGCACTCCAACCTGGGTGGCTCTGTAAGACCCTATCTAAAAAAAAAAAAAAATTCCTTGCTAGTCATGTCTGTTCTCCACATCCCAACTCCAAGGGCTTCTTTGTCTTTCCTTCTGCATAAAGGATCAGCACGCTTTTTCTTAAATGACCATACATGATAAATACTTTAGTCTTTGCAAGCCAAGAGCCAAAATTTAAGAAAGTAGATAGGTACCCAGGCCGGGCACAGTGGCTCACACCTGGAATCCCAGCACTTTGGGAGGCCAAGGTGGGCGGATCACCTGAGGTCAGGAGTTCAAGACAAGTCTGGCCAACATGGTGAGACCCTATCTCTACTAAAAATACAGAAAATTAGCCAGGCATGTAGTACATGCCTATAGTCCCAGCTACTCAGGAGGCTGAGGCAGGAGAATCGCTTGAACCCAGGAGGTAGAGGTTGCAGTGAGGCAAGATCATGCTACTGCACTTCAACCTGGGTGACAGAGTGAGACCCTATCTCAAAAAAAAAAAAAAAAAAAAAAAAAAAAAAAAAAAAAAGGAAATTATATACTCATATGACTCATATGACATCTAAAATGTAATTTTTTTTTTTAATGTAAAAACTGTTCAAAGTTCCAGGGTGTTACAAAAAGAGCTGGATTGAGCCAGTGGACTACAGCTTGTCGACATCAGTCCTACATAATCCTCAAAGTTCTGACTCCCCATTTTTCCCTGATATATACAAAGCACTCACATCCTTCAGCTGTGCCCCAGTCTGTATCCTTGAGCCCAACCCAGTTCACAAAAACAGACAGGTGCCACAGCAAGCTCTTCAGGGGTTCTCAATGGTTAACAGAGGCAAACTTGCTTGAAAATGATCAGAGTTATGGATAAACTATTGTTTTTCTTGTCGTAGGAGGGAAGATTAGGGACACTGGTGGAAAGGGACCAGCATCTCAGGGTTTCTGCCCATGAGTCAGTGAAATGAGGTCATGTTTCAGAGTAACGGTGATGCCTCTTGGTCTGTTCTGAGGGGAACTGGTTCAATGATTTGTGGAAGAGAATGAAACCCATTACTGCTATATCCGTGTTTATGTCCAGCTCCACTGCAAGGTACGTAACCCCATCAGGTAAGATAAGGCGACTTAATGCTGGACTTATTTTTCTTCAGAGACCTTCCAAGACAAATCACCCAGCTACCAAACTACACAGAAGTCTGGATTTCTTTAGACACAGCTGTCAGCAGGAACTCAGTTATCGTTTCTTTATTCATTTGTTCAACAAACATTTATTAGACATTTACCATCTTCAGAGATAAAATATGCAGCTAATAAATGGAGCTCTCATCTAGATAGGGAGAAAAATTGCATAAATGGACAAATACAAAACAGTCTCATGAGTGTGGAGATAAACCTCTACTCCGACTAAAATGGGAGTGTATGGGAGCGATACCTCTCTAGACGGAGAATGATAGGAAGACTTTTTTATTTTTTATTTTTTTGAGACAGATTCTCACTCTGTCACTCAGGCTAGAGTGCAGTGGCACAGTCTCAGCTCACTGCAACCTCCGCCTCCCAGGTTCCAGCAATTCTCCTGCCTCAGTCTCCTGAGTAGCTGGGATTACGGGTGCACGCCACCACACCTAGCTAATTTTCGTGTTTTAATACAGGCGGGGTTTCACCATGTTTGCCAGGCTGGTCTCGAACTCCTGACCTCAGGTGATCTGCCCGCCTCAGCCTCCCAAAGTGCTGGGATTATAGGTGTGAGCCACTGTGCCCAACCAGGAAGACTTTCAAAAAAGGGGCAATTAGTATAGGTAGCCCAAAAGGCAGGGATGGGGAGAGGTATTCAGGACAAAGGCTAGAAGGTAAAAGTCCCAGGAGAACCCAGTATGTAAGAGAACTAAAAGTGTTTGGAATAGAAGGAATATTTGGAGGGAATGCATCTGTGTGTGTGTGTGTGTGTGTGTGTGTGTGTGTGTGTTGGGTTGGGCACAATACTGGAGCAATAGCAGAAAATTAGGCTGACCAGCTAGGCAGCAGGAAGAAAATGAAAGGCCATCTCTCCTTTTCTTAGTGTTCAATCTTTATGCTTAAAACAATGGGAAGCCATTAGGAAACAAACACAAGAATGATGTGCTCAGATTTGTGTTTTAAGAAATGAAAATGCACAAGTCCTATTGCTCCATTATGGCCTAGGGGTCTCTAGAAAGAACTTCAGACTCCTGAGCCTGCATTTCAAGTCCCTTTGCAAACTAGCCCTTCTTGGCCTTTCGTGTTTCCCTTGTTTTGGGGAAAATAGATGGAAAATGTTAAAAAATGTAAAACCATTCGTCACTCAAGGGTGTTACAAATGGAGCTGGATCAGGCCACTGGACTATAGCTTGCCAACTTCTGTGCTACATAATCCCCAAAGGTTTCTTTTCTTTTTTTTTTTTTTTTTTTTTTGAGACCGGGTCTCACTCTTTCACCCAGGCTAGAGTGCAGTGGTGCAATCTCGGCTCGCTGCAACCTCTGTCTTCCAGGTTCAATCTATTCTCCGGCCTCAGCCTCCTGAGTAACTTGGGATTACAGGTGTGCATGACCACACCCGGCTAATTTTTGTATTTTTAGTAGAGATGGTGTTTTGCCATATTGGCCAGGCTGGTCTCAAACTCCTGACCTCAGGTGATCCGCCCGCCTCAGCCTCCCAAAGTGCTGGGATTACAGGTGCGAGCCACTGTGCCCAGCCTCAAAGTTCTGACTCCCCATTTTGCCCTGATATATACAAAGCATTCAGATCCTTCAGCTCTACCTCAGTTTGTATCCTCGAGCCCGTGCACTCTCCTCTGCCATGCACCCCAAACACCAGTCATTCTGGACCATTTACTTTTTCCCTCAGCAGGTCATTCATTTTTGTATTAGTTATCTATTGCTGTGTTACAAATGCCCCAAAGTTCAGTAGCTTAAAACACCAGTATTTATTATCTCACTCAGTTTCCGAGCATCAGGAATCCAAAAGTGGTTTAGCTGGGTGGCTCTGGCTCAGGGTTTCATACGAGATTGCAGTTAAGACATCAGCCAGCTGGGGATGTCACTTCTCTGAAGGTTCAGCTGAGGACCAAGACTGGAGGCTCTACTCCCATGACAGTTTACTCCATAGCAACGGACTGGGTAGCTTGGCTCCTTACTGGGTGTAGGCAAGAGGCCTCAGTTCCTCACCATGTAGAGCTTTAGGTCTGTTTATGTATTCTCATGATGTGGGAGTTAACTTCCCCTAGAACCAGCAATTCAAGAGAGAGGACAAAGAGGAGGCCAAAATGCCTCTTATGGCCTAATCGTACATGTACCTTTGGTGTCCGCCATATTCCATTTGTTAGAAGCAGCTCACTAAGTTCTCCCCATACTCAAGAGAATAGGAATTGGGCTCCAACTCTTTAAAGGGAGAGTATAAGAGATTTTGTGGACGTATTTTATAAACATACATACTTAGAGTGTTGATGCCCATTTGCCTAAGCCAGTGGTTTTCAACTGGGGGCAATTTTGCCCTTTTCCCCTCAGCAACATCTGAAGACATTTTTGACTGTTCCACGTGGAGTAGAGTGTGCTACTGGCATCCAGTGACTAACGGCCAGGGGATGCTGCCAAACATCCTACAATGCACAGGGTGGCCCCTTGCCCTCAGCAAAGAATGATCCAGCCCAAAGTATCAATGACGCTGATGCTGAGAAGCCCTGGTCTAAGCTGCTAGTAGCTGTGTGACTTTGGGGAAATGAATTACTCTTTCTAAACTTAGTTCCCTCAGTTGTAAAATGAGGATACCATATAATCTACCTGCTAGAAAATAAGATAAGGCATGTAAAGCACTTAGACAGTCATTCAAAGGAGTACCTACTCCGTGCTAGGCCGTGTCTGTGCTAGATACAGGGGACTTGGAAATGAACTAGGCAGGCACAGGCCCTGACCTCACAACATTTTGCATTTGGAGAATTAATCATAGCATCAGTCTGAGTTTTCATTTTAATTTATCATTCTTAGGTCATTGTTCCATTTGCCTGTGAAAGTCACGAAAACAACACGTCTGGCCTACCTCAGCGTTTAGCAATGTGCTTGGTACTAACAAGATAATCAATGCTTGTTGAATTGAATTTCACCTGCGCACTCCTTAAGATGAATACTTTTTGTGTCATTTTGAAGCTCTCAAGATTGTACAATGTACAGTCTATTTAGTGACAGCTTTCAATTTTGCTAAAAGGATTTGGGGAAGAGCACTCTATTCAATGTATTCTTCAATTGTGAGATAAATCCTAATGTGAGAAATGTTACAATTGGAAAAACAAATATGCATAGTAAAATTGAAGAAATATAGTAATATCATTCGTTTGTATCTTAGTCTACTAATTTTGAGCAAAAGAAGCCAGCATTCCAATTCCTCTATTATTTTCCCACAGATACGGCTTTAGTATCAATGTATTAGTTTTCTATTGCTGCTGCACCCAATTACTTCCATCTACGTGGCTCAAACAACACAAATGTATTAGCCTGACAGTCATGAAGCTTAGAAGTCCAGTAAAAATCTTACTAGGTTAAAGGCAAGGTGTTGACAGGGCTGCTGTCCTTCTGGAGGCTCTGGGAATAATGTTTCCCGGCCTTCTCCAGCTTCTAGAGGCCACCAGCATTCTTTGGCTTGTGGACCCATCCTCCTTCCAGCAATGGAAAGTCAGTGCTCCTTCCAGCAATGGAAAGTCAAGTTCTTTGCACACTGCATCACCCTGACCTGCCATAAACTCATCTCCATCTGACTAGCCTCTTCTGTCTCTTCCTTCTACTTTTAAGGATCCTTGTGATTACATCAGACCCATCTGAAAAATCTCGGTTTTCAGGTCAGCCAATTAGCAATTTAATTTTACCTGCAATTTTAATTCCCTCTTTTCCATGCCACCCAATGTATTCTCAGGTCCTAGGGATTCAAACATGGACGTCTTTAAGATGGGGTGGTGGGGGGAACATTGTTCTGCCTATCATGCCCTGTGATAGCAAAGGAACCACAATATCCTGCTAGACTTGTAAGGTAATCCAAAATACATCTTGTAACATAGGAAAGGTTGAACAGAAGTTATGTTATCTAGCTGGAAGGATGAATTCCAGACACTGCTTTGAAATGGTATGATCCAGAGATACTGTATTTCCATGCTTCCTGTCACTGGGTGAAGTGAGACTCAATCACTTTCTACATAAGCAAGTGGAACCTGTAAACCTCAGTTTGGCTACTCCACCATTCCAACATAATGTTGCTCAGTGCCCTGAAACATGACTCTTCAAAAGTCTATTATGTGACAAGCTGGGTGGTTTACGACACAAATATTGTATTTTACACACTTCATTTGCAGTTAAATTATTAAACATCTGACAACACAGGCCATGTTCTGCTTCTTAGTGCAAATCCATTAGAGGGTATTTTTTTTTTTTTTTTTTTTTTGGTTGTTGCTGTTAAATTAGGGCTTTAACATTTCCAGATGTGAAGAGTGAATTTATTCTACAATGATTAAAAATCATTTTGTAATGAGATTTGAATGAATAGGGAGTTACTGGAAAAGCCAGGCCTAACATTCAGCTTCTGAAGGAACAACTCCAGTGCTCCCATTTTGATGGTATTTTCTGTTGTGCCACGTGGCTGTTTCATAATAAATGAAATTAAAGGTCAAAAGGGAAAGACCAATGAGAATTGAGACCAGGAAGATAAATCTCCAGAAAGATTGTAATTTTCATTTTCATTCTGAGATAGATCAAGCTTTGGATTTTTAAAACCTTGGCCTGTCCCATCCTCTCAGTGATTAGACTATTTATTGCCTACAAGAGAGGTCATAACGTTGAAGTCCATTCGGGCTAGGCAGTTAATGGGAATGAGAGAAATGGGCTTAGTGTATTAGGGAGGGGTGGGGACTATGGAAAACTGGAGAGCATATGCTCTGTCTAAATGTGTAGCTGCTGCTCAGCTCCAGTGGATTTTTCTGAAAGGGAATGGGAGCCCAGCCTTAGCAAATTTCCCAACTTTTCACAAGAAACTAAAATTTTGGATTTCTATGTAAAATCTTCAGATTTCAAAATATAGGCTATTAATACAGAATTAGAAAAAGAAAACTACTCGGGTTAAAGAAAACATGTATACAGTCCCAGTGTAGCCCAGAGGCCATTCATTTGAGGTTGATTTCTAGGCTCCAGTGTTGCCGAACACACTGTACACAGAAGGTCTTCCAATGCTACAAACTTTGAAGGAAGCAGTACCATCTAAGGGTGGTGCCACGAGGTGTGGTTCGCAGAATAGACTCTTAAACAGTCTATAGACAGAAATGCCTGCATCTGCATCTACTAATGGTTAATGACCTTAGGCAAATTACTTAACATCTCTGTCTCCATGTTGGTTTCTTCTTCCTATAAAATGTGAATACTATCTATCTCATAAGGTTATTGTGAAGATGTAAAATCACTTTCTGTTTGATTCCAGTGGCTACTAGATATAGGAAATGCTTGTGGTGTTGTTACTAATAAAGAAATTAAGGCAACTCATATTCAGGGTTGAGATGACTTTGCCCAAGGTCAAATAGTAAATGTGTTTCTGTACATTGCCGGGTGACTGGTGAAAGTGTCAATGACTATCTCATAATTGGTATAAAAGTGGGAAAAAAATGAGGTTCATGAGTTGGGTGCTAAGATGCTCAAAGCTTATTTCGTTAATACTTGATAAATATGCAACACGAATACAGAGAGATGCCATGCACTTCTGACTCAGTGGACTGGCTTATTTTCTCATTGCTGTAGCTTGGAGCAAGATAAGATTGAAAACACAATCATGTCACTTCAATGGCTCCCTACTGCCCTTGGGCTGAATCCTGATTATTTCGTATAGCTTTAGGGTTCTCCATGTCTGGTCTTTCCTTAACGCTTCCTGCCTTACATCATTTGTCCTAACCCTACTGATCTGTCCCCATTCCAGAATGTATCATGTCCTCCATTACTTTTGCAAACTGCATGTTATTCCCTCTGCCTGAAACCCTTTCATTTTAATTGATTGTTTATTGGATCTAGGAGCATAAGTTGAGCTAATCAAATTTCCTAGCCTATGGTACATCATATATGGTCAATTATTGTCTTGTTTTACTATTCATGTATTTTTTCCTCTATATATCTAGTCCCCAATTTCATTTCCCTTCCTAGGGGAAGGGAAATGTGTTAGACACACATTTGTAAATATTATAAAATATGCAGAGTTACTTTGATGGTGAGTGTTTTTAATGAACATAAATAGCCCTGTGTTGGAAGCCCCATTTTGAGGCTTTCTTCATTCAGCATTGTTTGATTATCTATCCAAATTGCTTTCTATATAATTTGCTTTCTACAAAATTGCTTGTGACTTCCTCGTGCTGTCTGATTTTCTATAATGTGCATCTATCACATTTTACTTAGCCAATCCCCTAATGATGGACACCTGAGTTGCCTGCAACTTCTTGATGCTACAAAGAAAGCTGGTGCCCTAAACTCATCCTTTTATGAGTATGTGAACTTTCTCCTAGGATTTATATCTAGGAGAGAGATTAATAGGCAATAAGGCACACACATACTTAAGTTGACCAAGACTCACCAGATAACTTTTCCAAATGGTGTTGCCAGTTTACACTCGCACGAGGAAGGAAGGAGAGCTTACAGCTTCATGCTTCTTGGCATTTACCATCTTTCTAATGTTTTGTCATTCTGATGGGTAGGAAGTAGTACCTTGTTGTTTTAATTTGCATTTCTCTGGTTATTAAAGAGATTGAGCATCTCTTCATAGGTCATAGAGCCATTGAGATTTCTCCATAACTGAATCATCTGATGACGATTTTTTTTTTTTTTTTTTTTTTTTTTTTAGACAGAGTCTCGCTCTATCGCCCAGGCTGGAGTGCAGTGGCCGGATCTCAGCTCACTGCAAGCTCCGCCTCCCGGGTTTACGCCATTCTCCTGCCTCAGCCTCCCGAGTAGCTGGGACTACAGGCGCCCGCCACCTCGCCCGGCTAGTTTTTTTGTATTTTTTTTAGTAGAGACGGGGTTTCACCGTATTAGCCAGGATGGTCTCGATCTCCTGACCTCGTGATCCACCCGTCTCGGCCTCCCAAAGTGTTAGGATTACAGGCTTGAGCCACCGCGCCCGGCCTATGACAGTTTTTTTTTGCATCTTTCCATTGGGTTTACCCTGTTTTCTTCCTAGTTTAGAGGAGTTCTTTGTATATTCTAGACAGATATCCCTTGTTGCTTCTGGATGTTGTAGATGTCAAGTAGGGTCTGCCATGTGCAGACCTTCCTTTACTTTGCCTGGCTAATTTCAACTCATTCTTTGGCATCAGCCTAGATATCCTTTCCTCTGTGAGGCATTGGACAAGCTCCCTGGATTCTGTTACCCATCTTCAGTACATACTTATTGGCACCTGTACTTTGCCTGTTATAGTATCTGTCATATCATCTGTTTGAGTCCCACTTTCCCCAGAGTGATTTTGGACTCCCTGAGGCTATCACATCTTGCTCGATGTAACATCTCCAGTTCCTATTTCAGGGCTTAGAATAAAGAATTGGAATAAATATTTCTTGAAACAATGAGAAGTAAACTAATTTGTTAAATACCTCTTATGCGCTGGACCTGACATATGTGCATTATAGGGAACAATCTATTCAACCAGCCCAAGGACTATGCAAGAGAGGTGCTGTTATCCGCATTTTACAGATGAGAAAACAGAGATGAAGTGTGAAATGTGCAGAAGGAGGGATAGGTGACCACAAACAAAAGCTGGTTCCCTCATTCTACATATAAACCCCATAGCCCAAGCTACCAAATTAGAGTTTTAAGAATTCTTGCTGAAAGACATGGAATCAACCAAATGCTCATCAGTGATAGACTGGATAAAGAAAATGTGGTACATATACACCATGGAATACTATGCAGCCATAAAAAGGAATGAGATCATGTCCCTTGCAGGAACATGGATGAAGCTGGAAGCCATTATCCTCAGCAAACTAATGGAGGAACAGAAAACCAAACACTGCATGTTCTCACTTAAAAGTATGAGCTGAACAGTGAGAACACGTGGACACAGGGAGGGGAGCAACGTACACTGGGGCCTGTTGCAGTGGGGAGGTGGGAGAGGGGCGGCATTAGGAAAAAGAGCTAAAGGATGCTGGGCTTAATACCTAGGTGATGGGTTGATAGGTGCAACAAACCACCATGGCACATGTTTACCTAGGTAACAAACCTACACGTCCTGCACATGCATGCACCCTGGAACTTAAAAAATTACATTTCATTTTTTAAAAAGTTCTTGCCAAAAGCATAATCAGCATAATCATTTATTTGCCCTCAAATGTTTCTTTTATTCTTAACATGGCTACAGGAATCTGATGTTCTCTGCTCCTGCCTCTCCAGCCTCATCTCCCCGACCTCCTTCTCTTTCTGAGTTTCAGGAGCACGAATTTTCCTGCAATTCCTCAAATGCTCCTGCCTCTCTTCAGAGGAACACTTCTCAGCCTTCAATGCAATATCAATCACCTAGGGATCTTGTGAAAAATTGAGATACTTCATTAGAAAAAGGCAAATCAAAACCACAATGAGATGCCATCTCACACTAGTCAGAAAAGCTATTATTAAAAAGTGAAAAAACAGCAAATGGCGGCGAGGCTACAGAGAAAAGGGAATGCTTGTACACTGTTGGTGGGAACGTAAATTAATTCAGCCACCATGGAAAGCAGTTTGAAGATTGCTCAAAGAACTTAAAATAGAACTACCATTTGACCCAGCAATCCCATTACTAGTTATATACTCAAAGGAATATAAATCGTTCTACAGAAAAGACACATGCATTTCCATGTTCATAGCAGCACTATTCATAATAGCAAAGATGTAGAATCTACATAGGTGCCCTTCAATGGGAGATTGGATTAAAAAAATATGGTACATATACACCATGGAATACTACATAGTATATGGTACATATACACCATGGACATATACACCATATATGTACATATATACCATGGTATACATATATACCATGTACATATACACCATAATATATGGTACATATACACCATGGAATACTACACAGTCATAAAGAAGAATGAAATATCTTTTGCAGCAACATGGATATAGCTGGAGCACATTATCCTAAGCCAATTAATGCAAGGACAGAAAACCAAACACTACATGTTCTCACAAGTGGGAGCTAAAAATTGGGTACACATGGACATAAAGATGGCAACAGTAGACACTGGGAGCTACTAGAGAGGGGAGAGAAGGAGGGCAAGGGTTGAAAAACTATTAGGTACTGTGGTCACTACCTGGGTGATGAAATCATTTATACCACAAATCTCAGAATCATCCAATATATTCCTATATAACAAACCTGCACATGTTCTCTGAATCTAAAATAAAATTGAAAGTATTTTTTAAAAATTTTAAGATTTTAGGCTAGGTGTGGTGGCTCATGCCTGTAATCCCAGCACTTTGGGAGGCCCAGGCAGGTGGATCACCTGAGGTTCGGAGTTTGAGACCAGCCTGGACAACATGGTGAAACCCCATTTCTACTAAAAATACAAAAATTAGCTGAGCATGGTGACACACACCTATCATCCCAGCTACTCGGGAGTCTAAGGCAGGAGAATCACTTGAACCTGGGAGGTGGAGGCTTCAGTGAGCCGGGATTGCACCACTGCATTCCAGCCTGGGTGACACAGTAAGACTCTGCCAAAAAAAAAATTTAGATAAACCTGCCAAAAAAAAAAAAAATATTACATCTAAGACAGGGCTTGAGCATCTGGCACTTGTAAAAAGTTCCCAGACTTTGCTGATTTTGCTGGTCTGCAGATCCCCCTGGGCACCCAGGGTTTAGAACACTCCTCCCTCAACCCTCCCCTCCCCACTAACTGCTCATGCTTCTGAGCTCAGCTTAAATATCACTATATCAAGGAACTCTTCCCTAACCCAGAGTGGACTAGGAAATGGGTTCTCATTTCACTTCCTCCTTGCTTTTTGAAGCTCCTAACACCATCATATCCATGTGTCACTGGATGAATTCTTTAATATCTATCTGTGTCCCCAACTAAAATGTAAGGTCCATGAAGGAAGGAGCTTCAGTCAATTCACCAGTGTAATCCCTGTACCCAACCCTGATGTGTCCATAGAGGAGCTCACTATGTGTTGAATGAAAGAAGGACTGAATGAGGATGACTGTCTGAACATATTTGATTTAGAGACCCCATGTGATATGGTTTGGCTGTGTCCCCACCCAAACCTCATCTTGAATTGTACTCCCATAATTCCCACGTGTTGTGGGAGGGACCCAGTGGGAGATGATTGAATCATGGGTGCAGTTTCCCCCATACTGTTCTTGTGGTAGTGAATAAGTCTTAAGAGAGCTGATGGTTTTATAAGGGGTTTCCCCTTTTGCTTGGCTCTCATTTTTCTCTCTTGCTGCTGCCATGTAAAAAGTGTCTTTCACTTTCCACCATGATTATTAGGCCTCCCCAGCCATATGGAACTGTGAGTCCATTAAACCTCTTTTTCTTTATAAATTGCCCAGTATGTTTTTATCAACAGCGTGAAAACAGGCTAATATGCCCACGACAATGGACTTTTAACCTCTTCGGTGCCACAGATCCCTTTGAGAATTTGAGGGAAGTTATCCCCAGAAAATCTTGCCCCAGGACATTGGAACCTATAAACAAAATGTTACCTAACCATTTCAGGAGGTGAAGAATCGCTGCCTTCTGTAATTATAATCATAATGCATCTCCTCTTTCCACAAGCACCAGGAACTCACGAGGTCTTCCCTTCCTCCCTTTCATTTCAGTGTCATCTGTTGTCAGTTGCAAGGGGGCAGGGACTCTTAGTAGTTAGCAGCAATTTCACCTCTAACTCACTCGCTGCCCAGGCAGTGGCAAAGAGCAGGTAAATGTGGCCTGAACAAGGCAGGGGTGTATGTGTTGATGGGAAGGGACTCAGCCCTGCAAAATCAACAAACCAACCAGCCAGCCCTAAATGAATCAAGACTTGACATGAGCTAGCCCATGAAACTGGTCTGATCTTTAATTCAGAGGCTCTGGCAAAAGAATCTGATCACAAAACATGTCAGAAACCTACCTCTCTCACCATCATTTCTGCGTCCCTATGTCTCGAGAGAGGCATGTCTCATTATACAGACTTCTGTGAACTGTAGTGACAGAGGCACCTGCTTTCACACCCTGCTCAACAAATGTTGTTGCTTTTCAGATCTATGGGCAAGAGGGTTAACTGTCCTGCACCTCAGCTTCCTCATCTGTGAAATGGGTCCCAGGAGAGTATCCACTGTAGCCTGAGCATATATTTTCAGTCTTGAAATAGCAACTTCCATTTTCATTGTTCTTGCTTTTTAAACAAAATTTTCTCCACCCCCATTTTACAAGCCCACCTATAAAAAAGCCAGCTTAGAGGGGCTTGATGTGCCCTTTTAGACTGATAATCTAATCGTCCCACTCATTTCTCTCCTCTCAGGCTTCTGGGGATATAGTACATTAAAGTCTGTTATTGGCACAGCTATTTATTTGGAACCAGGGACATTTTATTCTTTTCCAACTTGTACAAACTTGGACTTGGCTTCCATCACAGCCAGACCTAGAAATTATAATGCATTACCAGGTGGGTATTCATTTCCTGGTATTATTCTAAGAGACTTCTGGGGCTCAAGAGATTTTGAGCAGTAAATTTGAGGAAGACACCCTGTGGGTTGCAGTAAAAGCCTGTGTGGGTAATACTTAAGGGTTTTTTTTTAAGCCTTTATATTCTTTTAGAGGTTCAGTTATTTACCATGCTAGCTTCAGGTGGAGAGTAATTTGAATATCACCCTCTGTGAGGGAAGGGTGGAGGAGGAGAAGGCAGCCATTTGCAAATCACACAAGCCAGCCTTGGCTTTGGCGAATGCCACCACGATGCAGAAATGTAGGCTTGCATTGTATTCCCTGTTATAGTTTATTGATTGTTTTCAAAAATTTACACAGGTAATACATCCCTGTTGTTAGAGGTGATATGCAGAATTCAAAGCCAGATTGGTAGGGGGTCTAAGCCTTAGGCTGGAGTTGGAATCTGGAGACCACCGGGAAGCCAAGGTATTAACCCTTTATTTGCTAGACCATGGTGATGCCTGGAGTAAGCGGTTGAGCCCAGGGAAGGGCCTAGAATAATCAGAATAGTGGGGGACAGTCTTTACCAGCTGGTATGAAAATGCTTTAGTATTCTGACAATGACTAGAGCCCCAAGGTTGCCTAACTGTAGGCTATCAGCTGTATTAGCTGCACCCTTTCAATAGTAAGAGTATAATGACGAAGCTTACCAGGCGCAGCTCTAAGTGGTTTACATGATGAACTCATCTAATTGCCTCAGTAATTTTCTCAGTTGACAGATGAGGAAACCGAGGCACAGAGAGATTCATTAGCTTGCAGAGCTAACAAGTGCTGAAGGAGAGAATTGAATCCAAGTAGGCTGACCTTAGAACCTTCGTTCTCAGTACCATGAACTAAGCTAAGCTAAGTCTGTTACTCTACTTTTTGTTATTGCTTTGGAATTGTGGGTTATTTTTGGCATTGTACTTACTATCAAATCATTGCTGTTCTTCCATGACAGTACCCATAAATCTGCCTTATTCCTCTAAATGACTACATCAGTTATCTCAAATATTTATCCTATTTTATTAACGCTTGTTGCTTTTAATTTATTCTAAATATTTGTTGCAAATATCTCCAGTTTTCTTCTCTGTCTCTGCCTCCATCTCTCTCTGTCCCCATCTCTGTCTCTCTCTCTCTCTCTCTCTCTCTCTCTCTCTCTGAGTCTGCCCCTGCATCCTCTTGCTTTTCCTTTCCTTTTCTCTCCTTGGAACGGGACACTATAAACAATGCTACAAGACGCATACATGTCCTTGCACAAATAAACCTCTGTATAGCTTTTATTTCTCCCATACATGCTTCAAAAAAGGGAATTGCTGGCTTAATGATAAGAATCTTTTGAATGTTAATACATATTGCATTAATGATGTTGCAAAATAAGTTTGCAGTTTCAGCCATTTGTTGCTGTGACGGTCATTTCTCCACATCTATCAGGTTCCAGCCCAAACTGAGGTCCGAGGGGAGTTGGTGAACAGGTGGTGGGTAGTGGAAAGAACACTCGAGTTGGGGGGAGCTTTAGGCAGGTGAGGGATGGTTTTATTATGCGCCCCCCCTCCCCACACAGCGTTAGTGAGGTATTTATACACCTCATGAACGAAAGTGACTCAGAGGCAGGTGATGAGCTCTCCCATAACATGGCTCCATAGCTGTGATTATGTAATGCACGGGACTGTGAGTCTGCACTCCAATCCCACTGTGCCGTGCTGTGCCGGATGTTTACCTTGGCCTACTCTTGACTGCAGCATGGCCATTTCCCTTGCAACATCCTCACCAGCACTGGAGGTTATTAATTTTTTAAACATGTTGCCACACTAATGGGGGAAAAATGGTGCCATATAGGTGCCTTAATTTCCATTTTTCCACTGATCCGTGGATTGGGGTAAATGTTTTCATGGCTTCCTGTTAATGTATTACCGGGTCATATATTTTCTCCAATTTTAAGCTGGGTTATCTTCTTCCTTCAGTTTGTAGGAACCATTTAGTTATTAAGAATATTAACAGTTTGAGCACCATATGTACTGCAGATGTTCCATCCCAGTCTGTCATTGTCTTTTATTTTTATTTGGTTTTGGTCAAACAGATTTTTTTTTTTTTTTTTTTGGAGACCGAGTTTTGCTCTTGTTACAGAGGTTGGAGTGCAATGGTGGGATCTTGGCTCACCGCAACCTCCACCTCCCTGGTTCAAGTGATTTTCCTGCCTCAGCCTCCCGAGTAGCTGGGATTGCAGGCGCCTGCCACCACACACAGTTAATTTTGTATTTTTAATAGAGACAGAGTTTCTCCATGTGGGTCAGGCTGGTCTCGTACTCCCTACCTCAGGTGGTCCACCCGTCTTGGCCTCCCAAAGTGCTGGGATTACAGGCATGAGCCACCATGCTTGGCCAGTCGAACAGATCTTAAAATACATTGTTTGTAATCAGTTTTTCTTACTTTCTTTCTCTCTCTTTCTTTTTCTCCCTCTCTCTTTTTTCTTTCTTCCTTCCTTCCTTTCTCCTTTCTTTTCTTTCTTTCCTTTTATTTTCTTTCTCTTCCTTCCTACTTCTTTTTTCTTTTTCTTTTCTTTTTTTTTTTTTTCTTTTCAGACAGGGTGTCACTCTGTCAGCCAGCCTGGAATGTAGTAGCATGATCCTGGCTCACTACAGCCTTGACCTCCCAGGTTCAGGTGATCCTCTCACCTCAGCCTCCCAAGTAGCTGGGACTATAGGTGTGCACCACCACACCTGGCTAATTTTTGTATTTTTAATACAGATGGGGTTTCACCATTTTGGCCAGGCTGGTCTCAAACTCCTGGACTCAAGTTATCGGCCTGTCTCAGCCTAGCAAAATTACAGGCGTGAGCCACCATGCCCAACCTGTTTGTAATTAGTTTGTGAACCATTTATTTCATAGCTTCTGGACTTTATGTCTAGGTTAAGAAGGTCTTCCCCCATCCTGGTCCTTTAAGATCTGTTCAACCAAGGACCATATAAAAATAACTCTTTATGTATATAGCATCTTATCTTATTTCCTATTTCTTGTATACATTTACATATTCGATCTATTCAGGATTGATTTTTGTATCTGATTGATGTACAAATCCATGTTTTCCTCCCAATGGAGAGCCAAATAGACCAATTCTGTTGACTAAATAAACCATAGCCTTCCCCATGGGTAGAGATACTACAGCTGGCTCTGAGTACGGAATGATAGAACTGAGTTCATTCTAAGAAAGTCAGAGTCACACCATGACAAAGGCCTCCTGATTCATTCTTCCCTCCTTGACCACATGGGTCTCTTGGGAAAACACTTTTTACAGCCACCTCCTCCCCTTAAAAAAAAAAAAAAAAAAAAAAGCAGGCAGTGTCCAAACTGAGAACTAAAGAAAAGGAAGCAGCGTCAGCTCAACAAAAAGGATGCTCTATTCCACCCCCCGAAATATGCACAATTTGGTCCAGATCATGAAGGCTGGGCCCTCGAGCTGGCCTCTGCTAAGGAGAAAGCCCGAAAATCAAATCACATCCTGGATCGCACACCAACCTGGTGAAGGGCAGCAGCATCCCCGCAGAGCTTGATTTATGCAGTCAGTTCCTGAATGCTGTTTGAAATATGCATTGACAGCTAAAAACTCACACACAAATAAGCTGGCAGCGTCCTCTGCTTTACGTGGGAACTAATATAAGCAAAAACTTTGGTGACTTACTTCTAGACACATCTCAGCATGCAGATATGTGTATAAAAGTTTAGCCAAAGGCTAAAAGTGCTTGGTATGTGCCAACTGAACTAGAAAGCTGGAAAACTAGTCTAGCCACTTCTTTTCCTCTTTTATTTCTTGCCTCCTCTTTTCTCCTTCCTTTCTTCCTCCCTCCATCCCTTTCTTCTTTTCTTCCTCCCTCCGTTTTCCCCATCCTCCGTCTGCTTCCTCTTCTCCTTCTCCATCTCTCTCCATTTGTGAGATGATACCAAGATGATCCCACAGACGGACTCATCTCCAAGGCAGAATGTCCGCATCCTGGCCTGTGTTTGATCAACGCTTGAAGTGGCTGTAAATACTCTCGCTTCTCATTTAAATTTGTATCGATCTCCCAAATGGGAAACAGGCAACCAAAATAAATTATATAAATAGAGTTAATCAGGATGGAGCTAGTGCACAAGAGGAATCTGGTGCTGGCACGACGGATTTTGCTGATGTGAAAAAGCTGCCAGATGAAATATGTATGCTTTGGAGGGAGGAAAATAAACGAAAGCCGGTCCCTGAGAAGTCAGAAGTACTGAGAAGTGAACCAGGGTCTCCTTGAGCAGAATTGCTCTGGCAAGACCCAGAGGTGGGAACACATGGTTCATTAACAGCTGCCTCCTTCTTAGAAACAAGTTGCAGAAATCCTATATGGGTAAGGGAAGATCTGCTTATAATAGGCATAGAGGCTCTTTTTCAAATCAACCAATTTCAAGCTAAATAATGCATGACTCAAGGAAAAAAAAAAACAGTAGGAAGCTCAAGTGGTATTAGTCTTTTGATTTGTGCCTTGTAGCAGACACCTGAAGTTTTCTTTTTTTTTTTTTTATTTTGTTTTGTTGTGTGTGTGTGTGTGTGTGTGTGTGTTTTCTGAGATGGAATCTTGCTCTTGTTGCCCAGGCTGGAGTGCAATAGCGCGACCTCAGCTCACTGCAACTGCCTCCTGGTTCAAGCCTCCCGGTTCTCCTCCCCGAGCCTCCCAAGTAACTGGGATTACAGGCGCCTGCCACCAGGCCCGACTAATTTTTTGTATTTTTAGTAGAGGGGGGGGTTTCACCATGTTGGCCAGGCTAGTCTCAAACTCCTGACCTCAGATGATCCACCCGCCTTGGCCTCCCAATGTGCTGGGATTACAGGTGTGAGCCACTGCTCCTGGCTCACCTGTAGCTTTTGTCTGATTTCTTCTGATTGTGACTTAAGGAACCATGAGAAAGGAGGTGGACGTGTGGTACAGGTTGAGCCCACTTTCATTCCCTGCCTCCCAGAAATTGGTTCAGTGATGGATTGAATCTAGTCCATGGAGATGTTTTGTTTTGGCAACACTGTTTTTGTTTGCTTAGGTGATTTAGTAAGCGATTAGGATATTTTACATAAAATCATGGATTTCTGGCTTCTCTTTAAAAATCAGATGATCAGGTAGCTCTGGGCTGAGCCTCCCATGTGGCAACAGTGAGCTGCAATTGAACAGCGTCTCTTCCCTTCAGAAGGATGTGAGCTTTCCAGTGTGTCACATTCCCTTCCCAGCTCTTATTGTTCTCTTTCTTCATTCCTACATATATTTGAGTTTCTAACCTAGGCTAAGATAGCAGTTTTCTAATTTCATTTCACACCATATAATAATGAAGACCTCAGACACTGTTTGGTCCCAAAAAAATTTAAAAAATTTTAT
>NW_016805229.1:145010-159874 GCF_001698545.2 Rhinopithecus bieti | reverse complement strand
GAAATTTTTTTTTTTTCCTTTGAGACGGAGTCTTCCTCTGTCACCCAGGCTGGAGTGCAATGGCGCAATCTCGGCTTACTGCAACCTCTGCCTTGCAGGTTCAGGCGATTCTCCTCCCTCAGACTCCCCAAGTAGCTGAGACTACAGGCACGCACCACCACACTTGGCTAATTTTTGTATTTTTTAGTAGAGACGGGGTTTTGCCATGTTGGCCAGGCTGGTCTCAAACTCCTGACCTCAGGTGATCCGCCTGCCTCGGCCTGCCAAAGTGCTGGGATTACAGGCATGAGCCACCACCCCTGGCCCAGAATAGTTCTTTATAGATGGGGAAAGTAGGGTTCTGATAAGGGAAGTTGCCTAAAGTCATACAGCAATTGGGGAGAATAAATTGGAAAAGAACCCGGTATGTATTTATGTTAGCTTTTAGGAGCTGACAACACTTCTTCCATTTCCTGCCAGGGAAGGGCTAGTTCCCGAAGAAGCCTGCAAAGGTAACATTCTACGATGTAACCCATTAAAGGTGATAATGTTGGGGAATGCAGGTCTTATAGGTGATAGATATTTTTAGACAGCAGGACTGAGTATTCTCTCTCAAATTGCTTTTCACAAGTGGATGCCAACTTCTCTTATGACCGGGGTTGAAGGCCGGCTATAAAAAACCATTTTTTGCCTGATTATTAAAAGGATATACCAACATCCCCAGCCTTTCTGAAGCGTATGTGATTTATAAGCTTACAAATGGGGGAAGAAACTGACTTTATTTATTCATTATTTTATCTATACTGCATTTTCTGTGTGCCATGTACTATGCCAACTTTCAGAGACCCAAAGATTGATCGCTGAAGCTCTTCGCTGAGCCACAAGTTATAATGTTGACACAAAGGAGAGATGACTTCACCAAGGAGGTATCCCCTCTTGGGTAGAGGTCAGAGTCAGCTGCCAGCACCTAAGAGCTCAGGCCCACTTTGGAAGGCCTTTAACATTTTAAAAGTTACAATGAAGTATATACCACATTTAAAAAATATTTCAGATAAAATTTCAGATTTCCAGCTTCCCCTGAAAAGTAGTAGATATGAAAACACTGAACCCACATCCCTTCGTGGCAACAATTAGATGTTGCTGGGTGGTATAGCTGCCCCTCATAGAGAGGGTATGTTCTCACCAGTTTGTCCCACTCCTTACCACTCCCTATCGCTTTCCTCATGGCTCTGATCGTAAAGTGATGCAACCTGCCTCTCTCCTCTAGGGCTCTGAATCTGATCTAGCATTTCAAAGAATGCAAGATGGTCATAGGGAGGAGGTGGAGGAAAATGTGTGGGCAGAGGCATCGAGGTGGGAACTGTGGAATATATTCAGAGAACTGCAAGTAGCTTCATGTGGCAGGCAGATGCTTACAAAGTGGGACAGAAGGTAGGTGGATATAAAACTGGCCAGATTGTACAAGGAAGGTCCTATGAATCAGGAAGAGGACTTTGTCCTGAATCTTGGGGGCAAGGGGGAGCCTTGGGATTCTTAGCAGGGGACTGTTGTGATGACATTTGTGTTTCTTTTCTTTCTTTCTTTCTTTCTTTCTTTTTTTTTTTTGAGACAGAGTCTCACTCTGTTGCCCAGGCTGGAGTGCAGCAGCGCAATCTCCGCCGACTGCAACCTCTACCTCCCTGGTTCAAGTGATTCTCCTGCCTCAACCTCCCGAGTAACTGGTAACTGGGACTACAGGCACATGCCATCATGCCCGACTGATTTTTATCTTTTTAGTAGAGACAGGATTTCACCATGTTAGCCAGGCTGGTCTGAAACTCCTGGCCTCAAATGATCCACCCGGCTCGGCCTCCCAACGTGCTTGGATTACAGGTGTGAGCCACTGACATTTATGTTTTGGAAAGACCCCTGAGCAACCATGGAGAAAATAAAACTGGCAGAGGCAGTGAAAGAGGCTGGAAGGCCATTAGAACAGCTGTATTGTACAGGTCCAGGGTACAGATAAGGGATCCAGTAATCTTTAATTTATACTCAGTGTAGGCACTTGGCAAATGTTTGTTAATGATTTGGGGATGAGGGATAAAGTCTCAAGGATCCCTTAAACCTTGAGTCAACCAAGAGTCACCCAAATGGCCCCCTAGATTTCCTGTGGCCAAAGTTAGGCACATGATCACAGGGGGGCCAAACTGAGTACTTTCTGTAAAATGCTTTTTGACAAAGTACATAGGAATTTAGACTTTCTTAGTAGTAATTACATTATAATGCCCCAGGTGCCCCCAGGGTGTACTCAGAGAATTAATGGGCCTCCCAGTCTCATTCACTTCTTAGGGTCCCAGGGTCTCCTGCCATAAATGAGCGTGCCTAGTGCACTGAATGAGGCCCTGGAGGACTAGAAGAGTGATTACTTCTCTCAAAAGTGAGCTGGAGGTGAATATCTGCCCCTGAAGGACGTCTTTGGCCCATTGATTGGGAATTACTGTGGTGACCGAGGCAGAAGATGCTTCAAATGCAAAGAACATTATTCCAAGCAAACGAGGGAACCCAGCAATTATTTCCACTCAAAAGTTGGTAATGAATAGGCATGTTCTTTATTCATTCATTAAATGTAGGCAAACAAGCAACCAAAGAGGAAGCTGTCTGGCCATACTTTTAATGAATCTGTCCCATTTCTGAGTGAAATGTGGGCTGTGCGGATGAAATGCTGAACTTGGGAGATATATTACCCACTCAGGAAGCCATCCTTCCTGCTTTAATTAAAGAAAATCAACAACTCTCGCTCGCAGTGGATGATGATGGAAATCAAAGTGGGGGACTTAAATACAGACTTGCCAGGAAGGCTGGGCGGGGCTGGGCTGGATTTGATTCACAGAAGCCTGGAAACCTCATGAGTCTATCTGAAATATTATTCCTTGGGTGTCCAGAAACTCTATGACACCAACGACCACCAAGACATTTCAGGGAATTGAAGTCATTACGGGACATCAAATTCCTTTTGATGAAACTTT
Source organism: Rhinopithecus bieti (assembly GCF_001698545.2). Lineage (NCBI taxonomy): Eukaryota > Metazoa > Chordata > Mammalia > Primates > Cercopithecidae > Rhinopithecus > Rhinopithecus bieti. The sequence goes on along the minus strand of NW_016805229.1, from coordinate 156,890 downwards.
GGTGATTCATTCACTAAGATTTTTTAATTTGTTCATATGCTTATTCATTCATCTACTCTGTAAGCATGTATTGAGTGCCTACTATGTGCAAGGACTATGCCATGGATATTAAATGCTAAGTAAAAATAAAGATTGTCTCAGTTCTATTACTCTTAAATTATACTAGAAGAGATGTTTATTAAGTAGATAATCGCACACACATATTTATATGTAATTATAAATTGTGATAAGAACTCAGAGGGAAAAATAAAAGATGTCATGCAAACATGTAACAAGGAACTCTGAACTAGCCTTAGAAGCTTAAGCTAGATATAACTGGGGCATTGACTCTTTGGAGTTCTAAGGAAGTGAGGCATTAACTGGGTGAGGAAAAGGAGGAAGGGAAGAAGGTAGCACAAGGTAGAGAGGGGAATCAGCATGTGCCAATATCCAAAAATGGAGCAGAGCCCTGCAGCCCAAGAAAAATGCCCCTTGGATAGGTTTTATCTCACTTTCATATACTAAGTAATGGGACTGTCTCGATAATTAAATCAGGAGACACCTGTGGGCTGAAAACTGTCATGATGAGATTAGCCCTGGTGTGAGTATGTTGGTTTAGATGCTGAGTAGACTGATGAGCACTCTAACTTCATCCTATTAACCTTTTAAAAGAAGAATTGAGCTTTTCACTGGAAACCCTTTCATGCCGAAGAAACATGATCTGTCAGTCTACTGTCATTTCAGTACCTACTGTTAGGTAGGCTGCGTCTACGTTGACTGTATCCACAAGGAAACTGAGGCACAGGGAGTTGAGTGACCCACCCAATTCACAGAGCTTACAAGAAGCAGGGCCATGTTTTAATCACATAGTCAGTCTCCAGAGTCTGTACCCTCGTTGTTGCCACACTCATCGAGGGAATAGGCATGAGAGCTCACTCGTTTCTGCAAACTGAGCTGTGTGACCTGGGGTGAGTCACTTAGTCTCACTGTGACTGTTTCCTTATCTAAAAATCGGGTGTGATAATAGGCCTACTTAGATCAGAGGACTCTTATAAGGAACAGACATATGGAAGGCTCTTGGAACATTGTCTGTCCTAGAGGAGGGGTAACATGTGCTTACTATTGTGAGTACTTAAGGAATGCCTCTCATTCCCATTTCAGGGGAAGGGGCAAGAAAGAAAGTTTGTGTGTTTGACACCAAGGTAGGTGGATGAATGGGTGTGTGTGTGTATGTGTGTGTGTGCACGCTCTATGTTAGGCACTACTGACAGATAAACACTCATGAGACAAATGTAAAAGCTATGTAACTGAAGTCATTGCCCTTGGTCGTGTCAATGCAGGGGTCTGTGAGAAACTATAAAGCAGTGTGGCTGTAGCCCAGAAGACTCAAATTACTATTACAGGATTGACAGGTGTATAAGCCTTCTGTGCAGTAACAGACTAAAATGCTGAGACAGCAAGGTTTGCAGCAGAGAAAATGTTTAATGATCATAGGGCAACCAGGCAAGGAGACAGGGACCCTCCAATTCACTTCCCTGAGGAGTTCTGGGCTGTGGCTTTTAAGGGACCATCGGGCAAGGGGCTGGAAAATTGGAGTTGTTGATTAGTAGGGGTAAAAGGGATGTAACCATCAAGATATGGAAACTGCATTCTTTGGTGAGTTTGCTTCTTGTGAAGTCCTTTAGAGCAGCTGATGTCAGTAGTTTCACTGGTGTGTCAGACCGGAAAGAATATCTCAAATGAAAAACATAACATTTCACAATGAATGATTTGTTATTTATAGAGCAGTTAAGGGGAGCTATTAGGTTGGTGCAAAAGTAATCACAATTTTTACCATTACTTTTTTTTTTTTTTTTTTTTTTTTTTTTTTTTTTTTTTTTTTTTTTTTTTTTTTGAGACAGAGTCTTTCTCTGTTCCCCAGGCTGGAGTGCAGTGGCACAATCTTGGCTCACTGCAACCTCCACCTCCCGGGCTCAAGTGATTCTTTTGCCTCAGCCTCCCAAGTAACCAGGACTACAGGTGCATGCCACAATGCCTGGCTAATTTTTGTATTTTTAGTAGCGATGGGGTTTTGCCATATTGGACAGGCTGGTCTCGAACTCCCAACCTCAAGTGATCCACCTGCCTCGGCCTCCCAAAGTGCTGGGATTACAGGCATGAGCCACCGTACCTGGCCTTGCCATTACTTTTAATGGCAAAACTGAGATTACTTTTGCACCAACCAAATATTATCTTGTCACAGGGTCTATGTCATTCTAAGGCAATAGGCACGAAACAGTTGTGAGGAAGCATATCAGAGAGCAAGCTCCCTAATGATTAATGCTGCATGTGCTGCAGACTCCCTCCTTTCTTCCCTAATTAATTTATAAACTTTAGAAGGGCAGTTTCAATGTTTCAGTAGGATTCTGCTGGTGGCATCTGGGTAGCAGCTTGGGACTGTGTCTTTGGTAAGAATAGGTGTTCCTGAAAGATGATGATCCTTAACTCTTCATCTCTTCAGCAGTGCCACTCACTTTTCAGGCTTAGTGAATCCTGGTGTGCTGAGTTGTACACTTTATATACAAATTGAGTATTTGTATATAGACATTATATACAAATTGAGTATAGACTTCTTCCCACCACCATGCTTATGCCCAAGCTGTTCTTTCTGCTCAGAAAACCCCCTTTTTCTCTTGCTTCCTCTCTCATCCACAGACATCAGGCAACCTGTTCAACTTCCAAGGCTTGGTTTATGCATCGGGCCCTTAAAAAGTATCTCCTGGACTCATCTTCCACCCCCATCCTCATAAAGTCAGCCATTTCCTTCTTTATTCCTGACTGAAATGTATGCACAGCTCTGTCTTGCCACCTGTAATGCTGTATTGTCTTATTAAATGTATAAATCTGTCTCCCCAATTTATTTATTTATTTTTTCTCTTGAGACGGAGTTTTACTCTTGTCACCCAGGCTAGAGCCCAGTGGTGTGATCTCGGTTCACTGCAACCTCTGCCTCATAGGTTCAAGTGATTCTCCTGCCTCAGCCTCCCAAATAGCTGGGATTACAGGTGCCCATCACCACGCCCAGTTTATTTTTAGGAAAACTCTACATAGCAGAGCCATGTATGTCTCTTGGGTGCTCACCATCTAGCACAATGCTCAACATGCAGTTGGTACTTAATAAGTGTTCGTTAAACTAATGAACAAATGAAAAAAATGTGCAACTCTATTTTGCCATCCCTTGCATAGGAAAGAAATAAACTACTAAAAATAATTGTTTGGAAATGAGATGCATAGTGTCTTCAAAAGTTTGTTCATGGAATGCAATTCTGCTACAGGCAACCAACCTATTGGATGGATCTTGAGAGAAATACACTGAAAAAAGACAATCTCAAAAGGTCACATACTGTACAATTCCATTCATAGAACATTATTGAAATGGCAACATTATGGATATGGAGAATGGTTTAGTGGTTACCAGGGGTTAGGGGGTAGCACAGAGGTAGCAGTGGATATAAAAGTAGCAGGAAAGATCCTTGCAGTGACACTCTTCCATACCTTGACTACGATGATCAATGAGTCTACATATGGCCAAACTGGTGAGATCTGACTGAGGTTAGATTCTGTCAGTATAAATTTCCTCATTGCAATATTGTGCTATAGGTATGCAAGATGTTACCATTGTGAGAAACTGCGTGAAGGGCGTATGACAGAGCTCTGTATTATTTTTTGCAGCTGCATGTGAATCTATAATTATCTGAAAATAAAGAGAAACCACGCACATACACGCACACAATGAGATCCCACTCCACACCCACCCGAATGCTAAAATTAAAAAGACTGACAACATCAAGTGCTGGCAAGGATGTGGAGCAAGTAGAATGCTTATGCACTGCTGCTGGGAATATGCATTGGTACAAACCCTCTGGAAAAATGTCTGACAGCTTCCACCAAGGCCAAAACTGTACACATCTTATGATCCATTTCCATTCCCAGGGACACAATCCAACAGAAAAACATGTGATTACCAAAAGACATGTATTAGATCTTCTGTGGCAACGCATTTCATGATAGCTCCAAACGTAAAGGTGCCAAATGCCCATCAGCTGTGGAATGGATAGATCAGTTGTGGAATGGATAACTCAGTTGTGGCATATTTCCATTGTCTTGGTCAGTTTGGCATGCCATACCAAATATCAAAGGCTCGGTGATCTTTCCTTTTCCTTTTCCTTTTCCTTTTCTTTCCTTTTTTTTTTTTTTTTTTTTCTTTTCTTTTTTCAGGGTCTCACTCTGTTGCCCAGGCCGGAATGCAGTGGTGCGATCTCAGTTCACTGCAGCTTCAACCTTCCAGGTTCAAGTGATCCTCTTGCCTCAGCCCCCGGGAATAGCTGGGATTGCAGACAAGTGCCACCATGCCTGGCTAATCTTTGTATTTTCACTATGTTTGCCAGGCTGGTCTTGAACTCCTGGCCTCAAGTTATACTCCTGCCTCAGCCTCCCAAATTGATGGGATTCCAGGCGTGAACCTCTGCACCCAGCCTGGGTGGTTTCAGTAACCAACATTTATTTCTCACAGTTCTGAAGGCTGGGAAGTCCAAGATTAAGGTGCCAGATGTTTTGTTATCTGGTGAGGGCCCTCTTCCTGGTATGCTGGTTTCGGACAGCTGTCTTCTCATATGGCCACATGGCCTTTACTTGGTGCATATACAAGCCGAGACAGAGAAAAAGAGATTGATCTCATGTCTCTTCCTCGTTTCATAAGGGCATTAATCCCATCATAAGAGCCTCACCCTCATGACTTTTTCAAACCTGAATTGCCTCTCAAAGGCGCCTCTTCCAAATACCATCACATTGCTAATTAGGGATTCAACTTATGAGTTCTGGGGGAAAACAACATTCAGTCCATGGCACCCATGATGGAACACCATGCAGCAATGAGAATGAACAAGCTGAAATTACAGGCATCAGTACAGATGGAGTTCAGAATTCTGATGCTGAATGGAAGAATACGGTCACAAAAAAAGACACCCTGTATAACCCCAAAAGCCAAACTAGTGTGTGCTGTTGGAAGTCAGGACAGTGGTTATATTTGGAGGATAATGATTGCCAAGGGGCGGGTACAGGGTTTCTGGGGTTGTATTGTTGTGTTTCTTGATTGAGCTTTTGGTTCCACGGGTGATTTCAAATTTGTAAAAATGTATCTAACTGTTCAATTAGGATTTCTGCACTTTTGAGCATATAGATTATTATATTTCAATTAAAAAATTAAAAGGAAAACAAGTTCATTCATTTTGCTCTGTAGTCAGCATTTATTAGGTGCCTTCTCAGTTCTAGACGCTAACCTAGGCTCTGGGGAGACCCCATAAAGATAAAGGAGACCTGTCCTGGGAGACCCACAGTCTATGGGGAAATCACTTCTTTTATTTTTCTTTCTCCTTCTCTTGTAAAGAGTTCTAAGTAGTAGATAAGATCAGGAGAAACTTTTCTGTTAGTGGTAGTTGTGATTTTAATTAGTTATCGAACTAAAGGAACTTGCATGAGAGGTACTTTTCCTTGTCTTTACAGCAGAGCAGCAGAGATTTCTTTTTTATGCAGTACTTATTGAACTCCAAACCTTGAGCCACAGCATTCCTCAGATGAATTCTTTTAAGACTTCCTCAAACTCTTCAATGAATAGAAGAAAAAATAGTCAAATGTAATTGCTGTAAAAGAAGAAAAAAAGCCTTATTAGGAAACCTATCACTGCCGTCAGTAATTCAAAAGCGAAAATGTTCAAGTGAGAAAAATATTTGCATTGCTTCACACAGAAATAGCTGAGAGAAAATTCTCCATCTGTGTATGTGGACCTCGGACCTGAGTGAATGGACCCCAGCCATTTAAATGAAGGACAGTTCATGGCTTTTGCCATGATTCGGCGAAAACTGTGATTTTTTATTTTTATTTTTTTGGTCATTCTATCTATAGTAATCCTGTAATTTGCAAAATACAGAAGGCATTAAAGCATGGATAATATCACCTTCCCATGCCAAAAATGGAAAAGAGAATTAATGAGATCAATAAAGCTACTCTCACAGGAAAAATAGAAACACAGATGGGAAATGGTAGCTGAGTTGGCAAGCCTTCGAGCTTGGGGGACTGTTTGCAGCCGTGCTTAAAGCCAGGTCTGCTCCATGGAAGCCGTTAGCCGACCTCACCTCCACACCTCCAGCAGAGCCCCACGTTGGCAGTGCTCAGAGTTCTGGCCAGAATGGGAAATCAATCAGTGGGTCAGCAGGTATTGATGGAGCACCACCATATGCTTGGCACCAGGCGAGCATCAAGGTGATGCAAAGAATTGTGAAATATTGCCCATTTATCAAAGAGTTCATGGTCTACTTTGAAAGAAGTTCAGATGCCCTCGCTGTTCTCATACCACCACTTAAGCAAATGTGAGGTATGGGGCTAGACATCTGACCAGTACTTAAAAGTGATATTAAAGTTGTCCCAGCTTTCTAGTGAATTGAATACACAGGATGGGAGATGGGAGTTATAGTCATGGAGAAAGGAAATATATGTAACCTAATACATGCGTTAGGTCCCTAAACAACCATTAGAAAGACAAACATGGTTATCTCCAGAGTTCAGATGGAAACACTGAGGATCCTAGGGTAATGCCCAGTTTTCTCAACATCCTACAGCAGGTAGTGAAACCAAATTGGATGGTACTTAATTCGTATCCTGTACTTTGTCACCCCAGCAGTGTTTCTTGTACGAGAAGTGTTGCCGCTCATAAGAGGTAAATCCATGAGGGAAATTGGATGGACATTTTATGTTGTGTAGACATGTGTTTATGTTAATATTCATAAGAAAAAGATCCATAGCTTGTGTAGAAAAACCTTGGTTTCACAGATGTTATTGCCTCAGGTGAGGCTAAAGTATTTGAATTTAAAATAATGGAATTTTTGGCCAGGCACGGTGGCTCACATCTGTAATCCCAACACTTTGGGAGGCCAAGGCGGGTGGATTACCTGAGGTCAGGAGTTTGAGACCAGCCTGGCCAACATGGTAAAGCCTCATCTGTACTAAAACTATAAAAATCAGCTGGGCATGGTGGTGGGTGCCTGTAATCTCAGCTATTTGGGAGGCTGAGGAAGGAGAATCACTTGAACCCAGGAGGCAGAGGTTGCAGTGAGCTGGGATTGCACCATTGCACTCCAGCCTGGGTGACAAGAGTAAAACTCCATCTCAATAAATAAATAAAATGGAATTTTTAATTGCAAAGATATGGAACCAACCTAAGTGCCCATCAGCCAACAAGTGGATAAAGAAAATATGGTATATACACAGCAGAGAATACCATTGTTCTAAGTGAAGTAACTCAAGAATGGAAAACTAAGTATAGTATGTTCTCCTATATAAGTGGAAACCAAGCTGTGTGGACTCAAAGGCATAAGAATAATATAATGGACTTTGGGGACTCAAGGGGGGAAGGTGGGGGGTAGTGAGGGATGAAAGACCACATATTGGGTACAGTGTACTCTGCTCTGGTGACAGGTGCATTAAAATCTCAGAAATCACCACTAAAGAACTTATCAATGTAATCAAAAACCATTTGTCCCCCCAAAACTATTGAAATTTAAAATAATTTTAATGCAGTTTTTTAGAGAGTACTATTAAGTGAATCATTATGCAGGTGAAAAGTGTTTACAGAAAAAAATAAAAACATAAACCGCTGAAGTTGGGACAGTTTTGTACCATAGAAAGCAACTCCACCTATCATAGAGATACTTGAGAATGTCATCCGGAAGCCTAGACAGGTGAGGAAGTTGGAGGACTGGTCATTCCTGCCTGCAGCAGAGGGGGATGCTGGATTGCAGAAAGGTAGGGTTAGAGGATGGCCATGGTGTAGTGTTGGAAGAACACCCAGAGGAGAGAAGGTGCCACATCCAGAGGGTCTGGTTAGTACCTATATCAAAAAACAAAAGCTGGCCAGGTGTGGTTGATCACGCCTGTAATCCCAGCACTTTGGGAGGCTGAGGCAGGTGGATCACCTGAGGTCAGGAGTTTGAGGCCAGCCTGACCAACATGGCAAAACCCTGTGTCTGCTAAAAATACAAAATTAGCCGGGCATGGTGGTGCATGCCTGTGGTCCCAGCCACTTGGGAGCCTGAGGCATGAGAATCACTGGAACCTGGGAACGGAGGTTGCGCCCAAGATGTGCCACTGCACTCCAGCCTGGGTAACAAAGACTCCGTTTCAAAACAAAACACACATACACATAGACACACACACACACTCAAACTTTTCCCTGCCAAGTTGAGGAGACAAAGAAATACACATGATTTTTGAGAACTTAAAGCCAAGGAACATTAGAGTGTCACTGGACCAGGAGTGAGCAGGGACACCTGGGCCATTCACTGGGGACAGTCTAGCGGCTGCTCTGCTTGATGAGCCTGGCAGCTGATTTAAAGGGCAAGGGCAGGGGAGATGCAGTCAGACGGCAGCAGGCGCGTGCGCAAGGCAGATTCTAATTTCTCCCTGGGCAGAGCGATGGCTCCTGGTGTGTCTCTGCCTCTTAGGATTTCACACTTTGAAGTCAAAGGGAAAGGAGGGGACAGGAAAAGTGAAAGGAGAGATCAGGGAAGATCAGAAGAAGAAAAGAATGTTGGGAAGGAAAGGAAAAGGGGGAGTAGAGAAGGAAGGAAAGGAAGAAGTATGGAGGGATAAGAGAAGGAAGGAGAAAGGAAGAAAGAAAAGGAAAGAATAGAGCTGGGAGGTGAGAAAGGAGAGAGGAAAGAAGAAAAGGAGAGAAAAAAGGAAGGAGGGAAGGCAGGAGATAGAGAAAGAGAAAAGGAGGGAGGGCAGGAGGATTTAGCCTTGTTGGGTTTGCCTCATCTCTTCAGTATTCGCTTTCAGTATGCTTTCTCCCCTCTCTTCCCCATCACCACCTTTGAGATTAGCTTCTCATTGGCACTTCCATCTTTCCTTCTCACTAATTTTCTTTTTGATATTTTAATTTATTGCATTTTCATCGGGACCTCTTTCCCTTTAAGGCATTGTAATTAATGGCCCAGTCTAATTTCCTCTGAGACAACATTCTTAATTGCCGTAATTCTCACTTCTGTCTTTTAGGCATCCCTGTTGGTGTTGATTCATGTTCATTTGCATTCTCAAACTCTTCAATTATAAATACGCCGTCAACACAAGGCGACGGTTTTCCTGCCATCCGCCACAATGATGCGTGGTGTGTGGAAGCTTTAGGGGTTCTGTCTACCTTTTAAAATCTCATTTATAATTGAAAAGCCTCTCAGTCTTGATGTGTACAGGATTTTATGAACTTCTGCAAAGAGGTTGGGTTGGTTTTTTTTGGAAAGTAAATACTGTCTTTTAATAACCTTTTCAGGAGTGAGTTTAAAGTCACTTTTGTTTTCCTTTAAAATTTTTTTTAAACAGTGTTAATATAATATGACCTGGGCAGTCAACACAGAGGTGCCTGGGGTGACCCGGAGGTCATGGTCAAGCTCCCTTCTTTATCCAAGAAACTAACACTGGTGCAATGCTATTGACGAACACAGCCTTCCCCCAGCCCTAACCCTGGAAACCACTGATTTGTATAATTTTGGTATTTCACTGTAACTTTGACATTTTGGGAATGTTATATAAAGAGTGCCCTTGTACTTTTGATTCTAGTTTTTGGATGTGCCTGTTGTCCCTGTTATGACTACTTATTTTCAAGTATCCTTAAACCTACTTTTACATTATATATCATATCATTCTATTTTACTGTTTTATATTGTTTTATTCATCACATACCATGTTACTCTCCTTCCTTTAAAGGAGTCTACAAAATAGTTGGGGGAAGCAAGACCAAGAAAGGCTAAAAAGCAAGAAGGCAATCCTTGAAGTCTCTAAAAAGGGTTTCCAATCTTTGCAGCCTTTGCTCTTCAGTATTTCAAAGAAACAGGAAAGTGGTTTGATCATAGCAGGAGTAAACTCAGCAGTTTGAACCATAAACTGTGTGGCCAAGGTTATTTATTTCACCTCTCTTAGCCTCACTTGCCTTATTTATAAAATGGGGATGATAATAGTGACCTCATAAGGTTGATTAAGAGGATTAAGTCAGTAAGAATAGGTAACAGTGCCTGGCACACACACACCATCTATGTATTGGCTGCTGTCACCATCCTCCTCCTCATATTCCTCCTCCTCATCCTCACTGTCCTCCTGCCCATCTTTCTCATTCTACTCCTTCTTCTCTTCCTCCTTCCTTCCTCCTCCTTATCCTCCTCCTCCTCATCTTCATCCTCTTCCTCAACTCCTTTTCTTCCTCTCTGTTCTCCCCCCTTTTCTCCTCCTCTTCTGTATGATTGGAGGCTGGTGCAGCTATGTTTTTCGGTTCCTGTGGTTAAATTCCCAAGTTGTCTATATTAGTTTGATAAGGTTCAGCTGCAAATAACAGAAAACCCTAAATAGCCGTGGCTTGGACTCTCAAAGGCTTACTGTCCCATTAAAAGCAGCTCAGAGGTACATTACACAGAGCTGATATTGTAGTTTCTACCCCTCTTGTTGTCTCCTCTGGCATAACTGAGCCCACAGCAATTCCATCTTCAAGGTAGCTTCATGGTTGAACACAGTTGTTAAAGTTCTGGTTATCACAGTTACTTTATTGACAGCAGGAATGAAGGAAAAGAGGGAAAACCCCAAAACATAGCTCTCACCCCAGTCAGCTTCCTTTAAAAAACATTCCTTGAAAAGCCATGCAACACTTCTATAAAGGTGAGAATTTAGTCAACATTGTCATACCTTACTACAATGAAGGCTGGGGATACAGACCTTTAGTTAGGTGTATTGCTTCTCTGAATAAAATCAGGGCTCTGTTCTCAAGAAAGAAGGGGAGAATGGAGAATGGAGATTGGACAGGAGATTTACATACCTATCAAGATCTCAGGAGTCTGAACGTTGGAGTGAAACACACTCCCCAAAACATTGGTTGTAGTTGGGACTCTTGGGAAGAGGCCATGCTTTATACTTGACATAGACTACAAGATATGTTATTAATCCCATGAGAATATTTGGAATGATTGGATTCATTAGATTTTGAAGTTGAAATGGCCCAAAGCACAATGTTTCCCCACAAGCATTGGTTGAAAATATGTACACATTTGCATCGCAGATTTCTTACACACTGTACTTACATGAATGAGATGGGAGTGTGTGTATGTGTAAACACTGTTCAGTCTGTGATTGGGGTGGGACCCTTCCTGGAGGAAGGGCAGACCTTTCGTTATTCCTAAAGTATTTGTCTAAGCTGAGATCTAATGGTTTTGCAACAGGAGGGAAGGAAAATATTCCAGAATGAACAGCAAATGCAAAGGCCAATGGACTAGAGATGGAATGAGCAAAACATTCAGTAAATCTGCAAAAAGTGGTGCAGAGTCTTGTTCCCCACCGAGAAGGTGACTTTTTGGAGTGATTCATACAGTGGTGGTTACAGTTGCTTTAACAGACTGTAGGTGGGGAGACATCTTTAGTAAAAAGGCATTTAATTCATCTCACATTACCCCAATAAAATACTATTAAAATTTTCAGTCGGGTAACTTTAAAGCTGGAGAAGAAGCAATGTGTGTGTGCACGTGTGTGTGTGTGTGTGTGCGCGTGCGTGTGTGTTGGAGTTGGGTGAAAAATGGATGGCCATCCTACCACATGTTTTGAGTCACTCAATCTATGATCGTGGTGTATAGCTCTCCATTTATTTAATGTCCTTTAATTTCAGGAATGTTTTATATTAATAGGTCAATTTAAAAGTTTCATGTATGTTTTGTTAAATTTATTTCTACGTATTATATGTTTTTTGAGGCTAAGTGAAAATTTTAATTTCATTTTCCAGTTGTTTACTGCTAGTATATAAAATCATAACTGATTTTTTTTTTTTTTTTTTTTTTTTTT
>NW_016805229.1:141918-144605 GCF_001698545.2 Rhinopithecus bieti | reverse complement strand
TTTTGAGACGAAGTCTCACTCTGTCACCCAGGCTGGAGTGCTGTGGCTGGATCTCAGCTCACTGCAAGCTCCGCCTCCCAGGTTCATGCCATTCTCCTGCCTCAGCCTCCCAAGTAGCTGGGATTACAGGTACCTGCCACCTCGCCCAGCTAGTTTTTTGTATTTTTTAGTAGAGACGGGATTTCACCATGTTAGCCAGGATGGTCTCGATCTCCTGACCTCATGATCCACCCACCTCGGCCTCCCAAAGTGCTGGGATTACAGGCTTGAGCCACTGCGCCCAGCCAATCATAACTGATTTTTGTGATGTTAATTGTGTATCTTGGAATCTTGCTCAAATGCTTTATTATTTTCAGTAGTTGCTTTCTAGAATCCTTAATATTTTCTACATAAACAATCATGGCATCTGCAGATAGAAGCAGTTTTATGTCTAGCATTCAATTTTATGTCTTTTATATCCCTTTCTTGACTTACAGAAATGGCTATCACCTCTAGTACTATGTCAAATAAAAGTGGTAAGATGGGCTTCCTTTTCTCCTGATCTTTATTGGAAAAGTGTTCAGTCTTTCAGCATTAAGTGTGATGGTTAGCCATAGGTTTTCCTTAGATATATTTTACAAACTTGATTAAGTTATTTTATATTCCAAATTTGCGGAGAGTTTTTATTCATGAATGTGTGTTGAATTTTGAGAAATGCTTTTCTGATTCTATTAAAATGATTATATGATTTTTCTCCTCCTTCTGTTAATATGGTGAATTACCAACCTTACATTCCTGGGATGAACTCTACTTGTTCATGACATGTTATTATTTTTTATATATTATTGGATTTAATTTGTGAACAATTTGTTAAGCATTTTTTTATTTTGAGAAGTATTCATAAATTATTGTTGGTCTGTAATTCTGATTTGTTTGTGATACCTTTGGCAAGTGTTGGTATAAGGGTTTTGCTGTCTTCATAAAACTAGTTGGGAAGTATTCTATCCTTAGTTTTTGATATAAGATTGTTATTATTCTTTCCTTAAATGCGTAATAGAAGTCACTAGTGAAATATCTGGGCCTAGAGTTTTCTTTGTGAGGATGTTTTTGAAAACCAGCTCAATCTCTTTGTTAGATTTAGGACCATTCAGATTTTCTGTTTCATCTTGTGTCAATTTTGCTGAGTGTTATTTTTCAAAGAATGTCACCATTTCATATAGATTATTGAATGTGTTGTCAATTATTCCTAATGTTTTCTTCTTAATCTTTTTTTCATTATTTTATGTTCTAGGGTACATGTGCACAACGTGCAGGTTTGTTACATATATATACATGTGCCATGTTGGTGTGCTGCACCCATTAACTCGTCATTTACGTTAGGTATATCTCCGAATGCTATTCTTCCTCCCTCCCCCCACCCCACAATAGGCCCCAGTGTGTGATGTTCCCCTTCCTGTGTCCAACTGATCTCATTGTTCAATTCCCACCTATGAGTGAGAACTGGATCCCTTCCTTACACCTTATACAAAAATTAATTCAAGATGGATTAGAGACTTAAATGTTACACCTAAAACCATAAAAACCCTAGAAGAAAACCTAGGCAATACCATTCAGGACATAGGCATGGGCAAGGACTTCATGTCTAAAACACCAAAAGCAATGGCAACAAAAGCCAAAATTGACAAATGGGATCTAATTAAACTAAAGAGTTTCTGCACAGCAAAAGAAACTACCATCAGAGTAAACAGGCAACCTACAGAATGGGAGAAAATTTTTGCAATCTACTCATCTGACAAAGGGCTAATATCCAGAATCTACAAAGAACTAAAACAAATTTGCAAGAAAAAAACAAACAACCCCAACAAAAAGTGGGCAAAGGATATGAACAGACAGTTCTCCAAAGAGGATATTTATGCAGCCAACAGACACATGAAAAAATGCTCATCATCACTCACCATCAGAGAAATGCATGTCAAAACCACAATGAGATGCCATCTCACACCAGTTAGAATGGCAATCATTAAAAAGTCAGGAAACAACAGGTGTTGGAGAGGATGTGGAGAAATAGGAACACTTTTACACTGTTGGTGGGACTGTAAACTAGTTCAGACATTGTGGAAAACAGTGTGGCGACACCTCAAGGATCTAGAACTAGAAATACCATTTGACCCACCCATCCCATTACTGGGTATATATCCAAAGGATTATAAGTCATGCTGCTATGAAGACACATGCACACGTATGTTTATTGTGGCACTATTCACAGTAGCAAAGACTTGGAATCAACCCAAATGTCCAACAGTGACAGACTAGATTAAGAAAATGTAGCACATATACACCATGGAATACTAGGCAAACATCAAAATGGGTGAGTTCGTGTCCTTTGTGGAGACATGGATGCAGCTGCCATCATTCTCAGCAAACTATCGCAAGAACAGAAAACCAAACACCGCAAGTGTTCCTATTTCTCCACATCCTCTCCAACACCTGTTGTTTCCTGACTTTTTAATGATTGCCATTCTAACTGGTGTGAGATGGCATCTCATTGTGGTTTTGACATGCATTTCTCTGATGGTGAGTGATGATGAACATTGTTTCATGTGTCTGTTGGCTGCATAAATATCCTCTTTGGAGAACTGTCTGTTCATATCCTTTGCCCACTTTTTGTTGGGGTTGTTTGTTTTTTTCTTGTAAATTTGTTTGAGTTC
>NW_016805229.1:125332-139235 GCF_001698545.2 Rhinopithecus bieti | reverse complement strand
TTTAGTTTGGCTGGATATGAAATTCTGGGTTTAAAATTCTTTTCTTTAAGAATGTTGAATATTGGCCCCCACTCTCTTCTGGCTTGTAGAGTTTCTGCCGAGAGATCTGCTGTTAGTCTGATGGGCTTCCCTTTGTGGGTAACCCGACCTTTCTCTCTGGCTGCCCTTAACATTTTTTCCTTCATTTCAACTTTGGTGAATCTGACAATTGTGTGTCTTGGAGTTGCTCTTCTCAAGGAGTATCTTTGTGGCGTTCTCTGTATTTCCTGAATTTGAATGTTGGTCTGCCTTGCTTGGTTGGGGAAGTTCTCCTGGATAATATCCTGCAGAATGTTTTCCAATTTGGTTCCATTCTCCCTATCACTTTCAGGTACACCAATCAGACGTAGATTTGGACTTTTAACATAATCCCATATTTCTTGGAGGCTTTGTTCATTTCTTTGTAGTCTTTTCTCTCTAAACTTCTCTTCTTGCTTCATTTAATTCATTTGATCTTCAGTCACTGATACTCTTTCTTCCAGCTGATCAAGTTGGTTAGTGAAGCTTGTGCATTTGTCATGTATTTCTCGTGTCATGGTTTTCATCTCTATCAGGTCATTTATGGTCTTCTCTGCATTGATTATTCTAGTTATCCATTCATCCATTCTTTTTTCAAGGTTTTTAGTTTCTTTGCACTGGGTACGTAGTCCCTCCTTTAGCTCTGAGAAGTTTGATCTACTGAAGGCTTCTTCTCTCTACTTCTTCTCTCGACTCGTCGAAGTCATTCTCCATCCAGCTTTGTTCCATTGCTGATGCGGAGCTGCATTCCTTTGGAGGGGAAGAGGCACTCTGATTTTTTGAATTTCCAGCTTTTCTGCACTGCTTTTTCCCCATCTTTGTGGTTTTATCTACCTTTGGTCTTGGATGATGGTGACGTACAGATGAGCCTTTGGTGTGGATGTCCTTTCTGTTTGTTATTTTTCCTTCTAACAGTCAGGACCCTCAGCTGCAGGTCTCTTGGAGTTTGCTTGAGGTCTACTCCAGACCCTGTTTGCTTTTATATTTCTTTATATCAGCAGCGGAAGCTGCAGAAGAGAGAATATTGCTGAACAGCAAGTGTTGCTGTCTGATTGTTGCTCTGAAAGCTTCATCTCAGAGGTATACCCGACCGTGTGAGGTGTGAGGTGACAGTCTGCACCTAGTGGTGGATGTCTCCCAGTTAGGCTACTTGGGGGTCAGGGACCCACTTGAGCAGGCAGTCTGTCCGTTCTCATATCTCAAACTCTGTGCTGGGAGAATCGTTACTCTCTTCAAACCTGTCAGACAGGGACATTTACATCTGCAGAGGTTTCTGCTGCTTTTTGTTTAGCTATGCCCTGTCCCCAGGGGTGGAGTCTACAGAGGCAGGCAGGCCTCCTTGAGCTGCAGTGTGCTCCACCCAGTTCGAGTTTCCTGGCCGCTTTGTTTACCTACTTAAGCCTCAGCAATGGCGGGCACCCCTCCCCCAGCCTCGCTGCCGCCTTGCCGTTAGATCTCAGACTGCTGTTCTAGCAATGAGGGAGGCCCCATGGGCGTGGGACCCTCAAACCCAGGCGCAGGATATAATCTCCTGGTATGCCATTTGCTAAGATACATGGTAAAGCACAGTATTAGGGTGGGAGTGACCCTATTTTCCAGGTGTTGTGTGCCATGGTTTCCCTTGGGTAGGAAAAGGAATTCCCTTCACCCTTGCGCTTCCCAGGTGAGGCGATGCCTCGCCCTGCTGCGGCTCTTGCCCATTGGGCTGCACCCACTGTCCTGCACTAACTGTCCGACACGCCCCAGTGAGATGAACCCGGTACCTCAGTTGGCAATGCAGAAATCACCCATCTTCTGTGTCGCTCATGCTGGGAGCTAGAGGCTGGAGCTGTTCCTATTCGGCCGTCTTGGGCGCCCCCCTTCTTCTTAATCTTTTAGTGTCTGTAGGATCTGTAGTTACAATGTCTCCTTCATTCCTAATATTCATATTTTGTGTTTTCTCTTTTTTTGTTTCAGCAGTCTAACAGAGAGTTAATCAATTTTGTGGGTCATTTCAAATAACCAACTTTTGCTTTTGTTTATCTGTTTGCTTTTATATTTCTTTATATCAGCTCTTTTTTTTATCAGTCTCTTCTATTGATTTTTGCTTTAATTTGCTCATCACTTTCTAGACTCTTAAAGCTAACCATATGTTTGGAAAGTCTTAATCCATCCTACACATTTTTATCTGGACTGAAGTTTTCTTGGAAGCTACCATCACATTGTCTGCTTTATCTTCACTCTGCTCCTCATTCATTTCCTCATTCACCCTTTAATTCATTGCATTACTGAGGCCTCTGTTCTACCTAAAAGCATCTCCTGTCACTTTCTATACCTTTTACCCTCCTTTATTTGTTCTTCATAACAGTATTACTACTTAGCATCATATTGCATATTTGTTTGTAATTTATTCATTGTTTTTCTTTGACACTACAATTAAATTTCAATTTGAGTAGGAAGCTTGTTGTTTTTTGTTCAACACTGTGTCTCCAAAATTAGGCACATATTATATACACAGTATATGTTGAATATATTTGAAAATATTTGTCAATTCATTAAATCAATCCATTCAGCCCATATTTATTACCATTGATATGACCAAAGGACATAGGCAGCTGAATCAAATGTCTTGTCTCTGGAAAAGTAGCCATTCTGTCACCGTAAAGATTACACTTAATTTGTTCCTACAGTCTTCCAAGAACTGAATGCATATTATCTCATTACAACAACTTTGCAGGATTAGAGCTATGGCTACCTTCATTTATAGCTGAGAAAACTGAACTCCAGCTGAATCGAATGATTATCAGAGGTCACACAATCAGTAAATTAGGAAAGCAGGATCTAACCTCTAATGCCATAGCATGGGTGCCAAATCACTAGTTTAGCACCACTACTAGTTTCTGTTACCATTTTCCCCCTTTTATGGGATTTTTTTTACACAGTACTGCTTTGGAAGACTAGTGACAATGGTTGCTATAGGGAGGGAAAGTATTGCCCCAGCCACAGCACTTCCTTCCCATCTAATATCCCCTCCCCAGCTTTATCAATGTAAAGCATACCTCCAAAAAATTTTATGTGTCTCTGAATTTCTGTTCAGAAAATGGGGCTGTCTATAAATTTCTGGCCATAGAAATGAACAATGATTAGGCAGATAAATTTGAATTCCCAAGTAGATTCTAGATAAATTTATCTACATTTTAGAATTTCAGTAATAATTTTTGCCCTGCCAGATTCTTGGGTCGAGATTTCAGTATATCCAGTATCCCTAATAAATGGCACCAAGTCTAATCCCCCAGAGCCAAATGGATCTGGTCACAAGTTGGAGTAAGCATTCAGGTGGAGAAGGTTAGCTAGGGTACTCAGAATGAGAAGACAAGGGAAGGGAGTTCACAGAAAGGACAAAGAGGCTGATCGGCATCCAATAAGCCACCTAGCCCTGCCATTTTTACCTTCTAAGTATTTCTCAAGTCTATTATCTCCTCTTCTTCTCTGTGTTTAACGATAGCCCCTTATAATTTCTACACCAAGCCCAATGTCATCCTTCTAAAATGCAAAGCTGACCACACGACCATTTTAATCAAAAAGCTTCAGTGGCTTCCAACTGCCCTTAGGACAGGGTGCAAACTCCTTGGCATTGTTACAGGAAAGGGACCCTGATCCAGACCCCAAGAGAAGGTTCTTGGATCTTGTACAAGAAATAACTCAGGGAGAGTCCACAGAGCAAAGCAAAAGCAAGTTTGTTAGGAAAGTAAAGGAATGAGAGAATGACTACTCCATGGAGCAGCCCCCGAGGGCTGCTGGTTGCCCATTTTTATGGTTGTTTCTTGATGATATGCTAACCAAGGGGTGGATTATTCATGTCTCCCGTTTTAGACCATATAGGGTGACTTCCTGACATTGAGATGGCATTTGTAAACTGTTGTGGAGCTGGTGGGAGTGTAGCAGTAAGGATGACCAGAGGTCTCATCGCCATCTTGGTTGATGGTCTCATCACCATCTTGGTTTTGGTAGGTTTTGGCTGGCTTCTTTACTGAAACCTGTTTTATCAACAAGGTCTTTATGACCTGTATTTTTTTTTTTGAAATGAAGTCTCACTCTGTCACCCAGGCTGGAGTGCAGTGGTGTGATCTTGGCTCACTGTAACCTCCGCCTCCCAGGTTCAAGCAATTCTCATGTCTCAGCCTCCCAAAGTAGCTGGGATTATAGGCACAAGCCACCACGCCTGGCTAATTTTTGTATTTTTAGTAGAATTGGCATTTTGCCATGTTGACCAGACTGGTCTTGAACTTCTGACCTCAGGTGATCTACGCATCTTGATCTCCCAGAGTGTTGGGATTACAGGTGTGAGCCACCATGCCCAGCCATGACCTGTATCTTGTGCTGACCTCCTACTTCATTCTGTGACTTGGAATGCCTAACCATCTGGGAATGCAGCACAGTCAGTCTCAGCCTCATTTTACCCAGCCCCTATTCAAGATAGAGTTGCTCTGGTTCAAATGCCTCTGACACACTCAGCCACCTAGCCCTGCCATTTTTACCTTCTAATATTTCTCAAATCTTTCCTCTCCATCTCTGTGTATAATGATAGTCCCCAACAATTTCCACACCTAGCCCAAAGGCATTCTTCTAAAATACAAAGCTGACCACACTACCCTTGTAATCAAAAAGCTTCAGTGGCTTCCAGTTGCCCTTAGGACAAGGTGTAAACTCCTTGGCATAGTGTAAAATTCCTTCTGTGACTTAACTTCTGCCTCTGTTTACAGCCTTATCTTACTGTGCATGTGATTTTTCACCATTTATGAAGCCCAGGCTATATTTATTTACACTAACCCTTCTGCTTGCAATGTTCTTTACTTCTGATCATTGGGGATATCTCCTATTCATCTTAAAAGATTATTTAGGACCAGTTTTCCAGCTACACAGAAAGAAACAGTGATGTTTTTGTCAGAGGCATTCGAACCACAGCGACTCCATGTTGAGTGAGGGCTAGGGAAATGAGGCTGGGAATTGCCAGGCTGCATTCCCAGGAAGTTAGGTATTCCTAGCCTCTGGATGTTTACAGTTAAGGGAGCAGATTGAGAACCTTTACTAAACAGACCCAGACTCAGGAATGCCGTGGTATCCTGATATCTTGAAAACACAAGTGTTACCGGAAAGGGGTCCCCAGTTCAGACCCCAAGAGAGGGTTCTTGGATCTCCCCCAAGAGGGAATTCAGAGCAAGTCCCTAAAGCAAAGTGAAAGCAAGTTTATTAAGAAAGTAAAGGGATAAGAGAATGGCTACTCCATAGACAGAGCAGCCCCGAGGGCTGCTGGTTGCCCATTTTTATGGTTATTTCTTGATGATATGCTAAACAAGGGGTAGATTATTTATGCCTCCCCTTTTTAGACCATATAGGGTAACCTGATGTTGCCATGGCATTTGTAAACTGTCATGGCGCTGGTGGGAGTGCAGCAGTGAGGACAAGCAGAGGTCACTCTCGTCGCCATCTTGGTTTTGGTGGGTTTTGGCCGGCTTCTTTACTGCAATCTGTTTTATGAGCAAGGTCTTTATGACCTGTATCTTGTGCCGACCTCCTGTCTCATCCTGTGACTTGAAATGCCTTAACCATCTGGGAATGCAGCCCAGTAGGTCTCTGCCTTATTTTATGCAGCCTTTATTCAAGATGGAGTTGCTCTGGTTCAAACGCCTCTGACAGAAGCCTTCCTAATTTTGCTTTCAAGATAATAGTGATTATTGCAATATATAGTAATTAAGAAAATTAACCTTTTATCACAAACCCTTGTAGTAGAGCACATCTCCCTGTGATTTTGTTGTTGTTATCCTATATATAAGCAAGCATTGGACCTAGGGTGGCCATGTCCCTCCTCTTACTTTCTGGAATGCCCTTCTCTGTTGATGGAGCAGCTATTCTTTCACTCTTTTACTTTCTTAATAAACTTACTTTCACTTTGCACTGTGAACTGGCTCCAAATTCTTACTTGCATGAAATTCGAGAACCCTCTCTTGGGGTCTGGATCAGGACCCCTTTCCAGTAATGTTTTTACCAAATCTGTGTTCTTTCCTCCTGGGCACTCAATCTGACTGTGTTTTCTGGCCTTATACTTAGATAAGGACATGTAAGACTTCCGGTCAGTGGAATGCAAGAGGAAGCATTGAGTGCCACTTCTAATCCTAGCCCTTTAAACTTCCCAGTGGCTCTCTTTTGTCTTTTCCTCTTGTTGACAAAGAGTCAAACTGCAAAATATTTGAAAGAATTTTTTCTGAGTCACATGAGTGACCAATGGCCCGTGGCACAGCCCTCAGTTGATCCCAAAACATCTGCCCAAGGTGGTCAGGCCACAATTTGGTTTTGTACCTTTTAGGGATACATAAGGCATTAATCAGTACGTGTGAGACATACATTGGTTCAGTCCAGAAACAGGGGACAACTGGAAATGCTGGGGGTAATGAGGTAGGAATTGGTGCTTCTAAGTGATAGGTAGATTAAAAGATTTTCTGATTGATAATTGGTTGAAAATGCTATTATCAATAGAAAGGAATGTGTGGGCTGGGCACCATGACTCAAGCCTGTAATTCCAGCACTTTGGGAGACTAAGGTGGGTGGATCACTTGAGGTCAGGAGTCTGAAACCAGCCTGGCCAACATGGTGAAACCTTGTCTCTACTAAAAATACAAAACTTAGCTGGGTGTAGTGGCATATGTCTGCAGTCCCACCTACTCAGGAGCCTGAGGCGGGAGAATCCCTTGAACCTGGGGGGCAGAGGTTGTGGTGAGCTGAGATTGCGCCAGTGCACTCCAGCCTGGATGACAGAGTGAGACTCTGTCTCAAAGAAGGTAAGGAGGGGAAGAAGAAAAGGAGGGAGGAAGAAGGGAAGGAAAGGAAGGAAGGGAGGAAGGGAGGACGGGAGGAAAGTGAGGGAGGGAGGGAGGGAGGGAGGAAGCTCGCTCTGGGTTATCATAAGGGATTGTGGAGACCAGCGTTTTATCAGATAGATGAAGCCACTGGGTATAAGGCTTCAGGAGGAATAGATTGTAAATGTTTCTTACCAGACTTAAAGAGTCTGTTCCACCAGTAGTTGCAAAAGGGAGGAAGCTATAAGGAGGCGTGTCCCGATCCTGCTTCTCATCGTGACCTGAACTTGATTTTCAGGTTAACTTGGCCCTTGGCCTAGCAGAGGGGTCTCTTCAGATGGTGGGGGGTCTTAGACTTTTATTTTTGCTTTGCGCTCTGCTCATTAAGTGGAAGTGAGGGCTCAGAAAATGACAGAGCCCTAGCATGGGAGAAGCTTGGGTTCTCAAATAGCAGCTTGGGACAGACACCCTCTGTCATCTCAGGTCTGATGTGATCTTTGTGAAGAAAAAGCAAATACACACACACGCACGCATTTTTCTACTGTGTTACAGCCATTGAGATTTGGAGATTTATTTGTGATAGCAGCCAACCACACCTAAATAGTATATGCCACCAGGCCGGATTCATTTTAATTTACTTCAGTTCAACAACTAATTATTAAATACCTAAATGCCAGGCCTGGGGCTAGGCAGCAAAGTTACAGCACAGCATAGCATAAATACACTCACTTCCCATCCTCATAGAGCTTTCAGGCTAGGGGCGTGTTGTACTGCTTCTGGGATCTCACAGCGTTCTGTGCTTTTTCTACCTTATGATGGACATGTTTTATCATCACTGTGCATTTGTTTGCCTGTCTACCCCTTTGAAAATTTGAGCTGCTTGAGAGTAGGTAACGTGTCTTAACTGTGTTTTTAGCCCCATCATGCCTGAGACACAGTAAATGTCTAATGAATAAATACACCGCCTGCTGTTCTCATGTTGAGCTGCTTTAGCCCTGGTCAGTGGGGAAGGTCCCTGCTCTGTGTCCTTTTGGTACCCTGTGGCTTTGCTGATGCCTTCCAGTACCACATAGTGTTCTCTTCACCAGCAAGACAGATTCATGGAATCCTAAGGGAAATTTTATGCCTCCCTCAATGACTTCCCCCTCCGATGAGAAAATAAAATATTTGGCAATTTTCTCCATTGTCCTCCTACTTTCCTCCGAATTGGACTGCAGTTTGCAGTGTTTCTCCTGCTCAGAAATGATGAATACCCTTTAAACCAACACAGGGTTATTTGCAAATGAACTTAAAGAGGAATAAAATTGCATGGGGCTGAAGCAGGCCCTGGCAACAGCTTGGAAAAACACATTCTTCAAGGTACCAGGAGAAAGGAATTTATCCAATTTAATTTTCAGGTAGGTCTATAAAATTAATAAGTATTCTGACTGAAAAGCATAATTAAACCAACGGTGAATGTAAATGAGGTAGGGAAGTATCGTGCTATGACTGGAATATTGTTTTGCAACCAAATGGCCCATACCAAGAAAACAAATTATTAATTCTGCCTTATTTCTTGAGAATATTCTGAGAAACAGGAAAGCTCTCGCCACTCTGCACAATCATCTTCTTGGGAATGTGTGAGCCAAGAGAAGCAGGCTCAGCTGGAACAAGTGGCAGTTTTCACAGTACTGAAGTCAAGAGGTAGCTGCCATTTTTCACACTCAGAAGGAGACTGTTTGAATAAAACCCAGTCCCACCTTCCACCCTGTGTCAGACACTGTTGGTTGTCTACTAAATAGTCAGCCCTCCTGCCGAACAGAATCTCAATCTCATTTGGGGCAGAGCGGGGACAGGGTGAAATATACAAGCTCTACAATGAGAATCATGATTGATCTGAGCCATTCATAGCACTCCTGTGAGTGCTTGCTCTCCTTTCCCCTTGCTCAATAGGTAATTTTCCAACTCCCCCTGCAGCTAGGAATGGCCACATAGGACCATTTAACCACTGAAACAGCAGCATTTATCAGCTGGAGAACTTTGGCAAATATTTCCTTCCTAATGTAAGGAGAAAGAAATGATACAACCCTTTCTTAATGCCCTGACTTTCCCTCCTCACCCTCTCCTTCCTGTCTTTGAATATAGTCGTGATGCCTGGAGCAACAGCAGCCACTGTGCAACTATGAGACAACCAGCATGAGTCTAAAAGTCCATATGCTAAAATGGAAGTCTGTATTGTAATGCAACTGGGTCTTTAGGGACAAAATCAATTTTCTGAACTAACCTTGGGGTGTCTGCCTCCAGTCTTTTTGTCAGTAAGGTAAGAGATTGTTTAGACTACCATTGATTGCAATTCTATCACAGCCACGCATAATCCTAACTAAATAGCATCCCCAAATCCAATGCATCTGTAGTGTCTCTGGCCGCCATCCCCTCCTAATCAGCATTTCTGCTGTTGCTCAGTTTAGGCCTCCTCATTCATCATATAAACTCTTGCTACAGCCTTCTAACCGGTCTCCTTGCCTCCAGTCTCACCCACACCATCTCCTGCATGGCAGCCTGGGTGAGACAATGTTCCTTCCAATTAGAGCATCTGACAAACGTCTGTTTATTCATTAGGATCCTTTAAGGTCAAGATCAATTGCCACCTCCTTTGAGAATCCATCCCAGTATTCCTAGGCAAAAATCATTGTTTTACACTCCTTTTCCATACGTAGTACTCTTTCCATACGGATTTTAGAGTTCCTTCCTTCCTCTACCCCTATTTCCTTCCTTCCTTCTTCCTTCCTTCCTGCCTTCCTTCCTTCCTTTTGTTCTTCCCTCCTTCTCTCCCTCCCTCCCTCCTTCTCTCCCTCCCTCCTTCCCTCCATAAACATGCATTAAATTATCTCTATGTACCAGAAAGCATATCAGGTCTAAATTACAGTTATACATGATTCAGTAGAGCTCTGTCTGGCCGGCTATCTTATAGTCAGAGACTATATCTTCTTCCTTTTGTATCCCTAACACCTAACGCAGGATCTGGTGCCTCATGGGAACTCTATAAATATTTGTGGGATAAATCAAACCTTTTAGGCACAAGAGATAAAGTGATGAACAAGACAGAATGGTCTCTGCCCTCGTGGCCCAAACGTTCCAGCTGGGGAAACTCAGTAAACAAATAATCACAGGGGCATACGTGCTTAGAAAAGGTGAGAAATGCTACAAAGGAGAATTAAAAGTTGCTATGAAGAGCACGATGTGTGGATCTAATTTAGATTGTGGAAGGGCGAGTCCAACTAGGACTCTTTGAGGAAGTCACTTATGTTGAGACCTTCAAGGCTACAATGTGGGAAGGAGTGCCAAAGTGGGGAAGAGGAGGTGGGGGTAGAAGATGAGACAGGTGAGAAGGGGCTAGACCTTGGAAGGTGCAGAAGACCAGGCAAAGACAGTTTTTAAAAATATAATAACATTAATGATTTATGTTAAAGTTGTCTACTTGTGCCACAAATTATGCATGTTTTAATTAAAATTGATCAAGTAATTTCCATATATGGAAAACATTGTTTATCACATTACCAAGTCAATACCTTCCCAACACTGACGAATAATATACATGTAGTTAATCTTGTTGATAGACGACATCAAAACAGAGGCATACAAAATTGTAATTATTCATTAAATTTCAATTTTAAAATAATAATTAATGAAGGGTAAGTCTTAGATTCTTATTATATTTTCCTGTGGTTAAAAACACTTACTATGACACCTACCCTCTTTACACATTTTGAAGTGTACACGTTTAAGTCAATGCATTCTTGTTGGCTATAAGTACAATGTTGAAGGGCAGATCTCTAGAACTTATTCATCTAGCATAATGGAGACTTCATGCCTGCTGATTAGCAACTCTCCACTTCCTCCTCCCCTGAGCCCCTGGCAACCAGCATTCCACTCTGTGATTCTGTGAGTCTGACTACCTGAGATACCTCATATAAGCAGGATTCTGCAGTTATGTGTCCTTCTGTGAGTGGCTTATTTCATTTAGCATAATGTCCTCCAGATTCATTCATATTGTCTCATATTGCAGGATTTTCTTCTTTTTTTTTTTCTTTTTCTTTCCTTCTTTTTTTTTTTTTTTTTTTTTTTTTTTTTTTTTGAGAAAGGGTCTCACTGTTGCCTAGGCTGGAGTGCAGTGACATCATCCTGGTTCACTGCAACGTTAAGCTTCTGGACTCAAGCAATCCTCCTCAGGAGCAAGCCTCCTGAGTAGCTGAGACTACAGGTACATGTCATGATGCACAGCTAATTTTTGTAACTTTTGTAGAGATGGAGTTTTGCTGTGTTGCCCAAGGTGGTCTTGAAATCCTGTGCTCAAGCAATCCACCTACCTCAAGTGCTGGGATTACAGGCATGTGCCACCATGCCTGGCTGATTTCCTTCCTTTTTAAGGTTGAGTAATACTCCATTGATTGTATGTGCCACATTTTCCTTAGCCATTCATCCTTGGGTAGACTTAGGTTATTTTCACATGAGAAACATTATTCATAAAAAAAATTTCTGACATGTAAAAATACTTACATGTCTTTTAAGTGAGGCTAACTCATTTAACCTTTTATATTTTAATATTTATTTATTTATTTATTTATTTATTTGCAATAGGGTCTTGCTATATTGTCCAGACTGGACTCGAACTCTTGAGCTGAAGCCATCCTCCCACTTCCACTGGGGAAATGGGCACATACTGCTGTGCCCAACTTTGGAAAAAGATTTTTTATGTTTATCCCAAGTGCAATGAGAAGCAGCTGAAGGGTTTCAAGAAGAGGTGACAATGATGTATGTCTTTATGTAGTAAGAAGGTCACTTTTGGCTCAGATGAGAAGATATTATAAGGAAACAAGAGTGGAACGTGAGGGATGAGTTAAGTGTCTGTTTCAAGAAACAATGGCAGCTTGCATTGGGGTGCTGTCAATGGGGCTGAGAGGAATGGGATGACTGGGGAGAGTTTTAGGAGTTAAATGTGCACAATTGGGTGATGAGCTGGATGTCAGGGAGTAGACAAGTCAAAGTTGCCGGTGCACAGAGCTGTCTCCACCTTCCTGCTCCTGTCTCACTGCCTCTTGATGTCCCTTGGGGCATCAGGCCAGGGGCATCTGCCTCTGAACAGCTGCCAGATTTCTCATCCCAAGCAAACGTGCTTGTGAGAACAAGGTCAAATAAGGCTTTTTCTTCTAGGAAAATCAATGAAACTTATAAACCAGAAGAAAAAAATATTAACCCTGCCTACCTTTCTTTGCACACACCTGTCCCTGCAAAAAAAAAAAAAAGCGGCTCGTGACATTTCCCAATAATTACATTATATGATTGAGGGGAGATGCAAGAGACCATTTAATTCTCCAAAGCCTGTTTCCCCTGGAAGGTGCGCCTCAGCTTCTTCTCAGGCCCCCCACCGGAGTGAGGTTTGTGCAAATTATCATAACCTCCTGCTGGAAGGCGTGCATCTTTGTTTTTGTGGTTTCTTTCCTCTGACCCAGGCTTAGGCAGGACTTCCTGCCATGAACTCTCAGAGCCCCTGAACCTTACAGCACTTATCAGTCAGTAGTTAAATAATTCATTATGTAAGTAGCTGTTTAATGTCCCATTAGGATGGGGGAACATGCGTGGTTTTATTCAGTATGCTTTCAAATTTCAGATTCGTTTAACAGCACGAAATTAACTCACCCTCAGGGGATGACCCAGACATCTGACCGTCTCCTCCATCTCTGCTTGTGCTTACGAAGTGCATTCCAGACCCTAGACAGTACCTCTGATCCACTGGCTCAGAGGAAATTCTTCCATCGCAAATCTCAGCTCTAATGCTTGTAAGCACTGAGACTTTGATCCAGTTAACTGCCCTCTTCATGTCTCTGTTTCTTCTTTCTTAGAATTAGGGCAGTGCCACCCGCCATAAGATAGTAGTTAGGACCCTGGAGTCAGAGTGGCTCAGGTTCAAATCCCAGCTCTGCCACTTCTTTGCCTTGTGATTTCAAGAAGGTGACTTAACCTTTCTGAGTCTGTGCCTACTTGTCTAAATTGAGAATTGTATGTATCTTATATGGTTGCTGTGAAAATTGGATGATGCAATTTTAAGGTAGCCCCAAACTTGGCATTTATTACCTGCTCAATAACTGTTCAGTGTTAGCATAATTATGGCTGGTTTATCATCACACATAATTGTTTTAAGGAAAGCACCTTAGTACATTAAATAGATGTTCAAACGACAACATCATCAACAAGAGGGACAATGACTAATACTGAAATGCTTACTCTGTGCCAGACGCGTTCCCAGTGGTTTACTTAGGTTAACTCTTTCCATTCTCACAGCAGTCTTGAAAGATGCAGTTAATAGTATCCCCATTTTAATATAAGGACACTGAAATAACTCAGTAAATATTAAATAATAACACTACCAACAAACATTGGATCAGCATTTACTATCTGCCAGATACTATGCTCAGCCTTGAGAATACAAACATTCTTTCCTTCTAGAAATTCATGGACCAGCAGAAGAGGTAGATAAACATGTAACTAACTTAACGTGCTATACTCACAGTATAAATAAAATCTTATGCAAATATTGAGTGAATAAGCAACTTTTTCTGAGGCACTGGAGAGGATTAAATCTAATTTATAGGAAAAAACTGCAAACTTGAAAGCACGCCAAAAAAGGAAAATATTATCACTAGCAATTAAACATAGTGCCTCATCTATCTACCCAGCTGAGAAGGAACATGCCTCAGGTGTGAGGGGAAAAGGGCCAGCCTAGGTCCACGCTGTTACCATTATCACCACCTTGGTTTGTTCAGTAAAAAGGCGTAGGGTGGCCCATATTAGTTCATGCATGAATGTGGGATGGTCTAACTATGAGCTAATTATGAAGTGGCGGCTTCATGTGCTAACAGTGGATCCTGTGGTGTTTTTAAAGGAAAGAAGCAGTTTTATGAGAAGCCACCCATTTCATTCATTCATTCATTCATTCACTCAACAATTTTTTGTTTTTTTTTTTTTTTGAGACAGAG
>NW_016805229.1:79093-125147 GCF_001698545.2 Rhinopithecus bieti | reverse complement strand
ATTTTTTGGTTTTTTTTTTTTTTGAGACAGAGTCTCGCTCTGTTGCCCAGATTGGAGTGCAGTGGCACGATCTTGGCTCATTGCAACCTCAGCCTCAGCCTCCCGGGCTCAAGTGATTCTCCTGCCTCAGCCTCCTGAGTAGCTGGGATTACAGGCGCCTGCCACCACGCACAGCTAATTTTTGAATTTTACTAGAGACAGAGTTTTGCCATGTTGACCAGGCTGGTCTTGAACTCTTGACCTCAGTTAATCCACCTGCCTCAGCCTCCCAAAGTGTTGAGATTATAGGCATGAACCACTGCACCCGGCACCTCATCTAATATTTACTGAGTGCCTAACTCTAGGTCCTAGTGCTACATCAGTCTACAATCTAGGCAAAGTCTGTGCCATCACAACACTTATATTCCAACACAAGGGGAAGAACAATAAATGAATAAAGCAAGTACATGTTTGGTGTACCGAATGGTGATGAGTGCTTTCAAGGAAAATAAAGCAGGATAACTGGGAAAGATGAGTGCCGGGATGGAGAGTGGAATTATTTTACATAAGGTGGTTAAGGGACGCTTCACTCATAGGATTTTATTTGACCAAAAACTGGAAAAGGCCAGGCCCAGGGGCTCACGCCTGTAATCCCAGCACTTTGGGAGGCCGAGGCAGGTGGATCACTTGAGGTCAGGAGTTCAAGACCAGCCTGGCCAACATGACGAAACCTTGTCTCTACTAAAAAAATTACAAAAATTAGCTGGGCGTGGTTCATGCCTGTAATTCCAGCTACTCAGGAGGCTAAGGCAGAAGAATCGCCTGGACCCAGGAGGCGGAGGTTGCAGTAAGCCAAGATTGTGCCACTGCACTGCAGCCTGGGTGACAGAGGGACACTCCATCTCAAAAAAAAAAACAACAAAAAACAAAAACTGGAAGTGCATGAAGGGGAATGAAGGGCATGGAGGAAGAGTGTTCCCACAGAGGAGCGGCATGGCCAAAGGCCCTGGAGTGGGAAGTGGCTTGGTGAATTTGAAGAATTACTAGAGGCAAAGTAACTGGAGCTAGCTGAGTAACGTCAGAGAGGAAATGGGGTTGTATGAGTCTCATAGCCCGTGGTCAGAAGAGTGAATTTTACTCTTGGTGAAAAGAAAAGGGTTTTTGGAGAGTTTGGAACAGAGGATCTACACAGTTCGTATTATTTATTTATTTATTTATTTATGTAAAGATGGAGTCTTGCTCTGTTGTCTAAACTGGAGTGCAGTGGTATGATCACAGCTCACTGTAGCCTTGGATTCCTGGGCTCAGGTGATCCTTTTCCTCAGTCTCCCTAGTAGCTAGGACTTCAGACTTCTGCCACTATGCCTGGCTAATTTTTTGTATTTTTTAAAAATAGAGATAGGGTCTTGCTATGTAGCCTAGGTTGGGCTTGAGCTCCTAGACTCAAGCAATCCTCCTGCCTCAGCCTCCCTAGTAGCCAGGACTATAGGCATGCACCACGATGCCTGGCTTATTTTTTGTATTTTTTAAAAATAGAGATGGAGTCTTGCCATGTTGTCCTGGCTGGTCTTGAACTTCTGGGCTCAAGGGATCATCCTACCTTGGCCTTCCAAAATGCTGAGATAACCGGTGTGAGCCACCATGCCTGGCCTTTTGTTTTTGAAAGATTACTCTGGCTGCCATGCTGAGAGTAGATTTTAGGGAGGTGTAAGAGGAGGAGGGGGATAATTAAGAAGCTATTGCAACCATTTAGGTGAGGGGTGAGGGGGGCCTGTCCTGAGGTGGTAGCCCTGAGGTGGCAAGAAGCAGAGGTGGGGCATGGACCTGTTTTGAAAGCAGAGCCGACAAAATTTGCTCATAGTTTGGATGTAGGTGAGACAGAGAAAGGAAAGAGTCAGGGAAACCCCAAGTTATTTGGCCTGCACACCCCCAGGAGGAAGGAACCCCATTTACTGAGATGGGCAAAACTGCAGTTGGACAAGTGTGATGGGGGGAGACTGAGACCCATTTGGACACATTTAGGATGAGATAACTGCTTTGATCCGAATGTTTGGGTTTCCCCAGAATTAAGATGGTGAAATCCTCGTCTCCATGTTTTTAGGAGGTGGAGCCTTTGGAGGTGGTAATAACAGTGGCTTTTGGTGAATAGAATGACTGTCTTTATAAAAGAGACCCCAGAGAGATCTCTTGTCCCTTCTACCATGTGAGGGCACAGCAAGAAGCCATGATTGGTGAACCAGGAAGTGAACCCTCTCCAGACACCAGATACCAGGATCTTGGACCTTACAGCCTCCAGAATTGTGAGCAATAAATTTCTGTTGTTCATAAGTCACCCAGTTAATGGTATTTTACTATAGCAGCTCTAATGGACTAAGAGAGCTGCCTGCAAGACTCTCAGGCCGGCACAGTGGCTCATGCCTGTAATCCCAGCACTTTGGGAGGCCAAGGCAGGCAGATGACCTGAGGCCAGGAGTTCAAGACCAGCCTGGCCAACATGGCGAAAGCCAGTCTCTACTAAAAATGCAAAAAAAAATTAGCCAGGTGTGGTGGCGGGTGCCTGGAATCCCAGCTACTCAGGAGGCTGAGACAGTAGAATTTCTTGAACCCCGGAGGCAGAGGCTTCAGTGAGCCAAGATTGCACCACTGTACTCCAGCCTGGGCAACAAGAACAAAACTGTGTCTCAAAAAAAGAAAAGAAAAAAAAAAAAAAAGACTTTCATGTGGGAATTTCTGGAGAGAGTTCCAGAAAGTTGGGGCTCATTAGCATCTAAGCAAATACATTTGAACCCAGGAAACTAGAAGCTAGAGTTGAAGGAAGGAATATAGACATTGAAGAGAAGGGGCCTGAAGAATTGGTCCTTGTGTCCCTCCAATATTGAACACAGAGGTTTCTACCCTGATCTGCCAATAGAAGTCAGGAAGGTCATAAACTCAGAGGGGAAAAATAAAATGAGTCTTCATTCTCATGAACTTCTAACTGAAATTTGATATGCCCCTCAATTACAAATGAGGGAATAAACCACAGCAGTAGTGGTGTAGCTGGGACTGTGTCCCCAACAGAAACCACAGATAATTATCACATTACAAGTGCTGCAGGTATTTCAAAATATCATTTACCCTTATCACTATTTCAAAATTATGAAGTCTTCACACATGCCATTGGATCTTTTTATGTAACGTGTTAATAAAAAAGCTCATTCATGACCATTTCACACATTTGTTTTATTATTTTGTTATTTTTCAATGTAATTAGTTTCTTTGAAATGCAATGTATTTCGTGTCTGTTATTAAAAATATTATTCTGAGAAGATATCCACAAGCTCCATCTGTCTGCCAGAGGGGTCCAAGCCACAACAGAAAGTTAGGATCCCTAGTTTAAAGGTTGAAGGAGCAATGAAGGGGGTGATGATGCGGCTATATTCTATACTGATTCCACAAACCTGTCGTCTCTGTCTGCCTTCCCCTTTTCTGTTTTTTTTTTTTTTTTTTTTTTTTTGAGACGGAGTCTCGCTCTGTCGCCCAGGCTGGAGTGCAGTGGTCAGATCTCAGCTCACTGCAAGCTCCGCCTCCCTGGTTCACGCCATTCTCCTGCCTCAGCCTCCTGAGTAGCTGGGACTACAGGCGCCCGCTACCGCGCCCGGCTAATTTTTTGTATTTTCAGTAGAGACAGGGTTTCACCGTGTTAGCCAGGATGGTCTCGATCTCCTGACCTCGTGATCCGCCCATCTCGGCCTCCCAAAGTGCTGGGATTACAGGCGTGAGCCACTGCACCCTGCCCCTTTCTCCCTTTTAAGCACGTCCTATTTTCCCAATCTTGTGCTCAGTGTAACTTGGATTCTAAAATGAGCAAGCCCGAGTCTCTCCCTCCAGTGACCTGTTGTCCAAAAGGGGTACAAGTATTCAAACAGGTATTAGACATATCACAGATTCTTGCGACCTATAAAAAGTACTCAGCCACACTGCACAAGTTCCGAAAACTATCCTTGCGTAGCATTCAAGTGCAGGGTTTTGCAGCTGGAGAGCAGAGAATTGACACTGTCTTTGTGTTCTTTTACGGTTTTCTTTGTTTGAGAAGTATTGGACTCAGAGAGAAGATCTCTTTAGAGAGCATGTTCTGTCTGTGTTTATTCCATCACAAGAGGAGCACGTCCCTCAGAGAACATGCTACGCCTGGAAAGGTCACTCTCAGACAACAAGTTCCTTTTTTCTGGTGACACCATCTGTTTTCTTGTGGCCCACTCAAATCCTTCCCAGTTCCAGGCTAGGGTTTGGGGGGAGGGGGAGGGGACTGACAGTAAGAGCTATCATATTTTGATTTCTTTTCAGGGTTTCCATCAAAAACCTCATAGGGGCCATCTATCCCACTGCTCTTCTTAAAACAGAAGTACCAGAATATTCAGATCTGCACCTGGGGCCCCATCGCTTGGGGCCTTCTATGTCACTGATGCCATTTTGAGACATAACAAATGGTTGAATAGATTTGCTTGACTCACACCCGCTGTCATGAAGCAACAGTCAGGCGGGTAGAGAATTTCAGAGCATCAGACATAACCCAAAAGGAAACAAAAAGAGTCAGAAGGCATCATCCTGCCTTAATTGCTAGGGAAAGACTTCGTATCTCATTTTCATAGTCTCCATTAGAAATATTGAAAAGCATTGACTGAACAAAATATGCATCTATTAATGGGCTTTTTTTTTTTTTGAGATGGAGTCTTGCTCTGTCGGCCGGGCTGGAGTGCAGTGGCCAGATCTCAGCTCACTGCAAGCTCCGCCTCCCAGGTTCACGCCATTCTCCTGCCTCAGCCTCCCAAGTAGCTGGGACTACAGGCGCCCACCACCACGCCCGGCTAGTCTTTTGTATTTTTTAGTAGAGACGGGGTTTCACCGTATTAGCCAGGATGGTCTCGATCTCCTGACCTCGTGATCCGCCCATCTCGGCCTCCCAAAGTGCTGGGATTACAGGCTTGAGCCACCGCACCCGGCCCTATTAATGGGCTTTAGGAAACATTCTGGACCATCCGTTTGCTAATAAGTGCAGCTCCATTTTATCCCCATTGGTAAAATAGGGAAAATGATCCCTACGTAATTAAAGAATGTATATATATGAGATGGGAATTTTACTATGAATTTGCCTTAGTAGGGAGGAGACTATCTTTTTTTCAGGATAAATATTTTAACAAGTGGTTTTGGGTTAAAGGACAAGTGTGGAAGGCATGAGTCTACAGAGGCTCTGGTGGCTGAAGACTTGGTGAAACTTCTTTGTTTAGACGTGGACAAGAATTAGATAAGAGATAGACATATCCTTTCATAAATAATGGGAACTTCATTTTAATAAACTTGGAGTGGGAAAGACCTTTCTAATCATTCAGTTATTCAATACATATTTGCAAGTGTCGAGTCCTGAGACACCCAGAGGGACCCCTATTTGTCTCCCAGATGGCTTCCCATAAATACAGATGGGGGTTGAGCATTTAGAGAAATGTTTGCAAAAATAAGACTTTAAGATCGCTAAAGGACTCTCAGAGCATGGTGGCTGACAGCAAAGGCTTTGCCATCCACTAGGCCCTCCTGGGTTCAAATCTCAGTTCTCCTATCTACCATTCATGGAATACTGGTGAAGTTACTAAGTTCTCTGGGCCTCTGTGACCCACCAAGTTGTTATAAGAACTAAATGATAACGATATAGAGCACTTAGCATAACACAGGTTTATAATATGTACTTCACAATGTTAGCTGTCATTATTAAATAAGATGTCTATGTTACTAAATAAAACCTGCCTTCCTATATTTGTTCCCAAAAAACGTGATTTGCGAAAGTACATTTTTATAATAAGCTGGTCTTGTTAGTAAAATTCAACCTTCAAAAATGCTGTATTCTCTGTTTCCCTAGAATAAGAGAGATCGTTATGTTCATCTCTCACCCTCTCATTCAATCAGAAAGTCATGCTCGGGGATAGTTTGGGTTGTGACAACTGGGGTTGTGGGTAGAGGCTGGGACACTGCTAAACATTCTACAATGTACATAACAGCTCTCACAACAAAAAAAATTATCTGGCCTGAAATGTCAATAGTGTCCAGGTCTGGAAGGAGTCAGCATTACTCTGATCTATGCATGCTCTCATTCATTCATTCATGCATGCATTCATTCATTCAAACAGTTGTTGAGGCCAAACCATGTGTCAAACACTCTTTTAGGTATTGGAAATAGAGTGGCTAACAAGAGGAACATGATCCCTGTTCTCAGGGAGATTGCATTTTAGCTGAGGAGACAGAGAAGAAGTAATTACACAAATAATTACTTATTGATTACAATACAGGTCACCAAAGAGCACGTGGTGAAGTGAGAATGTGTGATAACAGGAATGATTCCAGCATGAGAGCTGGGCAAGATTGATCTCTGAAAGTGGTTTTCAGGCTGACACTTGAAGGATTTTGCAAGATTTTTTTTTAAATTTTTTTATTATACTTTAAGTTCTGGGATACATGTGCAGAACGTGCAGGTTTGTTACATAGGTATCCACATGCCGTGGTGGTTTGCTGCACCCATCATCCCGTCACCTACATTAGGTATTTCTCCTAATGCTATCCCTCCCCTAGCCCCCCACCCCTCTTCAGGCCCCTGTGTGTGACGTTCCCCTCCCTGTGTCCATGTGTTCTCATTGTTCGACTCCCACTTATGAGTGAGAACATGCAGTGTTTGGTTTTCTGTCTTTGTGATATTTTGCTGAGAATGATGGTTTCCAGGTTCATCCATGTCCCTGCAAAGGACGTGAACTCATCCTTTTTTATGGCTGTATAGTATTCCACAGTGTATTTGTGCCACATTTTCTTTATCCAGCCTATCATTGATGGCCATTTGGGTTGATTCCAAGTCTTCGCTATTGTGAATAAGATTTTGCAAGATTTTAACCCATGACCTTGGTGCTCTAATAATTCTGTGTTGGATCACTGAACTCAGCAGTCACCTGGCATTGCTAGTCGTGAAAATCATAGAGAGACTGAACAGCATGGCAGTTAAGGACATAAATTCTGGAGCCAAATTGTCTTGGTTTGTAACTCTCTAGGGTGACTTCTCTGCCTCAGTTTTCTCATCCATAAAATGGGGATAAAAATGATGTTTGCCTCATTGGCTTGTGGTGAAGACTAAGTGAGTTAAATAATGCAGTGAAATAATGTAAAACAGTCATAAAGCAAACAATACGTAAGTATTAGTAATTATTAGAGTTAATATTTCTATTAGGAATGAAGGGGAATGTTTTCTCACCTAGAATCTGTTCCATGTGCCCAGGAAATGGTGAGAACTCACACAGCAAAAATGGGCTAGTTAATGCACACTTGTCACATTTTCTGTCGATTTTGGCCATCTTTGTTTGAAAGTGACAGCATTTGAGACTAGGAATTGAGGTTACATTCTTCTTACAAAAGTAGACAGTCAGTGAGAAAGTGTCCCCCTTGTTCGCTACTCTATTTCCAACACCTAAAAGAGTGTTTGACAATAGTTTGGCCTCAACAACTATTTGCTTAAAGCATACGTGAATGAATGAGAGTGTGCACAGATCAGAGTAATGCTAACTCTTTCTAGACTGAGGTTTCTTAAGGTTTCTTTGTTTGGCATCATGTCAAACAAAGACGAAGATGCAAAGTACAGTTGCTATTCATATGCTGGTGTTTTCAGACTCACTTCCATAGTCTTGATTCTTTAAATCCCTGGTAAACTCATCCAAATCCTGTCTTCTAAGGAGCTTCCACTCCATAGAAAAGAGGTGAAAATGTTATTTTTATAGCTGGCATAAAAATACTTCTTAGGCGATTCTGGTTTTTTGTTTGTTTGCTTTTGTTGTTGTTTTTTGCTTGTTTGTTTGTTAAGAAAACACCTTAAAATAAGCTTCCAATATGTAAGGACAATAATACAAAGAATTAGGTGACCAGGGATGTACCCAAGAAAATTTTGTTTGGGAGAAATAGGGAAAAGTCACAGGAAAGCATCCTGCAAAAGGGGCAGGAATAGTCAATTTTTCCAAAAAAAAAAAAATCATACCTAGAAATAGCTGAAGGATTTTAAGATCGAGTGTGCCTAAAATCAATTTTCAAGTTGTAGACTGAGTAGAAGTCATTCATCAACTCAAATCTTCCTTTAAGACTGTTTCATACCTAAATAAATGCCTTTTGTAGATTCTGGACTCAGAAAATTGAAAAAAAAAAAAAGTTTCTGACATCCATATCTATGTTGGCATCCCCAGAGTGAAGTTTTGGTGAAATTAACAATAAATTAAAATTAGAGGTAATTGTAAGAATATAAGATGCTGAAATCAGGAGAAATGTTGGAGCAGAGATTACATTTTTCTGCTAAGTATGAAATTGGGGGCTTCAGTCAATTTTAAGAAAACAGAATAGTGTTCACAGCTGACTTGTGGATCACATGACCTGATCTTATAATGTTTCCTGTGGAAGTGCACAGATCCAGCATCTTTAGATGAAGCTTCTTCTCACTGGAGGATGTAAGCTTGTAGACCATTTTTATGATCAGAACAGATGAGGATGAAAAACACGGTGTAAGAAGTTATTAAGTTCTCAAAACAAAGGAAACAAAAGCATTAAAATCACAAACTAAAAGATTATAAAAGAGGCTAGCTAACCTAAAAAATAAGAAAAAAACTGTCTTACAGACTAAAACAAAGAAATCAATAAAAGGTAAAATGTGGATATTGTACTGATTTAAGATTCACTTTGTCTTTTAGATTAGAAAGGTGTATTTAAACTTATACTTGCTTCCCCCAAGTTGCTAGTATGAGCTTTATCCTGTTTTGGGATATAGTAAAGTGGGTTTTAGAAACAGTCCTTGAAAGTGTCTTTTGCTTGAGCTGATCCACCCTGGACTCTAATTCTTCCTGAGTTGGGAAGAGAAGGAAACAAGAAAAAAAAACTAATTAAAAATGCATGTACCTTTGCGTGTTTAACATGACTTGATTCAATCATCAAATATTGAAATTCTGGGCTGGGCATGGTGGCTCACGCCTGTAATGCCAGCACTGTGGGAGGCCAAGGTGGGTGAAATGCTTGAACCCAGGAGGTTGAGACTAGCCTGGACAACATAGCGAGAACCCATCTGTAAAAAAGAAAGAAAAACTTAAAAATTAGTCTAGTGTCGTGGCACATGTCTGTGGTCCCAGCTACTCAGGAGGCTAAGGCAGGAGGATCACCTGAGCCTTGGGAAGTTGAGTCTGCAATGAACCATGGTCGTGCCACTGCATTCCAGCCTTGGGGACAGAGTGAGACCCTGTCTCAAAAACAAACAAACAAACAGAAAAGAATAGAAAAAACTTGACATTCTCTAGAAGGAGCATGGACGATTAATTCTGGCTAAACTGGGTTTGGTTTCTGGGTCTTTGTGATTATTGGCAAACTGCCTGGCTTCCCAGACCCTCAGTGTCCTCATCTGTCAAGTGGGCATAATAGTACCTACCTTACAGTTTGCTGGAAATACAAACTGAGACCACAAATGTGTGTGTGTGTGTGTGTGTGTGTGTGTGTGTGTGTGTGTGTGTTTCTGTGTGTATATTCTCATCATTTGCTATAATTAGGTTCAATAATGTCTCCACAACCACTGAGTTATTAAATACTGAACCATTACTCCTGGGAAGAAATACAGGTTTGGTTCTTTTGAGCCTCCAGTCATGACATTTCCATCAACTAATCAATACCTAACCTTGTTTTATATATTTCTGTGTAAAGACACCTTATTTAATATATATTGATTCATTAACATTGAATGCACAGCCAACAGCACTATACCTCATGCCTGAACGAAGCTCATCTAACACAAGTATATTTTTCACCGCAAACCACATCACAAAGTGCAATTGCACTTTGCATCTTTGTCTTTGTTTGACATGG
Organism: Rhinopithecus bieti; assembly: GCF_001698545.2. Lineage (NCBI taxonomy): Eukaryota > Metazoa > Chordata > Mammalia > Primates > Cercopithecidae > Rhinopithecus > Rhinopithecus bieti. The sequence continues at coordinate 115,274 of NW_016805229.1, read as the reverse complement.
TACCAAACAAAGAAACCTTGAGAAACCTTGGTCTAGAAGGAGTTAGCATCACTCTTATCTGTGCACACTCTCATTCATTCATTCAGAATTTTTGTGCTTAGGAACACTAGATAGCCCTTCAACACTGTGCTTGGGGACCATTTTAAACAGCAAAAACCACCAACAAAAGGCATAAAAGTATGAAAAGCACAGTGCTAAGTGAACTTCAAGATGCATACTCGTTTATAGTATGGGAGTAGAGCCAAGAAAGCAGATCCTGGCCTTGTTGGATCTCAGGTGGGATAAGCACATTGGGAAACTCCAGTTTTTTGCAACTCTGCACACGTCTGGGAATGACTGCAAAAGCACAGCAGGTATTGATTTTGGGATTACGAATACTTTTTTGTGAATAGGCAAAATCACCAATACAGTATCTGCAAATAATGAGAATCATCTGGAAAAAATATATGTATATACACAAATATGTGCTTGGAACTAAATAAATGCTTAGTTTCTCTCTTTCTCTATTTTCCACTTGTGTGCTAGACATTCTAGAGAAACCAAAGAAGTTTAAGACAGGCAATGTAGAATCTCAGTTTGTCAACGACAACAAATTCTGTCAAGTTGCAAGATACAAAATCAACATACAAAAATTGGTTGTGTTTCTAGAGACTAACAATGAACTCCCTGAAAAAGAAAGAAAACAATCCTATTTACAATAGCATCAAAAACAATAAAATACTTAGGGATAAATTTAACCAAGGTGGTAAAACATCTGTATGCTGAAAACTGTAAGACATAGATGAAAGAAATTAAAGAAGACACAAATAAATGCTATGATATCTTGTGTTCATGGAGCAGAAGAATTAATATTATTAAAATGTTCATATTACCCAAAGTAATTTATAGAGTCAATGAAATCCTAGCAAAATTCCAATAGCATTTTTTCATGTAATTTTTTAAAAAAATCCTAAAATTTGTTTGGAGCCACAGACAACTCTGAATAGCTAAAGAAATCTGGAGAAAGAACAAAGCTGGAAGAATTTCACTTCCTGATTTCAACATATATTACCTAACTACAGTAAGCAAAACAGTATGGTGCTGGAATAAAACAGACATAGAGACCAATGGAATAGAAACAAGAGCCCAGGGCCGGGTGCAGTGGCTCACGCTTGTAATCCCATCACTTTGGGAGGCCAAGGCAGGCGGATCACAAAGCCAGGAGATCAAGACCATCCTGGCCAACATGGTGAAACCCCGTCTCTACTAAATATACAAAAATTAGCTGGGTGTGGTGGCATGTGCTTGTAATCCCAGCTACTCAGGAGGCTGAGGCACGAGAATCACTTGAACCCAGGAGGCAGAGGTTGCCGTGGGCCAAGGTCACACCACTGCACTCCAGCCTCTCAACAGAGCAGGACTTCATCTCAAAAAAACAAAAAAAAGAAAGAAAGAAACAAGAGCCCAGTAATAAAGCCATGCATAAATAGTCAACTAATATTGGGCAAAGCTGCCAAAAATACACAACTGAGAAAGGATAGTTTCTTTAATAAATGGTGTTGGAAAACAAGATCCCTGTGATAAAAGAACAAAACTGGGTCCCCTGTCTTCCATCACTAACAAAAATTAACTCTAAATGGATTAAAGACTTAAAGGTAAAACCTTCAGCTGTAAAACTCATAAAAGAAAACACAGGGGAAAGCCTCCTTGACACTGATCTTGGCTGATGTTTTGGAGGTGACACTAAAAGCACAAGGAACAAAAGCAAAAATAAGTGGGACTACATCAAACTAAAAATCTTCACAGCAGAAGAAACAGTCAAATAAAATTAAAAGATAATTTATGGAATGGGAGAAAGAGTTTGCAAACCATATATCCGGTAAGGGGTTAATATCTGAACTATGTAAGGAACTCATACAACTGAATGGTAAAACAAAACCAAACAAAATCCAATTTAAAAGTGGGTCAAGGGTGTTTAGAGACAGTTTTCCAAAGAAACTGGTCAACAGATACATGGAAAATGTGCCCAACATCTCTAATCACCAAGGAACTACAAATCAATATGGCAATGAGATATCACCTTACACCTGTTAGAATAGCTGTTATCAAAAAAAAAAAAAGAAGAAGAAGAAGAAATAGCAAGAGTTGGTGAGGATGTGGAGAAAAGGGAACGCTTGTGTACTGTTGGTGGGAATGTAAATTGGTAGAGTCATTATGGAAAATGGAGGTTTCTCAAAAATTAAAATAACCATATGATCCAGAAATCCAACTACTGGGAATTTATTCAAAGGAAACAAAATTTGTCGCTGATGGAGCTATCCATACTCCCATATTCTCTGCAGCATTATTCACAATAGTTAAGATATTGAGTCAACAGCTCAGTGCCTGTCAGTGGGTGTTACTCAGCCATAAAAAAGAAGGAAATTTTCCCATTTGCAACAACATGGATGAAATTTAAGGGCATTATGCTAAGTGAAATAAGTGAAAGATAAATACTGTATGATCTCAATTACATGTGGGATCGAAGATAGCCAAACTCATAGAAACTGAGAGTAGAAGAGTGGTTAGCAGGGGCCGGGGGTGAGGAAAACAGGGAGGTGTTGGTCAAAGGGTACAAAGTTTTAGTTAAAAGATGAATAAGGCCGGGCGCGGTGGCTCAAGCCTGTAATCCCAGCACTTTGGGAGGCCGAGACGGGCGGATCACGAGGTCAGGAGATCGAGACCATCCTGGTCTACACGGTGAAACCCCGTCTCTACTAAAAAATACAAAAAAAAACTAGCCGGGTGAGGTGGCGGGCGCCTGTAGTCCCAGCTACTCGGGAGGCTGAGGCAGGAGAATGGCGTAAACCCGGGAGGCGGAGCTTGCAGTGAGCTGAGATCCGGCCACTGCACTCCAGCCTGGGCGACAGAGCGAGACTCCGTCTCAAAAAAAAAAAAAAAAAAAAAGATGAGTAAGTTCTGAGGATTTAATGTACAGCATGGTGACTGTAGTTAATCATGCTGTATTGCATGCTTGAAATTTGCTGAAGTGGTAAAAAAAGGTTCTTGCCAAAGAAAAAAATATAAGTGAGGTGATAGCTGTGTTAACTGTCTTAATTGTGAGATAATCATTTCACAATGTGAATGTATATCAGATCATCGTACTATACACCTAAACTTATACAATTGCATTTGTCAACTATACCTCACGAAAGAAAAATTAATTAATTGATTGATTACAAATAAAAGACCCTATGAACAGCTATGTAAATGGTTGACATATGAGTGTACTGCCTGTGGTCAGCCCCTCTTATATAGGCACTCAACTACCTTCCATGCAAAATAAGGGTAATAATAAGACCTACGTCATATACCTTACAGAGTTGTGAATCACAGTGTGAAAAACACAGAGATCAGGACCTCAGTAAGCAAGGGCTCAGTAATACCAGCCATTAGTAATAATCACAACAAGGACAATGGTGATGATATCTACAGCAATGAATGCAATCAGTGGTGACGGTGTTCCCTTACTTCCATGTCTGGAAATAGCAACACCCGTAGATGCTTAGACTCCAGCAGGGCAGTCATATTTCCTGAGCCCCCATAAGGAGCGTGGAGTCATGCCAGCTATTTTGAAGGATCATTTCATGACCTTTGTTCTTTCTTCCAGGCTTCCTCAACATCAGTCCTCCTGACATTTGGGAAACAAAGAATTCTTTGTTGCGGATCTGTCCTGTGCATTGTAGGGTGTTCAGTGACATCCCTGGCCTCTCCTCTCTAGATGTCAGTAGCAACCCCTGCACCCCCATCTCTGCGGTTATCACCAATATCTCCAGACATGACAGAATGTCCTTGGGGGGAAAGTCTCCTCTGGTCTAGAGTCACTGGTCTTAACAAAGTTGATGTTCTCATGCCTCTTCTGCAGATGAAGCAAATGAGGATTAGAGAACCAAGCAACTTGCCCCCTTACTAGGAAGTGAATTTATAACTAGAACTTCTTTTGCATCCCAGGTTGGGTTATCATGAATTACTGATTTCTGTGCCTTTCCCCTGAGCCTTTGAAATTCTCTGTTGGATGACTACGGGGCTGCCAAGAAGTTTCTATGAGAGAGCTCCCTGCCTCTCCAACTCTTCCAGCATACTGACAGCCCCATGGAGGGTCACTAAGGTCTGTGGTTACCCAGTCTACCTGTCTCTCTGTTCCCAGCTTGCCGACCATGCTTTTTGACTTCATTCAACAGTGGCTGTGTTCATTTCCCAGCCTGTGCAAACTCCACCCTGCAGAAACCACCAATGATCAGGGATTGATTTCTTCGTAGGTGACATTTTTCTTCGCTTGCATCCAGAGGACTCAGACAGACAATGGACAGACAACCTCCTTGCAGCTCCCCCAGCCTGGCTGGTGGAATCTTTCCCTTTCCTCTGCAATGGCTAGGATAGCTCTTGGACATGCCAGACCAATGACTTCCAATCTGACCTGATCCAATGGCTGTTATTCTAATAAACAATTTGTAATGTCTTCCTTACTATTTTGAAATGAAAATCACAGCTAATAGAACCTACTCATGACTGTTTTAAAATGCCATGTTATATTAAAAATGGAAAACTAATTTATTATCATATGTATTTTTCATCGCCAGAGACCCATGGTCCCTAACTCACATATGTAGTATCAGGGCATCAGGGCGAGTAACTGCTGAGGCATGATTACAATGAGACTTAATGGAGTAATAAAATGCATGAACCTGAGGGTAGAATTCCCACCGCTGTGATAACTACAAACGGAGGTGGAAATGGGGGCAGATAGGATGATGCAAACACCATGACCGATGTTGCCATATGTAACGTGATTTTCCAAGATGGTGAACCACTCTTGCTGTGGTCCCAAACATATAAAGTACCAGCTTGCCTTGATTTTCATGGTATTGAAATTTCTGAAAATTTCAGTGTGTATTAAAAGTGCAAAAAAAAAGTCTTACGTTTATATGTAAGAGTTCACCTAGAGAGCAATAGGCTTAGAGTAATGAATGGATTTTTTACCTATCCAAATTCTCAGCAGGCATTTGAACTCTTCACAGGGTGGCTGGCAGGAGTTTTTTGTTTGGGTCAGACTGCCCTGGGCATTACCAGATGTCTGGTATCCTGGCTTCTATCAACTGAATGCTACTAGCGCCTCCTGCTATCATGATGGTAACAAAAACATAAAAAACACGCCCACACCCAACTCCCCAGATGTGCCCCTAGGAGACAGTACTGTTAATGGAAGGGGCTCCCAATCAAGACCCCGAGAGAGTTCTTGGATCTCACGCAAGAAAGAATTTGGTGGGAGTCCACAGAGTAAAGTGAAAGCAAATTTATTGGAGAAGTCAAGAAAGAAAAGAATGGCTACTTCACAGGCAGAGCAGTGGTATGGGCTGCTTGACTGAGTATACTGACAGTTCTGTCTTAATTATGTGCTCAACAAGGGGTAGATTATTGATGAGTCTTCTGGGAAAGGGGTGCAGAGTTCCCAGAACTGAGGGTTCCTCCCCTTTTTAGACCACATAGGGTAACTTCTGGACATTGCCATGGTGTCTGTAAGCTGTTGTGGCACTGGTGGGAGTGTCTGTTAGCATGCTAGTGCATTCAAATTAGCATATAATGAGCAGGGAGGATGACCAAATGTCACTTTCATCACCACCTTGGTTTTGGTGGCTTTGGGCTGGCTTCTTTACTGCATCTTGTTTTGTCAGCGGGGTCTTTGTGACCTATATCTTGTGCAGCTCTTCCATCTCACCCTGTGACAAAGAATGCCTAACCTCCTGGGAATGCAGTCCAGTAAGTCTCAGCCTTATTTTACCCCGCCACTATTCAAGATGGAGTCACTCTGGTTCAAATGCCTCTTGACAGTACTAACCTAAGGAGAGCCACTGCTTTAGACTTTAGGGGGAGTTGTCCCAGTTCTCTGCCTTTCGTGAGCCTGAATTCACTTCCCATTTCTGTGTTTGAACCCCAGACTGCAGTCTTCTAGCCCATAATCAGATCTCTGAAACTCACACACCACCCCTACAGCCTGGTTGTCATCTCTGGCCCCTGAGGAGTTCCTTCACTGACTTTCAGGCTTTTCTGTTTTTTGTTTGTTTGTTTGTTTGTTTTTTGAGACAGAGTTTTGCTCTTGTTGCCCAGGCTGGAGTGCAGTGGTACGATCTCGGCTCACTGCAACCTCCACCTCCTGGGTTCAAGCAATTCTCCTGCCTCAGTCTCCCAAGTAACTGGGATTACAGGCATGCGCCACCACCCCAAGCTAATTTTTTGTATTTAGTAGAGACGGGGTTTTGTCAGGTTGGTCAGGCTGGTCTCAAACTCCTGACCTTAGGTGATCCACCCACCTCAGCCTCCCAAAATGCTGGCATTATAGACATGAGCCACCACATCCAGACTTTGCTGGGTATTTTGATGGGTTTATGATGTCGTGTCCATCTATGTTTGTAGTGGGAGGGGGTATTGTCTGCCTCAGTTTAGCCTGATAACTTGCTCAAATCCTGGGTGCTTGTTTTCTCTCCCTCTCACTACAACGCCTGCCCCCAAGATAATGTGGTTCAAATCTGTCCATCAGAACAGCACCCTCTCCTTCCACTGTGCATTGACCCAAGGCTGATGCTGTGGTTTCTCAGGTCTGTCACTTATGGTCATCTCAAGACAATGTCTGTTCCAGATTTTTCATCATAACAGGCCATGGTTCCTAATTTGCATCTGGAGTATTAGGGCATCAGTTTCTAGAAAGGTCTCAGCCATGGCCTCACACTCTCCAGGGCCAACCTCCCTCCCAGGACAACCTAAGCCTAGTGTCCTCCTGTGTCCCAAGTCTAGCTCTCTCTTCCACTGTGGTAAGTCCCCCTCTGTTGTCCCTCATGGTTTGTGCTGCCAGCTGACCTCAGTCACAGCCACATGAGTCAGCAGAGATATCGGATAACCTTGAACCTCAACGATGAAGGGATTGGCATCTCAATTCCTTTCTCCCCAGGAGGGAACTCAGCCCCCTGTGCAAATGTGCCCTCCATTCCCCCCAGTGAATAACCCTCTGTCATAGTTACCTATTGCTGCTGTCAACAAATTAAAAACTTACCACAAATGTGGTGGCTTCAAGCAAACCTATTCTCTTACTGTTCTGAAGGTCAGAAGTTCCAAATGAATCTAAAGTCAAGGTGTTGGTAGGGCTGGCTCCTTCTGGAAGCTCTAGGAGAAGATCTGTCTCCCTGCCCTCTCCAGCTGCTAGAAGCTATCCTCAATCCTTGGCTCATGGATAGACTCCACATCACCATTCCCCTCCTGCTTCCATGGTCACTTCACCTTGTTCCTCCTCTGACTTTCTTGCCTTCCTCTTATAAGGACCCTTGTGATAGCATTTAGAGCCAACCCAGATAATCCAAGATAAGATCGATCTCTCTCTCTCTCTCTCTTTCTCGCTCTCACTCTAGCTCTTGCTCTCTGTCAAGATCCTTAATCACAGCTGCAAAGTTCCCTTTTCCATATAAGAGAGTAGTCACTGGATCTAAGGATTAGAACTTGGATATCTTTGGGAATGAGATCATGGACAGGTCATTAATCAGCATACTACACCCTCCATCACTTTATAACAGTGCATAGCAGTGTTGAGGTTATCAAACTGAAGGGCAAAAATGTTTGCGTTCTGTTGCATGCACCCTTTCTTCATACCTAGTGGCACCTCCTTGGATTACATTCATGAGTCTGAAGAGGTCACTGAAATGTTCTTTAGTGATTCAGAGATTTCTCCTGTAACAGGACATAGAAAAAGCTGACAATGCTTAATTAGAAATTTCTTTTCCCATACTAGTGATAATTAAAATGATGTATTTTACCTGAATCCTGCTAAGAAAGTGCAGAATTCTAATGATAAATGGAAAACATACTGTACACACACTCTATGCCAAGTCATTTATGTGCTTTATCATTGGATCCTCCTCAAAGACCTTCTGGTGGGCGCCATTATTCTCCCTATTTTCTGGATGAGGTACCTGAGACTCAGAGAGCCTAAGTGAGTTGCTTAAGTTTCCTCAGTTAGTGAGAATCAAACCCAAGATTTGGAGCCAAACATTCATATTCCAAAGCCCAAACGTTCAGATTCCAGAGCCAAACATTCAGATTCCGGAGCCTGTGCTGCTAACAATTACAGATTATTCTGCTGCCCAGTTCTTGGACTAACTTGCTGTGTGATATTGAGTAAGCCACTTTTTGCCTCTGGATGTTGGTCAAAGCAGGAGCGTTGAGGTAGTTTGGATTTCTCAACCTTAGCACTACCAACATTTTGGACCAGACAATTTTCTGTTGAGGAGGGCTGTCCTGTCCATTGTAGGGTGTTCAGCAGCATCCCTGGCCTCTACCCACTAGCTGCCCGTAGTAACCTTCCCCACTCCACCCAGTTGTAATAAACATAAATGTCTCCAGACATTGCCAAATGTCTCTTGTGGGTGCAAAATCCCCCCTTGTTGAGAACCACTGAACTAAGTAATCCATCAGCACTTGACAAACCTAAAATATTCTGGGATTTCTTTCACTCTTACTTTGGCTTCAAGTTAGGTGATTGCTTTACATTCAAGAAATTCTCTAGGCAGTCTAGAGTTCAAATGCAATGTGTGAGCTAACCAGTCTTGTAAATTATCACAAACATATGTCAGTGGTAATTAATTAAGTACCTCCATTGCATCACTAATAACATGGGCTGAGGACAATATTACCATTCAAAGTGCGCCATCACGCATTTCTCAGTTTCTCCTTGCATGAGGTAAAAGAGTAAACAGTTTGTTTAGGGGTTTAAACAAAAGCTGTTGCTTTTTTACTTTGAACGAAAGGAGAAATCTCCTAAATAGAGTCTTCTCACCCTCCATTCCTACCACGTTCTGCAAGATCTTCTCAGGGAGCCTATTTAGGCACAGTGGGGAAAAAGGCTGGTCCTCAGTATTGGTTTTTCTTGTTCTTTCTCTATGTGATCTCAAGACTGTGAGTTTGCCTCTTAGCTTCGATTGTTCTATCACGTTATTGTATAGGCACTCCTCAGCCCAAACAATTCTAAATGGTATATAGATGTTGTTTTCATCTTATTTGACATTATCTACCATTTAAATTAAGTTTTTTGTATTGACTAAAGTCAGGAAAAACATAGACAAATACCTTATTCTCTATTCCAACTCCACCTACCAGTTATATGATTCTGGGCAAGAGGCTTAATACCTCTGAGCCTCAGTTTCATCATCTGTAAAATGGGAGCAATGATACTTATGAATTACCATAAATATTACATTCAATCATGTATGTTCAACACCTAGACAGTGCTTGGCATGTAATTGTTGCTGCCTTCTGACAGTGACTAGTCAACAGGCAAGTAAGTGACTTTGGGCTTTTCCTTTATTTTCTTGCAGTCACTATTGTCTCCAGCAGTGATGTACATGAGATAATTCAAATCCATATTGAGAAAGAAAGAGGTGGAATAATCAGCCCCTGAATGATGAACATCTGACTACATATAATTACTTTGGGAAGCACAACTCTTAAAAATGGAGTCATCCAAGCTTTAAGCAGGAACATGTATCCTTCTGACTTGGGCACAACCTGAGAAGCTTTATCACACACACACACACACACACACACATGCACACTTCACATGCACACAGACTGCAAAGATCAGATCCACTGAGCTGTCAAACTCTTAAATCAGCAGAAAGAGCAGGGCTAATATTTTATAGGATTAAATTGGAAGAGTTAGTGTTCAAAAAAAATCTCTGGCTGCTGTTGTAATGTTTAATGACCAGCTTTTGAATTAGTGGCTGCTCTCACATCCTATGTCAGTTAGCTTTTGCTAGATGGTACTGTGTAACAAGCATCCCCAAAATTTCAGTGGCTTACAACAACTTAGATTTATTTCTCTATCTCATCATATGCTGGTAGTCACAGCTCAGCTGCAGTTCTGCTCCATACGTCTTCTCATTCTGGGATCCAGATTGAAGGAACTTCCCCATCATAGACATATCATTCATAAGGCAGAGGGAAAGAGAAAGAGGGCTGATAAAAACATACAGTTATAAAACTTCTGCTTGAACTTGGTTTGCAGTACATGGACTCATATGCCATTGGCTAAAACAAGTCACTCACAGGGACAAACCTGACATCAGTGGGTCAAAAAGTCTACTCCCTGCTCAGAAAGCAGCCCAGGCCCCATTACAATAGTGGAGAGTTGTATGATTCTCTTATGGAAAGAACTGGTGAATACTTAGGAGCATACCTCCAATGGAGGGTGAGTTATGCTTTAAGCATTCCCAGGCCTCATATGATTTCAAACTAATTTTCAATTTTTAGAAGACAAGCCAAGTTAAAGGCTTCTTATACACACTTTGGGGGTGCCAAAGTTCAGAGTTCCTCTTGGAGGTTCTTAAGGTCCATGGGCTCCAACTAAGCCTTGTCTAATGGATTTCCAACAGATACTCCCCTAAATGCATTTTAGTTAGAGCAAGAATCCATTTATGAGAACAGTAATCCATGGTAAATCATCCCTTTCAGGCATCTTTGTGGCTTTTAGGTACTTTCAGCTGAGAAAATCACAATTTCTGTGTAGAATTTCTATAGCTATGATAGAGCTCCCATAAATAAAAGCTGAAAGGATACAGAAAATGAGATATGTATGCACCTTTGAGGGGTAGACCCTTAAGGAATATAGAAATGCTATTACCAGATGATGAAAAGGATAGTGAACAGCCAAAACTACAAGGGTTTAAAGAAAATCAGTTCTTCCATTTGGTGTCTGAGATCTCCTCCACACCTGACATATTGCAGGTCTAAGTTCAGAAGTCACCTTCTCCATCCAGACCTCAAACCAATTGCAGCATCATTTTCTAAGTATTATTCTGTTCTTCACATGACTCATCCTCTCCACTGCCACTTGGAAGTAAGTTCCCAAGCTGTCCTCCTTTAATTGTTCTATTTAAGCCTAGGGCCCTTTTCTTCCTATTCATCAGCACTCCACAAATCCTATCACTCATATTCTTAGTCTTCTGATTTCCCACTTTTTCTCAGACTCCGCCTTGGAGAAAAGTGTTGTCCTGGATGTCTCCCCTCTTTGCACGTCTAGGCAAGTATTCTATAACATTCTTGCAGCATCAGAATGAATACAGACAGTGCCTTGTTGTAGGCTCACGTTGATGTATGTACATTGATATGGTTTGGCTTTGTGTCCCCAACCACATCTCATGTTGAAGTGTGATTCACAGTGTTGGAGTTGGGAAGTAATTGGATCATGGGGGTGGTTTCTAATGGTTTAGCACCATCCCCCTAGTGCTGTCTCATGATGGAGTTTTCACGAGATCTGATTGTTTGAAAGTGTGTAGCACTTCCGCCTTCTCTCTCTCTCTCTCTTCTGCCAGCCATGTGAATATGTGCCTACTTCCCCTTCACCTTCTGCCATGATTATAAGTTTCTAGAACCAGAAGCCTATACACTTTGCAGAACCATGAGTTAATTAAATATATTTTCTTTGTAAATTACCCAGTCTCGGGTATGTCTTTATAGCACTGTGAGAATGAACTAATATACACACCAAAGGAAAAAAGCTCACCCATCTTCTTTGTTATCACCAATAACAATAATGTTAGCTATTTATTGATTATCCTATAATGTTCTAGGCACTGTGCTTCATAATATTCATTTATTATATCCAGACATGAGTACAGGAGAAAATATATTATTACCCCAGTTGAAGAGCTGAACCACTGAAGGTTCAGAAAGGTGGAGTGACTTGCCCAATGTCACAGAAGCTAATAATTGGTAGAGGAGGAAGTCATACTCAGTTTTATCCAACCCCAGTGTCCAGGTCTTCCTGCCACATTATACCTCGTTCCCCCTGAACACTTTATGAAGCAAGCAGTGTGAAGTGCATACCACATTGGGCCTGAACAATGCCCATTAAGTAGAACTCACACCTACCTTGTTCTTGCTGCACACTTCGATTCACTCAACAGACTGAAGAATGGAAAGGGAGACACTTATTCCTCTCCAGACAATAAATCATTGGCTTTCTATCTGTCACCAGCTTGATTTTCCAAAGATTTGTTTTCGTCAGTTTAATGAATTATTGGATCACCTGGAAATTGCTCAGAATTAACCTGTGGCTGACATTAATGGATCTGCAACACAAGTGTCGAGATCTCTCTAACCAGTCCAATCCATCCTTTCATGAGGAGGCCAGCTGCCTGGCACAAGGAGATTCATTTATTTTGAGACTGCATCTGCCCGTTTCTGCAGCAGTGGTGCACAGGCCCCTGGATGAGTCTGTCCGGAGCAAAAATGGCTGCCTCTGCACCAGAGGGCCTGGGTGAGCACTGCAAGCTGCCTCAGCCCTGCTTGTATGGGCAGGAGGGTGAGAATTGTAATAAATCTTATACAATTTGTGATGTTCTCCTTAGTTCTTTTGGAAGCAAGCTTCATGCTTGCTTGGATCCTCATGATCCATGAGTCCTCTTAGCTCTAACCCTAAACATATTCTAAATCTAAACATATTCTAAATCTAAACAGTTCTCTCTGTCTCCGCTGTTACCAGGCTGTTATCAGGCTAGTCATGCTACTACCACGTCTTGCCTAAATAACTGCTGTAACCTCCTCCTTATTCTCCATGCTCCCATCCTCACCTTCCAATTATTCAGTCTCCATAGAGCATATTAAATATGATAATGACAACCTCCACTTTGCCTAGAATTTCTCAATAGCTTACCATTTTACCTGGAATAAAATCCCACAGTCTTCCATGTCCTGGCCCTGCCTCCCTACCTCCCAGTCTCATCTGGTATTGAGCTCCAAGCTCTCAGTAGCATCAATTAAGTAATTAATCGCCTTCTTTCTGTTCCTCCTATATTCCACACTCATTTTTTATTTTGTTTTGCTCACAGCTCTATCCACAGCACCTATGACAGAGCATGGCATACAGCAAGTAATTAATAAATATATAGTGATTTATTAATTGGTTATTTTCAAGGTCCTAATAACAATGTGGAGAATTGGGAGATGGAAGGATGCTGATTACTCGTGAGTGGTTTTTAAACAAAGTCTACCTGTTGGTAGTTACATGGTTCCTGTGCTCCCCTACCACCTACTTAATGCTTCTTAATGCTTTGGTTTTCAATTTCCAAATTATCTGTCAGTTGGTTCTCTAGACCAAGGATTGGCACCCTTCTTTCACTAAGGTCTAGATAGTGAAACACTATAGGCTTTGAGGCCATTGGGTAACTGTTGCAGCTCCTCAATGCTGCCCTTGTAGTGCAAAAGCAGCCAGAGACACTACCTAAAGGAATGGGCCTAATGTGAGCCAGTGAAACTTTATTTACCTGTGGCATGCTAGATCTGGAACACTAGTTGTAGTTCGCTAAGTCCATCTTTAGACTATAAATTTCTTGAGTAGCCCTAATACGTAGTTGGCCACCACTTACTCAGGGCCCATTGAAGAAGGTCCATTGTGGTAGAAAGAATAATTTACCCACTGCTATGAAAATTGAGAAAGCCACAGCCTTTCATTTCTGGGACCGGTTTGTGGCATCATGAATACTAGAATCAGGTCTGTATTGCACTGTGGCTTCCCCTACTAACAAATTGTGCAACCTTAGGCATGGTACCAAATCATTCTGTGCAGCAATATTTTCTCCTATAAAATGGGACTAAATAATCTCTTGGGGTTGTTTTAAAGAGCAAAGAAGGTAACAAAAGTGAACCCAGATGAAATGAGAACCACCCAGGACACACACACAGGCACATGCACATGCATACATACCCTATCAAAACAATTTTGATCATCTGTTTAATTAACAACCGAACTTTTTCCTCTCCTGAAAGTTGTTTACAACCTAGAGGAACCACCATTGAGTTGCTCAGGCCAATAGAAAACTTTCTTTTCTGATGCTTTTTGAGGTAGGAGGAGAGCAAATAATGAAGCCACTGGCAAAAAGAAAAGATTTGAGGATTTTTTTTAAAAAGGAGTTTTAAAGGAGATTTTTATGTTGTGTGGTGTGTGATGTAATACCTCTCCCTTCAGTACCAGAGGATTGCAGTACAATATCCATTTTTTATTGTTACATCAGGGAATTTGTGTCTGTGTGTCTTCAGTGGAAGGTAATCTGCTGAAAAGGTGAATCCTACTTTATGTTAGGTGTGAGCTGAGAACAAAGGCTTCTTTGCCTGGTACAAAGGCTTCCTTGCCTGGAGCTAAGAGGACTCATGATGGTGAGGATGCATCCTAACACCTACTAGGTGTTCAGTAAATGATAGTTCCATCCTCATCCTACTTTACTTTTGAATTCATCTTTACAAAAAAATAAATCTCAGCAATTCAGACTCAGTGCCAAAAATCAGTAAGTCCCAAGTACTGGATGTTTACTAAAGGAAGAGAGTAATTCAAATGAGGCTTGTCCTGTAGAGATCCCTTAAGGATACACAAAAATGGCTCACAGTTAGCATACTCATTCTTATTATATAAATGGATTCTACTAAAGTGCTGCTTAAAAGCAATTTGGTTATAAGTCGTTTAAGCATTCTCTTTGCAGCCTTTTCCCCACTCTGTTCACACCATCTTTGAGAAAATTTTCCCAAGAGCAGGGGAAATTAGTGATCAGTCCTTGCCTGAATTATCACAAATTACAAATGAGTAATTGTCCTAGCAATCCCTGGGAGAGAGAACTCAACTTTGAGTTTGAAAACCTGGTTTCCAATTGGCATTTTTCCATTTGTAAGCTGTATGATCACGAATAGATCTGTTCTTCTTTCCATGTTTCAGCATCCTAAATAAATGGAAAAACACCCTGTGTTCATCGGCTGGAAGACTTAATAATATTAAGATGTTAATATACCAAAAGAAATCTATAGCTCTTCCTGGCATTGTCTCATAGCTGAACTGTGATTCAACTCCTGGGTGAAGGTGCTCTAAGAAGTTATTGTCCTCATTGTTACTACTACCCTAATTCTGGAATAAGCAAACACACCCACACACACATATACACATTTATCTTTATTTTTCCTTTATTTTTTTGCTAGTGCTTTTGGTATCATGTCTAAGAATCCATTGCCAAATCCAAAATCATAAAGATTTACCTCTATTTTCTTCCAAGAGTTTTATGATTTTAGCTTTTGATTCTAGGTCATTGATTTATTTTGAGTTCATTCTTCGTATGGTGTGAGGTAGAGATCCAACTTCGTTTTTTGTGCATGTGGAAATTCAGTTGTTCCCTCACCAACTGAGACTATTTTTTCCTCCACTGAATGACTGAACAAACTTAGCACCCTTGCCAAAAATCAATTGGAGGTATATATGCATCTATATAGGTACATATATATATTTCTGGACTCTCATTTTTATTCCACTTTTCTATATGTTTATTCTTATGTTAGTATCATGCTATTTTGATTACTACAGATTTGTAGTAAGTTTTGAAACAGGAAAGTGTGAGTTCTCCAACTTTTTTCTTCTTTCTTTAAGATTGTTGTAGTTATTCAGGGTCTCTTATAATCCCATGTGGATTTGAGGACTAGCTTTTCCATTTCTACAAAAAAAAGGAGGCTATTGGAATTTTAATAGGCATTGCATTCAATCTGTAGATTACTTTTGGTGTATTGACAGTTTAACAATATTACATCTTCCAATCCAGGAACACAGGATGTTCTTCCATTTATTGAAGTCTTCTTTAATTTATTTCTGCAATGTTTTGAGTTTTTGGTGTACAAGTCCTTTACTTCCTTGGGTAAATTTATTACCAGGCATTTTATTCTTTTAGATGCTGTTGTAAATGAGATTGTTCCCTTAATTTCCTTTTTGGATTGTTCATTACAGGTGTGTAGAAACATGACTGGGTTTTGTATGTTTATCTTGTAACTTACAACTTTGCTGAATTGTTCATTAGCTCTAATGGCTTTTTTATAGATTCTTTGGTATTTTCTATATATAGGATCATGCCATCTGTGAACAGAGATAGTTCTACTTCTTACTTTCCAATTTAGATGCCTTTTGTTTATTTTTCTTGTTTAGTTACGCTGGATAGAATTTCCAGTGCAGTGTTGAATACCACTGGTGAGAGCAGGCATTCTTGTCTTGTTCCCGATCTTAGGGAGAAAGCTTTTAGTCTTTCACCTTTAGGTACAATGTCAGCTCTGGGTTTTTTTTAAATAAATGTCCTTTATCATGTTGAGGAAGTTCCCTTCTATTCTATCTTTTCTGAGTATTTTTATCCCAAAACAGTGTTGTATTTTTTCAAATGCCTTTTTTGTATCAATTGAGATGATTATATATTTTTTCTTTATTTTATTAATGTGATGTATTAGATTGATTTTCTTATGTTGAACCACCCTTGCATTCCTAGAATAAATCCCACTTAGTTATGGCATATCATCCTTTTAATCTGCTGTTGGATTCAATTTCCTGGTATTTGTTGATTTAAAACAATATTTTTGGTAAAAGTCAAATCCTCCAAAAGTCCACTGTAATGATAATAATGGATATTAGCCTTCTCTTTCCTGCCTACATATAATTTGTCTTCATAGTACTATCACTAGACTTTCACTGCGATGATATATTTGCTGCACGGAGGGTAGCTTACCTAAATAATGAGATACTGCATTCTTTAAATGTGTGTGTATGTGTGTGTGCGCGCGCACACACGTGCGCGCATGCGCGCATGCACATAGTTGAGGCAGTAACTACAGCCTCAACTATGAGGTGGAGTCAGAGCTTTGGAGTCTGAGCTTTGGAATCAGACAGATCTGCATTCAGCTCCCACCCCTGTCATACACCATCTGTGGGAACCTGGACAATGTCTTAGCTTTCCTGAGCTCCAGTTTGATCACAGGAATAATTTAATCTCTAGCTCCCAGAGCTGTTAAGAAAAAAAGAGCAGATGAGACACTGTATGTAAAACACTTAGCACACTTCCTAGCATAAAGCAGTCTCGATAAAAAGAGCAAATCGCTGAGCTTGTTGGTATTATTTAGATTTGGCAAATTACAAATACGTTTTGTTCATGCATTTTTTTTCCAGGCAGTTAGTTTTGCTGGGAAGAAACTGCTTAGTTAATATGAGCCTGTGGTGGTGGCTGTGTAGTTACATCTATCCAGCCAGATGTACTGTGAAAACAATTTCATCAACTAACCAGATGTGTTCACAGTGAAGACTAACGGGTTTTTATCCAGATGCTGGTGCAGTTCCTTGGGGCTCAGTGATTTCCTTACTTTCAACTTTACCAGCCCAGGGAGGGTCTCCTCCTCCTGACCCAGCCTGGCTTCCCCTCCATGGTCTCCCTTCCTGACTAAAAGGAGTGTGCAATTCTTCATTCAGTCACTAGATGGCGATTGACTGTTTCCAAGAAGGGAGCTTGACTGAGTGGCTGCCCTCAATCAGAGGCTGCTGGAATTTAAGGTCAGGAATTTCAACCACAGCCTAAAGTCTTACCCAGATTACAGACCAGTAGGAAGAGAAACTGCTCGTGCTGCTGCTTCGTTTATTTCTCAAGAAGTGATGCTTTGGTGAGGGTAGAGTCACCAAATTTTACAGAATACTGATACAGAGTGATTTGCGCATCCATCCATGTGAAAGAAAAAGCTATCTCCTAGTCCACGAATGATGCGGCAATCTTACAAACTAAAGCATGCTCCGACAGTCACCATGACAGAAGTTCACCATAGAGGGTGGGACTGCCTGCTGGTTAACAACACAGTCTCTGCAGTCAGACTGTCTCTACTGATATCCAGAAGTTTCCACGGGTGACCTACCAGCTGTGTGATCTTGGGCAAGGTACTTAACCTTCCTGTGCCTCAGTTCCCTTATCTATAAAATGTAAAAATAATAAAACCTAGCTGTGAGCTTTGGAGAAGAATAGATGAGACCAGGTACAAAACTCTGAGAATAGCGCCTGGCACATGGTAACGTCACTTCAATAAGTGATAGCTGTTATTCATTTAGCCAACATTTATAAGGGGTCAGAATAGTACCCCCTTCCAAGAGTGGTTGTGAGAATGAAATGAGGTAACACGTGCCAAGAGCTTAGAATGGTGCTTGGGACAGAGAAAGAGCTCCATCAAGGTGTGCTATCAAAATATTAAGAAGAAAAAGATTACAGGCTGGGTGTGGTGGTGCACACCTGTAATCCCAACACTTTGGGAGGCTGAGGCGGGCAGATCACTTGAGGTCAGGAGTTTGAGACCATCCTGGCCAACATGGTGAAACCCCATCTCTAGTAAAAATATAAAAATTAGCTGGGCATGGTGGTGCATACCTGTAATCCCAGCTACTCAGCAGGCTGAGGCAGGAGAAGGGCTTGAACCCAGGAGGTGGAGGTTGCAGTGAGTCAAGATTGCACCACTGCACTCCAATCTGGGCAACAGAGGGAGACTCTGTCTCAAAAAACAAAAAAATTAGGAAGAAAAAGATTTCAGGCTGGGCGTGGTGGCTCACTCCTCTAATCCCAACACTTTGGGAGGCTGAGGTGGGAGGATCACTTTAGCCCAGGAGTTTGAGACCAGCCTGGTGGGACTCCTTCTCTATAAAGAAATCATAATCATAATCATACAAATATTAGCTGGGTGTGATGGCACATGCCTGTGGTCCCAGCTACTTGGGAGGCTGAGGTAAGAGGACCCCTTGAACCTGGGAGAGAGAGATTACAGCAAGCTGTGATTGTACCACTGCCTTCCAACTTGGGCAACAGACTCAGACCCTGTTTCAAGAAAAAAAAAGTTTACAAAATACTGATGTAGAGTATGATTCCATATTTAAACTAACATATGTGGAGAGATGGAGGAGTGGTATGTGATCTCCTTTTCTTCTTTCTCCTTCACCTCTGCCACTAATCTGAAGAAGCTTAAATACATACAGTAATGACAGATTCCACCCTGGGGCATTAGATTCCACCCTGGGGCATTAGAGTGAGCATTTTGCCGGATGGGTGAGAAGGCTTCAAGGCCCCCCACAAAAAAAGAGTTTCCTGGTGGTGGGATGCCAGGCACCTTCACAGTCTGTGCTGGATCATGACCTTTACTAATGACCCAGGTCTCCCGGAGGAGGGGTCTTAACACTTACAGGGTCATGGTGCCTTTTGCAGCCTGAGGAAATCCAAGTACCCCTTCTTAAAATGATGTTTTTAAACGCATGTGAAATAGACTACATCCGATTTTACAAAAGAAGTCTGTAATCTAATATAAACTATCGGTGGTTACCATAGGTGCAAAGTCATTAATATTGCTACTGTCATTTTTGCTTATATTCATAATTAACTGAAATGCTACATTTTAGGTGGAAATTAGTTAAAACTGATATGTACATTTTCCCATCCAAGTCACACAGCCCTGAATTTTATGCACAAGTCTTCTGGGTCAGGGAGCCCCGGGTAAAGAACCTTGGTAGGACAAAAACACAATATTCCTACCACCTTAGGCATGCTGGCTGAGCACTCGAGATTGTGTTGTTTATTTCAGGAACAACAGACATTCCATTATGCTTCTTAACATCTGAGTGAATTGATTCAGAACACATAGCTTATCACCTTTTTTTAATTATGAGATTGAGGAAAACTACAACTGTACCTTATGTTGAGGAAAAAAATGCATCTAGCAGACATTGGATGGTATCAACAGCTGACTTTTTTTTCCTAATACAGCTATTCAACATAAAGCAAATTGGTTTAGATGGTCAATGGGAAAGAATACTGTTTTAGGGCTTCATGGGAACAATTTATCCTTCCCTTAAAAAGTTCTCGGTTCACAACTGGATTGATGTGCCTGTTCTAAACCAGTTTGAAAGTAGTGTCACATTGCTTTTCATTTAAAAAATAAATAAAATAAAAACATTTCCTGAAAACTTTAGGTCCCATGTATGCATGTGCGTGTGTGTGTGTGTGTACACATGTATGCATATATGCACATTTTGTCCCAGAATTACAAGACTAAGATAAATCATTCCATACTGGATAGAGAAAGCCTTTCTGAGAGTGTTTCCAGCAAGAAACAGCTAGAACGGGTAGAGGATACAACAGGCTAGAGAGATAGAGAAGGCAAAAAGATACCTTCTGCCTGGCCTCCCTGAAACAAATGTGCTTTCTTATTTGTCTTCCTTTGTGAGATCAATTATGGTAATTTTGTACTATCAGGGGAACTGCCCTTAGAACATTCATCCCAGTTTCAAGGATCAAAAAAATAAAAAGGATTATGGAATATTCCTCCTTTGATTTTTTTCCCACCTATTATTACCTGTTGCTTCTCAAAGCAGAGCCCCGAATACACTCATTTCCCAGCATACCTGCAGCACATGCCCAATGCAAACACTTTTCCTTAAAATAATCTCTATAATAATCCTTAGCTAACAATTTGATAAAGTAAGGGCATATCAGAACAGCCTGGTCTAAGGTTAAGCTATGATCATTTCAACGCAAAACCAAGCCAAGAGTTTGATTCGGTCAAAACAGCCAATTCTAAGGAAAGAAAATGAAAAGGACTACCTATTAGGGTAAAGAATCCATGTCTCATCCCTTAAACAGAAGCTGTTGGTGCCTTTCAATGTTATCTTCCAGGACAGTGTAAACAACATGGAAAGCTTCACTGAATTTAGATCAAGAAATTTTGTTTACAGGTGTTTGCTTCGTATGTGTCTACAGTTGTGTGTGTGTTTACATGTTTATTTCTTGCATTGTATGTGTTTGCTTTTGCATATCTGTGTGTTATGTTTGTGTATGTGTTCATGTGTTTATATGGTGGATATACCAGTTATGCATTGTGGGTTAAATGACATGCTAGATACTACTTCTACTGGACTCCAGGATTTTGCTTTGCGTGATGTTTAACAAATGCCATCAAAGAAAACTCAGTCACTCTTAGTTGACTCAAGGGCCCGTGATGTAGAGAAAGCCCTGGAGAGGGAAAGTTGAACGCCTGAATCTGTGGAGCTTCCTGACCACAAAGTTGAGCTAAAAGACAGAATTACAAAAACAAAAATGTTCTTTTACTCTTCTGCCAAGCAAGACTATCTAATGGGGTTGAGTGCAAATTGGAATGATTTAAGATAAAACTTAACACATGTTGGGTGAATGAATACAAAATGGAAAAGTATTGGAAACATAGCTATAAAGGCTGACTGCTGTCAGGCTGGGCAGGGCCTTGAATGCCAGGTGGATGCAAATGGCCCTGGGGACACCATCTGTGACTTTGGTCAAGCTGTGACCTAACAGGAGGCAGGCATCTCATCCCCAGGGAGCTCCCAGCACTGGCTTCCTTGTAAACTAGTGTGGGCCTATCATAATAGGTACAGGGTGGGCTGGGGGGGTCCTCATGGAAATGAAACCAAGTCAACTTTAGCCCCAGTTCTCCGTAGACTGCCCAACTTAGACTAGGCCACACTTTCAGCTTTTCAAATTGCCAAATGTGCATTTATTACTTTATCAGTTCATTTAACACATGTTTGTGATGGGCCTACCATATGCCAGGCTCTGTCCTAGGCACTGGGGATTGAGTACTGAATGGAATAGACCAAAGCCTGCCTTCGTGGAGCATTCATTCTGATTAGAGACAGAGAGATAAGTCACAAGTTAAACCAGTAACTTATATACTGCATTCAGTAGAAATAAATGCTTTGATGGGAAAAAAGTAAAGTAGACCAGGGAGTTAGGAGGCCATGGGCGGTTTAAAAATGTAAGACTGCCAGGGAAGGTAATGTTCAAGGTGAGATCTGAGGATGTACATGTATCTGGAGGAGGAGAATTTCAAGCAGAGGAAACAGCAAGTTCAGAGACCCTGAGTGGGAGATTGTCTGCTGTGTTCAAGGGATTATGAGGAGGCCAGAGGGGTTGGAATGGAGGGAACATTGGGTAGTTGAGGTCAGAAAGGTGATGAAGGGTTTGGGTTGGGTCATACAGGGTCATGGAGATCACATCCAAGGCATTAGTTCTCTTTCTGAATGCTGCAAAGAGTGAGCTATAGGGGCTCAGAAACAAAGCTTACCTCCTTCAAACCAGCATCTGGACTTGCATGAACAAAATAAAGACAGAGTTGCTGGCATGTTTTAGGAGAGATGCTTAGAGCCAATCGTGGGTGGCAATCACACTAACAAGCTGTAGCAGTGAGCTGGGCTCCCTATTTAATTTCCAGACGGCCTGGATTCAGGGCCTCTTGAAAGGCAGAAGCCAGTTGGTTGCAATCTCTCATCACATTAGAGACTCTGAGGTCCACATTCAATATCTGTAAATGCTTTCTTTCCAGAGGATGGACTTAGCATCAGCTGTCAATTGAATCCACCAGGCACTGAGAACCCAGAGGGAATGACCAAAAATATCCAAAATTTTGTTTTGAGGGAAACAATGAGACATAGGCTCCCCTTCATCCTACCCTTGTCTGGCTTTGTTTCAAACCCATATGGATTTAAAAGGAAATTGAAACCACATGCAACAGATGAGTAACTGACATTGAATACCTAGAATGGATTTTGCACAATTTGTTGATAAATTTCAGTCCCTTAGATCGAATATCCCTTCTTCCTTCCATCCCTTTCCTTTTGATTCTCCTCCTCCTTCTCTCTCGTAAGTATTCATTCTATGGGCAAAGAGAGAAAGCGTTTTTTACTTTGTAGCTTTGTTTTGTTTTGGTTTGGTTTTTGAGTTTTTGGCTCACCTGGCACTTGACCTGCAACAAGGCCGGAGCCTCCCTCTTCTTATTGACACTGCTTGGATTATCCTGCAAATTCATCCCACTGTGGCTTCTCATTCCAGCCATCCTCTCCCTTGCCAGGATGCAGAAATTTCATGCCATCTTTCGCAATTACAGGCTCACATCTGCTGGAATCCCCACAAAAGAGAGAGTAAGTGGGACCACTGTGTCTCCCTCCAGGAGGAGTCATAATTTGGCACAGGGGATTTTTATCTTTATTCTGCAAATTGCCTTGAAAGAAATGTCAATTAAAGAAAGGCGGTTTGTTAATAAAACCCCACAGTATGGAACGGGCTGATTCCAGCCACAACTTGCTTGCCATGCTCAGCTGCTATTTGAAGAAAAATGCTTCTTGCATTGGAAGTGTGTTTTGTCATGGTGTATAGCAAACATCTAGAAACACTAAATTAATTCAGTTTGGCATTACTTGAGAGAAATCTGGTTTGAGATGATCCAAGAGCAGTTATGGATTTGGACTAACCAAACCTGGAGGGTAAGATTTGAGGGGAAATTAAGGTTGTCCTCACCAATAATATCTTCTTTATCGTCCTTATACCATGATAATTTTCTTTGCTCCTTGATCTCAGAGTACAAATACATTTATATCTCATTTTTCTTTTCTTTTTCTTTCTTTTCTTTCTTTTTTTTTTTTTTTTTTTTTTGAAACAATCTTGCTCTGTCGCCCAGGCTGGAGTGCAGTGGCATGATCTCAGCCCACTGCAACCTCCACCTCCCAGGTTCAAGCAAGTCTCCTGCCTCAGCCTCCCATGTAGCTGGGGTTACAGGTGCACTAATAGGCCAGGCTAATTTTTTTTTGTATTTTTAGTAGAGACAGAGTTTCACCATGTTGGCCAGGCTGGTCTTGAACTCCTGACTTCATGATCCACCTGCTTCCACCTCCCAAAGTGCTGGGATTACAGGCATGAACCACCACGCCTGGACTCATTTTTGTTTTCAATTAAACATTTGGAAATTCTTACCAGAGAGATGTTGATACTCCATTTAGCACCATCCTCAGTGGTCCTCACACTTAAAGGGCTTATATAGTCTAAAGGGAACCAGGTATCTTCAACAACGAGCAGAGAGTACTAGAGTTTGATTGCTCTGTCACTGCTATTGCTTCTTGCAGCCACATGACATCGCTGTTGAAGACCGGTTCTGCACAGTTCCACCACACTCCCCTTTGTAAGCTAAATCCCAGCAGAAGTTGCACTTCCTTGGGGTCCAGCATAACCAACAGTGTTTTGTGCTTAACCTTGCAAGATTATAACTCTAGTACTCCTGCAATCAGTCATTGTTCTCTGGAGAATGAGCATGGTCTTAGGGTATCTGTGCCTGCCAGAGCTTTCTACATCAGCCAAAGTACACCCAAAATATCTCCTCTCTGTGAAAGCATAGAATCTATTGCTGAGCTGAGTACTATAATTATACTAGGTCTAGAACACAGCTAGGACTCCCTTGTTCTTTCATCTTATTTCAGGGGTCTTGTTGCCCTTCCCTGCCTCTTTGCTTTGGTCAGAACCCCCGGTCAACCTGAACAGATCTTCTTAACTTTAACTCTCAGGGAGAAGAAATGGCAGAGATTTGCTTCCTGTTGAATATCAATCCCACAGACATACACTTAAGTCACAGAAGCATCCTGGGCCCAATGGAAAAACTACATCTCCCAGCTCCCCTTGCAATAGGAACAGCTAATGAGATGGGAGTGGAGGCCGTTCTATGGGGTTTGGGAAATGTCTCTTGGTATCTTCTTTTTGATTCTATCTGGAGGCCCGACATATGCTGGCAACCTCTGCAGCTCACCACGAAGTGACCTTAAGGACAGAAAGCATGAGGTAAGTATATTGGAATGGAAAGATAAGAAGGGTTTGGGTCTCTGGTGGACAAGGAGCTACTATACTGTCTCTGGACAGCCTTTAATTCATGTTTTAGCCAGACTTCTCAAACTTCCATGTGCACATGAGTCACTCAAAGATCTTGTTAAAAATGCAGATTCTGTTTTATTAGGTCTGGGGTGGAGCCTGACATATAACTTTTTGACTCCTCAGAGTCTTAACTATTAATAGCCTACTGTTGACAAGAATTCTATGTCTGCATTTCTCATAGAATTCCAGATTAGGGTTACCAGATAAAATACAGATCAGCCAGTTAAATTTGAATTTCAAATAAACAGCAAATAATTTTTAGTATAAACATGTTCTAAGTATTGCATGAGACACACTTCTGCTTAAAAATTTCAGCGTAAGTATGACCCAGTTATTGCTTGGTGAGCCAGCAGGTGAGCTTCCTTTTAGGTGTGGCAAAAATGCATAGCAACAGGGCCTTAGAGTTCATTGGAGCTAGTGAATTTCCAGTGGTTGGAGTTTTATAGTATTGGTAATAAGGAAAAAAAAAATGTTACTCAGTCTGAGTCAGGTTTTAAAAAACGAGTCAATGGAAAAGAAAGGAAAAGTTGCATGAGAGACTTGGGCTCCAAACAAGATGTACAGCAGGTGGCTGAGCAGTGGCTGGGGCATTAGAACAATTAGGACAGAGACTCTCTCTGCATCTCAGGGTTGGTTTTTATCCTGCCTTTGCTTCTGTCTACCTATATGGCCTATTCTACTCACTGTGAACCAGCTTCTTTTCCCACTCCACAGTTTCTGATCTTGTATATTTCCACATTGCCTGTGGTTTTGCCATTACACCAGCCCCAGTTCCAGTTCTCCTGCAGTCAGTGGAGCAGTAAGGTGTCATCACCCAAGGCATGGACTCTGGATGCACATGCAGGTGCTCCATTGTTGGTACAGCCACGGAGAATTCATCCTCCTCTCTGTGCGTCAGCTTTCTTACTTGTAAAATGGGGAGACAATGATATCCACCGCGTAGGAGTGCTGTGACCTTGAAATAAGGTGATACATTCAATGGCCTTAGAACAGGGCCTGGCACAATGTAAGCACTAAATAAGTGCTAGCTGTTATCATAGCATGGCTTCTGACTTCAGGTTCCCACAGGCTCTGGGAGTCTTAGTTTAAAACCTCGGGAGGAGAAGGATCTGGTTGGTTCAGCTCTGTAAGGCTGCCAGGGCACAGGCCATGAGGAGGATAATGATGTCTTTGAGAAGAGAAGGGAGACTTTGGTGTGGTGGGATCCCAAAGAACTTACAGCTGACCTTTAGACAATGCAGAGATTAGGGATGCAAACCCCATACACAGTTGAAAATTGACATATAACTTTTTGACTCCTCAAAGTCTTAGCTATTAGTAGCCTACTGTTGACTAGAAGCCTTACCAATAACATAGTCAATTAATACATACTTTGTATGTTATATGTATTCTATACTGTATGCTTGTAGTAAAGTAAGCTAGAAAAAAAGAATTTATTAAGAAAGCCATAAGTAAGAGAAAATATATTTAGTACTCATTAAATGGAAGTGGATCATCATAAAGTTCTTCAACCTTGTCACCTTCACGTTAAATCAAAGAGCAGGAAGAAGAAGAGGAGTTGGTCCTGCTGTCTTGGGTGGCAGAAGTGGAAGAGGTGGAGGAGATGGAAGGGGAGGCAGAAGAGGCAGGCACACTTGGTGTAAATTTTATCAAAAAATTTCAGGTATAAATGGATGTGAACTTCAGCACACTCCAAGCCTGTGTTGTTCCAGAGTCAACTGTATTTGGGAGCAGCACCCTAGAGAGATGCTCCTGAGCATTTTGAAGAACACACAGTCCATTTCTAGGTGAGAAGGGGTAAGATCATTCCAGGCAGAGGGAAGACTTCCAAGCAAACGTAATGAAAAGTGTCAAAGAGCTTGCTGTCTTCTTGGAGTTTCAAGATAGCCCAGAAGTATAGAGTTGCAACGAGAAGAGGATCAGAATGCGAAAAGGATGGGAAGTCAATGGGCGAGATGAAGAAAGCCTTCTATTGCCAAGCTCAGGGGCTTTAACTTCAATCTGTGGGCTAGTGATCCCAGGCTAGAGCCAGGAACCCCACAAGGTCCCTGATTCTTGATCAGAGGTCTGTGAGTTCATATTGAGGACTTCTCTTAGAAAACTTCTGCACACATGGTGAGTGACTCAGGACAAGTCAACATACCTCTCTCAGCCTCAGTTTTCTCCTCTGTCCTGTAGCAATGATACTAGTGCTGGCCTTACAGAGTTGTGAGGATGGAGTAAGTTATCACAAGCCAAGTTCTTGGAACAGTGCCTGGCACATGGTAGTTGCTCATCAAATGCTAATTATTGTTATATTCTTTTTATTTCAATAAGAGTTTTTTAAATTAATATAGGCATTTTTAGTTTATTTGGGTGGCCTGTTTATAACCTGACACTGCAATGGGATTTCACTGCCCATGCTTGCATTTTTATTTACGATACCACTGGTGCCAATCAGTATGTCTGAAAGCATCAGGGGTTAATGGGAAAAGATCAGAGGTGGATTTGATCTACAAAGGGTGATTTTGTATCAAGTAAGGTTCAAAGAGTGTCAGGTCATGGTGTTCAAACAAACATATCCCAGCTGGGTCCCAAGTAAGGATCTAAGCCATGTGGGGACCAGAGCATGAAGAAGCACCTCCATGAAAAATAACCCACTTTGCTGCAGCCAACCCGAGGCCATAATCGCTCTGCGAGCCGGCGTTTTAATTTTAGCAAAACAAATTCATCTGTCCCATTAAATGAATGTTGTTCATTTGAATTTTATTGGTTCTATAGTCTTATTGTTTTAATTTGTAAGTGTGATTTTACCATTGTATAAGAGCTATTAGCATACAAAGTTTATGCCGAGTTTTATGCTGGCACATATTTAAGCAACAGTATAGTAAAAATAACTGAAGTCAATACCAGGAGTCTCCAATTTGTATTATTATTATTAGTCACATTTGAGAATATGATGGCAGGAGGGCCTTGAGGGCTTTAAGTGGGGGTGTGGCATGATTTCGTATTTCAGAAAGCTCTGGCATCGGTGTGGGGAGGATAGAAAGATGGGAGCAAGAGCTGTTGTCTCAGCACATGTTTCTGTAAGAAACCAACAACCTCGTGAAATTAACAATGCATTATTTTTTCTGGATCTCTGTATAGGGAGTAGAGTTAGCAACCATCATGAGTTGCCTAGGACCAGGGCTGTCTTCATAAGTGTTGAACTTGCGCAAACACATAGGTCCCCACGTTCAAAAGGGCACCTTATTTGGTTTAACACCCTGTTATCACAATCTTGAAAACCTTCATCATTTTTGAAGAAGGTCCCTGCATTTTAATCTTGCACTGGACCCTGCAAATTAGGTAGTCAGTCCTTCCTGGACTCAAGGATATCCCAAGACACAGGACATTCAGTGCTAAACTGAGACGGTCTCAGGCAAACTGGGAGGATTGGTCACCCTAACTGCCATGCAGGGCCCGGGCCGTGAAAAGAGCTGGTTATATCCTAATAGGACATCTGACGGTTTTACTCCCAAGCTCCTGGCCACTCCCAGAGGGGCCACCTAGCAAAGCATTTGTGCTGAAGCCCTAGGCCTAAATGATGTGCCCAGGCCAGACTCAGGGTGCTGGCCTTGACAGGGTGTCAGAGATGAAGGCTAGGCAGTTTCTAAGGGGGCTGCTTTCTGCTAAGGTGGGGCTGGTTGGAGACACCTGGGGAAGCAGCTGAAACTCATTTTGCCTTGAGGAGGAGCCAGCAGGATTGGGGTGGCAATGGTGTGGCTCTTCATAAATTGTTGTGATGCACAGAAAAAAACAGTATCAGGACACGTCCCCTGGCAGGTTTGCTTTCTCTAAGCATGAGACATTCACAGAAATTCCCCACCTACCTTGAGAAGTTGCTGCTTCATCCACAGCAAAAACCCAAGAGAAGGGCCTAATACCTTCCTAGCCAGCTCTCAAATTCAACCTGGATTGACAGCCTGCTGCTTATTATTTCAATGAAATTATAATGGAAATAATTCAATTTCAATTATTTCGATGATAGGCAGGTCAATTCCAGGTCATGGATGAGGCAAGGAAGAAGAGGAAAAAAGTAGCTAATCTGTTAGTTTCAAGGGGGAAGATCCAAGGAAGCACCAATGAACAGAGACACCAGGGTCATGGGAAGCAACAGACGTAGAAGCCCCAGGCCAGATACTTCTCTGTCATTGTAGTGAAAATGCATTGCCTTTCCAGAAAGATCCTCATAGCCCCGCCATGTGAGCCAGAGTCAGTTATCTTCTGAGGTTAGACCAGTCTCTAAAATGGGAATGCACAGCTTGGTCCAAGAAATGCCGGATGAAAACCATGAGAATTTCTACTGAATTTTACTTCCTTTAATCTCATGCTTTCAAAGTCTCTTTTTTTGGCTTGTGCATTATCCTGTGAAGAGTATATAATTCAATGTGTAAATATAAAATCAGTCTAATACTGGGGTGCCCATTCATTTTTTTGGAGGGAGGTGTTCATGATCAAAAACATTTGGAGACTCTTGCTCAGAGGCTTAAAGCCTTGCAAGCAAAACAGGCTGCTCAAGCTGTGTTTTCCTCCCCACAATTCCGCAGACCATATGCACTGACTATGTGTCAGACATTGCGTAGGTACAGTGAAGAGCCATACATGTGACCTGTGTCTACCCCATCTCCCCGGGGAATCTCCGATTGCAAAAATATTTATTAAGTGCTTTTTATGCACTTCCTGGTCTCTTGCATGTCCAATCCGACGTATGAGACCAGGACGTGCATAAAAGGTGCTTAATAAATATGTTTGCATAAAATATTGAGTGTGGAGTTTGAAAGATCGGTAAGGAGTTATTGGATAGATACAGAATGAGAAAGGCATTTTAGGTAAAAGAATTTGAGTGAAAAATACATAAAACAGTGTTTACTATGTGGTGTAGAGAAAAACTTGAGTAATGGGAATGAAGTTGAGGTGTTCTGAATGGCAGATGACTTAGTGAGGAGTGGAGGGAAGATAAAGGAGGAAAGGTATGTTATTGCCTAGAACAGTGTCTGGAACATGTTGGTGTTTAATAACTATTTGCTGAATGAATGAAGGAGATGAATTAAATGTGACCATAAATGCCAGGCTAAGGAATTTAAATTTAACTCTAGGCAATGAATAGAGATAATAGTAATACTGGCTAGCATTTCTTTCTTTCTTTCTTTTTTTTTTTTTTTTGGAAACAGTGTCTCACTCTGTCACCCAGGCTGGAGTGCAGTGGTGCGACCATAGCTCACTGCAGCCTCGAACTCCTGGGTTTAAGCAATCCTCCTGCCTCAGCCTCCGAAGTAGCTGGGACTACAGGCACATAGCACCTCGTCCAGCTAATTAAAAAAACTTTTTTTTTGTCACTATGTTGCTCAGGCTGGTCTCAAATTCCTGGCCTCGGGCAATCCCTCTACCTTGGCCTCCCAAAGTGCTGAGATTACAGGCATGAGCCACTGCATTCAGCCACATTTATTATCTTAACTAGTCTTGAAATTGGAGGTGATCTGCCCAGACCTTCACTTTGAGAAAATAGCGTGATGGTGCATATTTTGAGTTAGAGTGGAGGGACACTGAAGTCCAACACAGTCTCTGCCCCAGTGGAATTAAACTCCATTGTTGGAGACAGTCAAATAAACATAAATGCATAGAAAAAGAAGAAAATATAATGCACGATCAGGGCTATGAAGGAGAAAACATCGTTCTGTGCGACATATAAATACTAGGAATCAAGAATGGGAAGGTTTCCATGAAGAAATCATTGTTAAGGCAAGAATGGAAGATTTAGAATAAGTTATCCAGGCAAAGGGTGAGGGAAAGAGCTTTTGAGGCAGAGGGACAAGCTGATGCAGATGCCCTGAACTGACAAAGTTTTGGCAAACTGGAGAAACCAAACCAAAATAAAACAACAAGAAGACTTATGTGTGGGAACCTTGTGAGTCATTTGGGGAGAGTGACCCAGGTTGAGGCAGGAAGCAGGCAGGGACCAGTTGGGCCAGGCCTGGAAGGTCTTGCCAAAGATTTTGACTCTCATCCAAAGAACAGGTAGAAGTTATGGCAAGGACTAATCAAGGGATTGGCAAACTTCTATTTATCCTAGATCCCATCTAAGCACATGTGTGCAGATGGCATGTAAGTGCGTGTGTCTAGATGATTTGTTCCTGCACTACAGACCTGCTTATCTTTCTTTTCTTAGGAGAGTTAGGTGATGTGATTTTGTTTGCTAATAAGAAAACACTAGAGTAAAAGTGGATAAACAATATTGATTCATTTTTATTCCAACTTAAGAAGCAATTGAGAGATAGGTGGCTTGAGATTATTCAACAGGTCAGCAATAGCTTCTCAATTATTCTCTTGGTCCTTTCCTCATGGTTACAAGGTGGCTGCCACAGCTCCAAACATCACATTCTTGTATGACAACATACAAAGCAGAAAGAGAGATGGCAGCTTTCTTGCATCTCTCCCTTTTTACCAACAGGGCGTGTATTTCCCAGAAACCCCTCAGCAGATTTTTCCTTTATGGAGATGAGGTTACCAGCCATGCCATGGGGAGGTTGGGAATATGAGCAGCCCCCTTTTTGGACTTATATTATAGGAGACAGTCCCTGCTAACATAGGATCATTGAGCAGGCAAACAAGAGTGCCTGCCATGCCAGCTTCCTTTTTTTTTTTTTCCTTGCCTAGGCTGGAGTACAGTAGCATGATCTCAGCTCACTGCAACCTCTGCCTCCCAGGTTCAAGCGATTCTCCTGCCTCAGCCTCCCACGTACCTGGGACTACAGGCGTCTGCCACCACACCTGGCTAATTTTTGTATTTTTAGTAGTGACAGGGTTTCACCGTGTTGACCAGGCTGATCTCGAACTCCTGACCTCAGGTGATTGGCCCATCTTGGCCTCCCAAAGTTCTGGGATTACAGGCATGCGCCACCCTGCCCGGCCCCATGGCAGCTTCTTGATGGGATGGTTACTTTCTCTGATCTTTTTGAGACGTTCTGATTGAGTCAATGAAAGGAAGTTTCTCTTTTTTGCACTGAAGCTATGCAGAAACCACACTATATTCCGAGAGGCAGGCAACACGAACAACTTAAAAGAAGGTATCCGGGGTGTTGGTAAGGCTATAATCAGGGAAGGAAGGAAGCAAGGAAGGGTCACTCCACATTGCATTTCACCTCTTCCCAAGTTGCACAAGGGAGATAATTACCCTGTTTTTGGACAGCTCACTGTAGGGGAAAGAGCACTGAGCCAGGAGACGCAAGGCTTATGTACATGCCCAGCTCTATCCTTAACCAGCTGGGTGTCCTTAGGCAAGGTACCACATTTTTATAAATGAAACGTTTCTGTTAAGAAGAAAAAAGTATAAAATAATATAACAAACCCCCTCCCTGCTTAAGAAAAACATCACAGGAACCACGGAGGCCCCTAGGTCACTCCCCTAAAGTATCATCCAATCCCTTCTACCACAATTTTGAATTTGGTATATGTGATTCCTTGAATGTGAGCACTTTGTAATGACATAGTTGTATCCTTAAATAAAGCGCGGTAGTGCTTTTTGTTTTTGCTTTTGTTTTGAGATGGGGGCTCCCTCTGTTGCCCAGGCTGGAGTACAGTGGTACCATCTCAGCTCACTGCAGTCTTGATCTCTTGGACTCAGTTGATCCTCCCAACTCAGCCTCCTGAGCAGTTGGGACCACAGGCATGCACCACCATGTCCAGCTAATTTTTTTTTTTTTTTGTATTTTTTTGTAGATACAGGGTTTCACCATGTAGCCCAGGCTTGTCTCGAACCTCTGGGTTCAAACGATTTGCCTGCCTCAGCCTCCCAAAGTGCGGGAACTACAGGCATGAGCCACCACTCCCAACCACAGCAGTGTTTTGTGTATTTGTAAACCTTGATATAAAATGGTGTTACACTAAGGCGTTTTTTGGCAATTTGTTTTTTCCCTCACACTTATTACAGGTGATATGTGCACCTCTAGTTCATTCCCATTTATGGCCACACTATTTCAGTGTTTAAATGTTTCCGTTTATTTACCCTTTCTATCCCAATAGACACGTGGGGTTGCTGCTGTTTGTTTTGCTATTACAAACAGATACTTTTTTATACCTTTTCCTGCATGCATGTATAAGAGACTCTCTGGGGTCTCTCAGTGGGATAACTGCTGTTGGAAAAGCATGACATTTGGAGTGAAACACAAGGTCTGGAGTCCAGTTCTATGACCGTCCAGCTTGGTGACTATGATGGTTAATAGTGTCAACTTGATTGGATCGAAGGGTGCAAAGTATTGTTCCTGGGTGTGTCTGTGAGGGTGCTGCCAAAGGAGA
The DNA here is from genome assembly GCF_001698545.2 of Rhinopithecus bieti. Classification (NCBI taxonomy): domain Eukaryota; kingdom Metazoa; phylum Chordata; class Mammalia; order Primates; family Cercopithecidae; genus Rhinopithecus; species Rhinopithecus bieti. Next base: position 82,377 of record NW_016805229.1, on the reverse strand, counting down.
TTTGAGTCAGTGGACTGGGAGAGGCGGACCCACCCTCAATCTGTGTGGGCACCATCTAATCAGTTGCCAGCATGTCCAGAATAACAGCAGGTTGAAGAACGTGGAAAGAATAGACTGGCTGAGGCTCCCAGCCTCCATCTTTCTCCCTTTCTGGATGCTTCCTGCTCTGGAACATCAGACTCCAGGTTCTTCAGCTTTGGGACACTTGGACCTTTGGCCACAGACTGAAGGCTGCACTGTCGGCTTCCCTACTTTTGAGGTTTTGGAACTTGGACTGGCTTCCTTGCTCCTCAGCCTGCAGATGGCCTATTGTGGGGCCTCACCTGGTGATTGTTTGAGTCAATACTCCTTAATAAACTCCCCTTTACATATACATCTATCCTGTTAGTTCTGTCCCATTAGAGAACCCTGACTAATACAGTAACCACGGGTGAGCCTTCCAGCTGTTCTCTATCCTGTGTTCTGCATATGTAAACTAGGGAATAATGATGCTTCTGTCATTATAATAACCATTGTGAAAACCAAAATAAATCATGTCCGTCAAATGCTAACAGACAACCTGGGCACATAATAAGTTCTCAGGCAGCATTTCCCCCTTCTACTTTTCCCTCCATTCTTCTCAGTCTAATTATTTATTAAATTGTGACTCTATTCTTCATGGATCAAAGAGGGTAATGTAATAGGTAAAGCCTTGTGAAATTACTGTGTTTATCAAACAAAAACAATCGAATATGCATACCACCACACAATTCAACATGATGTATAAAAGTGCTTTGGAAAGTGAAAACCAGCCGTCATTCTTTCGTTCATTCATTTATTCACTCATCAGATACTTTCTGAGGACCTATTTTGCATCTAACACTGGACCATCATGAGGTTGAACGAACAGGCACAGATGGAGACTCCCTCTTCATGCAAATTGTCGATCAACCAGAGGGAAAAGTAGTGAGCAATTAGCATTGCAACCAAGTGCAAAGTGTGATAAGTGAGAGGAAGGAAAATAATAGCAAATAATCTTAGCACTATGTATCCTGCACTGAAATCACTTTAATCCTCACAACATATGAGATAGGGACTATTATTGTGTGGATCAGGGTCCTGGTGGGTAGCAAATGACACAGTCTGAGTGATTACTGAGGCTAGTGCAGCGAAGGGACGATTTACAAAGGTGTGGACAGGGCCCAAGGAAACCAACAAGGGACAGTGAAGCACCGAGGCACTGGCCACATCAGGGAGCTGTTACCACCCATGGTGCTGAAGGAGCACCGGAGGGACACTTTCATTAAAAGTAATGGCAAAAGGCCAGGCACGGTGGCTCACACCTGTAATCCCAGCACTTTGGGAGGCCAAGGCGGGCAGATCATCTGAGGTCAGGAGTTCCAGACCAGCCTGACCAACATGCGAAACCCCATCTCTACTTAAAATACAAAAATTAGCTGGATGCATCCTGGGTGCCTATAGTCCCAGCTACTCGGGAGGTAGGAGAATCACTTGAACCCAGGAGGCAGAGGTTGCAGTGAGCCGAGATCACACCACTGCACTCCAGCCTGGGTGACAGAGTGAAAGCCTTTCTCAAAAAAATAAATAAAAACAAAAAATAAAGTAATGGCAAAAACCACAGTTACTTTTGCCCCAGCCTAATAGAGCCAAGAACACAGCTGTCCATCAGAAAGCTTGAAAAGAGGAACTCAGCGCCGCCCAACAGGTAAGCGGGTAAGCCCAGGAGATCAATCAATAGTCCCATCTCCTCTCTGCCTGCCTCTCATTGACTGAATCCAGACAGAGGACATGAGAACCAACTGATCAGCCAAAGGAATGGAGAACATGGTAGAAAAGTTGACCAAGTAGAGCACATTCCGCGTGATTGTTAACCCCACTTACAAAGGAGGAAGCTGAGACTCAGAGAAAAAGAAAGTATCAAGATAAAAGGCCAGGTGCAGTGACTCACGCCTGTAATCCTGGCACTTTGGGAGGCCCAGGCAGGCAGATCACTTGAGGCCAGGAGTTTGAGACCAGCCTGGCCAACATGGTGAAAACCTCTCTCTACTAAAACTACAAAAATTAGCTGGGCATGGTGCTTGTAATTACAGCTACTCGGGAGGCTGAGGCACGAGAATCGCTTGAACCTGGGAGGCGGCGGTTGCAGTGAGACAAGATTGCGCCACTGCACTCCAGCCTGGGCAGCAGGGCAAGACTCTGTCTCTAAATAAGTGGATAAATAAATGGTAAAAGACAATGAGGTAGGGGCAACCTCTTGATATTATGGGATCTAGGAAGCCTTCCTGGGGAGGTGAGTTGGACAGCAAGAAGGGAACCAGCAGAAGGAAGAATGTTCTGGAGAGAAGGATTTGCCTGTGTCAAGGTCCTACGTAAGGAAAGTTCCAGGTGTGTTGGAGAAAGGAAAATAAGGTTAGAGTAGCTGTAGTGCTAGAGCAAGTTGGAGAGAGGCACGTGAGAAAGAAAGCACTTATTATTCCAGTGGATAGAATCTGTGCCCACGGGAGAGTGGCTGGGATGCTCCTTATGGCTTGGCCCCCTAATCTTGATTCACACTCCCAGGAGGCGGACACCAGGCTGCTTTCTCCTCATCAGGTCTCCCCACCCGTGCCTAGAGTGGCCACTTCACAGCTGAAGGTTCTTTGCAGGATGCCCCGACCAGATAAACTGGCTGAGCTTGTTGCTGGGCCTGGAGGCCCCTGCAACTCTGCCGTCATTCCTCTGAATGATGAGGACTGCCTAATGGTGTGGAATGTGTTTAAAATGCAATCCAGGTGCCAGTCCTATTCTGCATGCATTACCATTAGAGAGGCTCCATCCTCAGCCGAACAGGACTCCCATATCCATAAGGGCATGGCACTGAAATTGACTTTGGAGGGCGAGTGAGAAGGAGCAGACAGAAGGGAAGCAAGGGCACCTCTACTCTGGGTGCCAGGGGATCACTCCAGGTCTCAAAAACTCTGCTGTTCCAAGCTCCTGCCCACGCCCACAAGGAGTGATGAACACCTGTGTGGAAAGAACAGTCTTCAGCTGGGTTTACAGGCTGGAACCGGGGTAGGGGCATTATATAATTTACATACATATTTGTAATAATATTTACGTCATTGATAAAGTAAATTATGCCAAGTGCAGAAAATATGAAGGTTACTGAAAACTACAAATAAAACATTACTCACTATGAGTGCTGAGATATTCCGGCTGTCTCTCCTTTCCTTCCTTTCTCCCTCCCTCCTTTCCTTTCTCCCTCCCTCCTTCCCTCCCTCCCTCCCCCCTTTCCCTCCCTCCCT
>NW_016805229.1:53956-78556 GCF_001698545.2 Rhinopithecus bieti | reverse complement strand
CCTTCCTTCCTTCCTTCCTTTCTTCCTTCCTTCCTTCCGTCTCCCTCCTTCCTTCCTTCCTTCCCTCTCTCCCTCCTTCTCTCCTTCCTTCCTTCCTCCCTCCCTTCTTTCCTTTCAGTGTTTCCTCCCTCCTTCCTCTCCCCACCTTATTATCCACCTCTGTCAACCTATCTATTTATACATGTATCTAATCACAAACAGCTAACTATGGTGTTAGCATACACTGAGCACTTAATTCCGTAAATGGTTCTAAGTACATTAACTCATTTCGTCCTCACAAAAGCCCTTTGAGTTAGGCATTTTAATGATTCCCATCTTAAGATGGTGAAACCGAGGCACTGAGTGTTTCTTTAATTTGTCAGAAGTCATCATACATCATACATACATACATAATGGAGAGAGTGAAGATTTGAACATAGGAAGCTCCAGACAAAGGCTGAAAGAATAATATAGTATAGTGACCATCTGCATATCCTTTGTCTTAGATTCAAAATCGTTGACACAGCAATTTCTGCTCTCTCAAGAGCTCTCTCTACACACACACACACACAGACACACACAGACACACACACACAAAATGTTCTTCTGAACCATTTGAAAGTAAATTTCGTATATCATGATGCTTCACCCCTAATACCGCAGCATGCATCTCCTAGGAATAACACATTCTCCTAAAATTCTATAATCTGCTGTTCCTCCATTCTTAACAATAATTTACCCTGCCATTTGACACACCCATCCTGGATCAATTTTTGGAGGGATGTAGTGGTAGTAGCAGTAATAAATGATAATAATAGTATCAATAAGAACCATTGGTTGAAAGTCTACTGTGTGTCAGGTACACTGCTGGACACTTAGTCAACAATGTCTTTGATTCATGGCAATTCCAAGAGGTAAGTGTGATCTTCCCAATTTTCCATGTGGGGAAACTGAGTCAGAGACATTAAGAACAAGTTCAAGATCATGCAGCTAAAAGTAGCAGAGCTGGCATTCAGACTTCAAGCCGAATGGATTTCTTGAAACGCCCAGGGATCACTGTTGGGCTGCAGAGTCTTTGCTTGTGAAAGGACTTTGTCACAGGAGGAATGTCCCAGCTTTCCCCACCTTTCGCCTGTCCAAACCAGCTTCGTCTAATTCACATTTGAATAAATCCCTGTCAGCACCACTTAGAGCAGCACGGTGCTGCTTCTTCAGCTGAAAGATCATGAAAAGCCACTACTTTCCAGGAAGAGGGAACAAGTACAATCAAGCCATCCTTTTGGGGCCACAGCAACTGGAATGTAGTTCCATGCTGCCATTCTTATTGTTATTATGCATTTAAGTCACACAGGCGATATGTATGTTATATATTAATATCATATATTTCATTAGTTTTATCAATGTAATTGGCTTTGTGTGTTTCAATTTAAATGCTTTTAGGTGAGGCATGCATTCCTTAGTCCTCAGTGTCCTTTGTTCCTGTTGCTCGTATGTTTCAGATAAATTCCTCCCTCTCAAGGCATTTGCATTCTCAACCCTTAATGACTGCAGAGAGCCCCACCTTCATTCAACTTCTTTTTAGCTTATGACCAGTTAAGCCCTCAGGGAAAGGTGGATCTTAGACGCTGGGGCCACTGGGGGAGACTCAGGAGATGTGAGCAGGAAAATAATCCCTTGCAAGAAAAGAGAAAGAAAGGAAAGCCCACTTTTGCAGAAAGTAACTGTCTCCAGCTGAGGATTCTCCACTTCTCACCCAGATTATTGAACTCTGCCTGAAGGTAAATTTCAATCCCACCTTCCACTTCTCTCTCTTCCACCTTGAAAATTCAGCTCTCACTGACAGCTGGTAGATGCAAACATCAGACACCCCTCTCCCTCCATGGATTCGTCTGGAAAGTTCTCTGTCACTGCCGCAAGGCCACTCAGAGCTGACTCGGTTTCCCTCCTGCGGTATCTTTTTCATTTTCTGTGACCATGGGTGGAATATTTTTCAGGTCCTATTTGCCGTTTGTTTGTTGTTCTTTTCCTTGCCCCAAGCCCATTTAGCTTGTTCCTGGTTGGTGGAGGGAAAGCCAGTCTTTCTGACAGCTGGTAGAACTAAATAGATCACAATCTGAAATGGGACTCTACGATAAATAGTTGTATTGCTCCAAGCGACGGTGATACGGTTTGGCTCCATGTCCCCACCCAAATCTCATTTCAAATTGTAACTCTCGTGAGTTGAGAAGGGGACCGGTAATCCCCACATGTCAAGGGAGGGAGGTGACGGGATCACAGAGGCAGTCTCCCACATGCTGCTCTCACCATAGTGAGTGGGGTCTCATGAGATCTGATGGTTTTGTAAGAGTTTGGAAGTTAGTCCTTTGTGCTTCTCCCTCTCTCTGCAGCCGCGTTGTGAAGACAGTGCCTGCTTCCTCTTCTGCCATGATTGTAAGTTTCCTGAGGCCTCCGGAACCATGCAGAACTGAGTCAGTTAAACCTCTTTCCTTTATAAAAGACCCAGTCTCAGAAAAGTTCTTTATAGCAGTGTGAAAACGGACCAATACAGATGGCATCTCTCAGAATGAGTTATAATGTTGGCCGAGGTATTCACAGGGCATACTGGTGTTCCAAGCTCCTGTTCTGCAAGTTGTAGTCCACAGGGAGCATTCAGAACCAAAATACGGTATTTTGCAAAGTTCAACAAGAGATACTTGTGCAGAGTTTTAATGAAAAGGTCTTTCCAAGGCTTGCACGGGGCAGGGAGCTTTGAAGATGATAGTAATTGCAGTAACAATGAAAGCTACCGTTTACTGAGCTCTCGCTGTATGCCAGCGCTGTGCTAAGAAGTTGGTGTGCATAGCTCATTTAACCCTTACAGTGGGTCTCTGAGATGCAGGTACTGCTATTATACTGGTTTTAGAAATGAGAAAATTGAGACTCGGAGAGGCTAAGTTATTTACTCCACCCCAAAGTTTCCAATTCAGTATTTTCTCATGGTGCGGCGGGGGACACCTGAAAATGTGCATTTCTAGCAAGTTTCCTGGTGACGCTGCTGGTTCCGGGGTGCTTTTGAGAACCGCAGAGTTACTAAGCGACTGTTTTAGGCTGGTGTTTCACCTGTTCACCTATGTTGAACCTCATTGCAACCTAGCCAGCTAAGCTTCATAACCCTCATTTAAAATGTGAGGTCCAGGCTGGACACGGTGGCTCACACCTGTAATCCCAGCACTTTGGGAGGCTGAGGTGGGTGGCTCAACTAAGATCAGGAGTTTGAGACCAGTCTGGCCAACATGGTGAAACCCCATCTCTACTAAAAATACAAAAATTAGCCAAGTGTAGTGTCAGGCACCTGTAATCTCAGCTACTCGGGAGGCTGAGGCACGAGAATCCCTTGAACCCAGAGGTGGAGGTTGCAGTGAACCATGATCATGCTATTGCACTCCAACCTGGGCAACAGAGCGAGACTCTGTCTCAAAAACATAAAATAGTAAAATAAAATCTGAGTTCCAGAGGAGGGAAACAGTATTCTCAGAAACACAGGTATGCCTGACTTCGCATCTACTTTGTATACTAAACTGCAACCACCTTCTGTACAAAAAAGCTTTCATGAACCCAGGGACACGGAGGGTTTCAAAAATAAATTTATAGAGAGGATTCTTGAACATGGCTTTTAAAACTAGTGGGTTAAATAGAGAATCCTGGTTGAGGTTGGCCTGTTCCTCTTGGCTGTCCCAGGGTTATTGCAAGAGCGTGAGTCAACCCTTAGAGTCACTTCTGATGCTTCACACTCCGGTCTGGTATTTTTCCAGATAGAGCTAGAGAGGAAGGTCTTGGACACTTACTTCTACCTGTGTATTTGTGGGGTCTATGGCTCCATGTGCCCCATGCCCTGAAATGATAACCCCGTCCCTTTCCCAGCGCTGTAAATGGCCCTCTGGTGGACTGAAAGAGTTAATGCAGTTCCCGAAAGCTTTAATGGGGGAAGCACAGAGATTGAGAACAGGCTCTGTGCGTTGAGAACATCTCAGTCCTGGCTGTGTCTGCACTGGAATCACCTGAAGCAGGTGAAGAACACCAATGGCCAGCCTGAATACCAGAGCTTCTTATCACTTGGACTGGGAAAATCTAGCCTCCTAAGCATCCTTCATTAAAAAGCATTCCCGGTGAGTTCTAAGATCAGCCAGGGGTGATCTGAGAACTGAGTGGGGATGAATCAGAAACTCCTAAAGAGCTTGTGAAAACACAAATTTCAGAGCTCCTCTCTGCAATTCTGATTCACTGGGTCTGGGGGATCCAGAGAATGAACAGTTCTAGCAAATTCCCAGGTGATGCTGATGCTGCTATCTGGGACCACACAAGGATGCTTATTCAAGTCACTTCCAGAGAACCAAACTGGGCCTCTCCAAGTCATGCAGCCAGGGACTGGCACATCCAGGAGAGGAACTCAGGTCTTTTCACTTTGACCTGACTTGCTTTGCTGCTCATTGTAGAATACCTATTATTATTATTATTATTATTATTATTAATTATTTTGAGATGGAGTTTCACTCTTGTTGCCCAGGCTGTAGTGCAATCGCACTATCAGCTCACTGCAACCTCCGCCTCCCGGGTTCAAGCGATTCCCCTGCCTCAGCCTCCCAAGTAGCTGGGATTACAGGCATGTGCCACCAGGCCTGGCTAATTTTTTGTATTTTTTTTAGGAGAGACAGGGTTTCACCATGCTGGCCAGGCTGGTCTCGAACTCCTGACCTTAGGTGATCCGCCCACCTCAGCCTCCCAAAGTACTGGGATTACAGGCATGAGCCACTGCTCCCAGCCCCAGAATCCCCATTCTTCCATTCCACAGACATTAATTAAGGACCAAATAAACACTTGGTGCTATTCTAGGTGCTTAGAGAATTGGGGTGAGAAAGACACATTTCCTGTCCCCTCAGCTTATAGTTTAGTGCAGTGGTTTCAACCAGGAGCAATTTCATATCTGCCTGTACCCAGGGACACTAGGCCATGTCTGGAGACATTATTCATAGTCACAACTAAGGGTCGAGGAGGGCTGCTACTGTCATCTCGTGCGTAGAGGCCAGGGGTGATGCCAAACATCCTACAGTGCACAGGATGGTCCCCACAATCAAGAATAATCTGGCCCCAAATGTCGATAGGTCAGTGGTGCTGAGGGTGAGAAGCCCTGGTCGTGGTGATAAGACACGCACACACAAATAGGTAATTACAATACACAGGGGAGATGTCTATGGTGGAGGAAGTTGAGGATGCTCTTGGCTCCAGGGGAAGGCTATGGCATCTGGAAGGATTCCAGGCAGAGGTCATGTCTAAGCTAAATATCAAAAGATGAGTCAAACAAGAGGACAAAGAATTAGGGGCAGAAAGAGTAATCCTAACAAAGGAAACCACATATGCAAAAAGGAAAAAAAAAAAAGCACCTTAAAAGAGTAGTGCTGGCCAGGGGCAGTGGCTCACGCCTGTAATCCCAGCATTTTGGGGGGCTGGGGCAGGTAGATCACCTGAGGTCAGGAATTCGAGACCAGCCTGGCCAACATGGCGAAACCCTGTCTCCACGAAAAATGCAAAAATTAGCCAGGCATGGTGGTGGGTGCCTGTAATCCCAGCTACTCGGGAGGCTGAGGCAGGAGAATCGCTTGAACCAAGGAGGCAGAGGTTGCAGTGAGCCGAGATTGCGCCATTGCACTCCATCCTGGGCAACAAGAGTGAAACTCCATCTCCAAAAACCAAAACAAACAAAAAGTAATGCAAACGACCAATCTCTGCCAGGCACTTGGGCTTGCACCAACCACCATCTCAGCATCGTGCAGTTGTGAATGCATCTATAGTCACAGCTGCATTACAGGGCAAGTACTTCCATGATTCCCGTGTTCTAGATGTGGCCACTGAGGCCCAAAGAGGTCACATGACTTGTCCCAGGTCACACAGCTGATAAATGGTGGAGCTAGAGTTAGAAGCAGGCAGCCTGGCTGCCAGAGTCCATAGCCTCTATCATGCTACTCCATGCAGATCATAATTCACTATGGTGGGAACATGAAAGAAAGGGAGTTGGGGGTGGTTGGAGGAATTTGGGGCCAGAGAAATAGGTGAGGGACCGGCAGACCGGTCCATGCCAGCCACTTAAGTGACTTAGGCATATCTTAATGGCAGTGGGAAGTCAATGAAGGACTTAACTGAGGAACGGACAGAATTTAGATATTTGGAAAATAACGGAGGTCAAAGAAGAGCTCAGGTTATGAGTGAATTCAGGTCGAGAAGCCTTTTAAATTCATGATCCTTGAGGAAACATGTGTCGGTTCCCTTTGTATTCTGGGGAAAGGTGTGAAATTCTAGGTTGCTCTAAAAATCTCCCTGGACACCCCTCCGGCCTCTCTCCCGGCAAGAGTCAGCAGGTCACCTGTCAGCCGGGGACAAAATTAGAACGAAGTAGGAAAAAATGGGCATCATCACTGCATTTCAGAGGGAGTCTTCTCTGTGGCCAGCCCCTGAGTATTATTTAGCCAGCTCGGTATAGTTAGCTTTAAAATAACAGAATTGTTTAGTAGCAGAAAAATACAGTTATTAGCTCTGATTATAGGGGAATCCGACTGAGCCGCGAATGTGATCTGCCTGTTTTGTTCCTAACTGGTAATTTCAAACGGCCTCCTTTCCCCAAATTTTAGGAAAGGAGGAACCCAAACCTTGCAAGCTGCTCCGCATTGTTTATCTGTTATTTTTAAACAAATCAAACGGAAATTGATCTGCCTTCTTGGGAACGCAGTCGCTGCCAAATGGCCTGGCTCTCCTACAGGTTTTTGTGGGAACACCATCAGTTAGCCGTGATCGCTTCAATTGTGAATAATCAGGGAAGTAATTATGGGCCTCCCCGAGTTGTCCTCACCAGCAGGTAACATAATTCACTGCTAAGTGGGGTGAAAATGAGCCTCCCAGGCTTTGGAGCAGGGGGTTATTTACCTTGCTGGACACTTTGACACTTATCTGTTTCAAGCCTCCCAGAAGGAACGAAGCTGGGGTCTGGTGAGCTTCAACTTTGCGGACAGCCCAGCCCATCTACCCATCCCTTCCCCTTCTTGGCAAATGCTTATCAAGGACCTAAGTGTTCAGACACTTCCTGACAGAGCCTACAGCCTAGCAGGTATCCCAGATAATAAGTAACTTTAAAAGATCATGTGTTTTTGTTGTTGTTGTTGTGTTTTTTTGTTTGTTTGTTTTTGACAGAGTCTCGTTCTGTCACCCAGGTTGGAGGACAGTGGGGTGATCTCAACTCACTCCAACTTCCGCCTCCCAGATTTGAGTGATTCTCCTGCCTCTGCCTCCCAAGTAGCTGAGACTGCAGATGCCCGCCACCATGCCTGGCTAATTTTTTGTATTTTTAGTAGAGACAGGGTTTCACTGTGTTAGCCAGGATAGTCTCGATCTCCTGACCTCATGATCTGACCTCATGACTGGCTCACGAAAGTGTTGGGATTACAGGCGTGAGCCAACATGCCCAGCCAAAAGATCATGTGTTAATGGCGATAAAGGCTGTGCAGGAAAGCAATCACCAAGGTGCCTTAGAAGGAGGTCCAGCGATACTTCTCTGAGCAAGCAGTATCTCGGAGAAAGCTGAATGATGAGAAGCATGTGGTCTTGCAAAGATCTAGCAACAAAAGATGCCAAAAAAATGGAAAGACCAAGGAAGTAACAAGCTCAATACCTTCAAAGAGCAGAAGCTAGTGCAATCAGAGTGAGGTGACGGAAGAGGACAGGAGAAGGCCGGGCAGGTCATTTCAGTCTTGTAATTGTGGTCATGAGCTTCTGTATTCTAGGGCAGAGGCAAATCTCTTATGGCTCACGCCTGTAATCCCAGTACTTTGGGAGGCCAAGGCAGGTGGATCACCTGAGGTCAGGAGTTGGAGACAAGCCTGGCAAAGATGGTGAAACCCTGTCTCTACTAAAACTACAAAAAATTAGCCAGGTGTGGTGGTGCGCACCTGTAATCTCAGCTAGTCGGGAGGCTGAGGCAGGAGAATCGCCTGAACACCAGAAGGTGGAGGTTGCAATGAGCTGAGACAGCACATTGCACTTCAGCCTGGACGACAAGAGTGAAACTCCATCTTAAAAACAAACAAAAAACCAAACAAATAAAAAACTTCCAGAAAGGGGAAGGCGGGATTAGATATTTCAGCTTCTGTGAGGCCAAAGGAGATAAGAAACTAAAAGTAAAAGGAGAGAGATCAGTAACCACGCTGACCTGCTGGTGGCATGGAACAAGGTTCTTGCAGCGGAGATGGAGGGTGAGGAGGCGGGGCGGAGGGTGGGGATGTCCAGGAACACTCTGAAGGTACAGCCCAGAGGCACTGGGTGATGGTGTTCAGCTGATGAGCTTCCCAGGCCCCTAGATGCATCTTTTATTTCCTCTTCAGACCAGTGGACAGAAGAGGTGCAATTCCCTAGGTACCCGCTGTGTACATGGGTTGGAGGTATCTTTAAGTGCTCTGTCCACTGAGATACTGATAGTAAAAGACAAGAGACTTTTCTTCATGAAGAAAAAGACTGCACTTTCCTGAAAATGTGCCATACACAGATGAAGTCGTGTTGGTTCTGGTTTATTTCTGATTCCCGAGGACCTCATAAATTCTCATGAGGAGTGATGTGGACTAACTCCCAGCAAAACACACACGCTCACAAAATCATTCATACATAGATCCCTCAAAAACTATTCTCAAATACTTTGGGGCCCTGTGGATTCCTGTAAAGATTCCCTCCTATCAAGTGACTGTGCACTCACCCCCATGATCTGGAAAATCATTAAATATTATTCTCAGCATAAATGCCACCCAGTCACAAGCCGTAGAGCAAGGGACAGTGTTCTCAAAAGTATATATTACAGCATCCTTTTTTATTTGTTTAGAGACAGAGTCTCTCTCTGTGGCCCAGGCTAGAATGCAGTGGCACAATCTCAGCTCACTGCGTCCTTTGCTTTCTGGGTCCCAGTTCAAGCGATTCTCCTGCCTCATCCTCCCAAGTAGCTGGGATTACAGGCATGTACCACCATGCCCAGCTAATTTTTGTATTTTTAGTAGAGATGGGGTTTCACCATGTTGGCCAGGTTGGTCTCGAACTCCTGATCTCAAGTGATCCACCCGCCTCATCCTCCCAAAATGCTGTGGTTACAGGTGTGAGCCAGTGCACCCAGCCAGCATCCATTCCTTTTTTTTTTTTTTTTTTTTTTTTTTGAGAGGGAGTTTTGTTCTGTCTCCCAGGCTGGACTGTACTGGTGAGATCTCGGCTCACTGCAGCCTCCTCCCCCCGAGTTCAAGCTATTCTCCTGCCTCAGCCTCCCGAGTAGCTGGGATTACAGGTGCCCACCACCACACCCAGCTAATTTTTGTATTTTTAGTGGAGACGGGGTTTCTCCATGTTGGTGTGGCTGATCTCAAACCGCTAACCTCAGGTGACCCACCTGCCTTAGCCTCCCAAAGTGCTGGGATTACAGGCATGAGCCACCAGTCCTGGCCCAGCATCCCTTTTTAAATAGAGATAAATTGCCATTGTTGAACCAAACCAGGTCGTGGGGCAAAAACAGTCAAGATTCAAGGAGTCAAAAGTCTATCTTAGCTCAGCACAAGTTAGCTTGGTGGTTAAAAACACAGTCTGGGGAGACAGGCAGTGTGGGTTCAAGACCCAGTTCCAGTACTTTCTAGCTGTCTGCGCTTCGGTCAGATAGCATGTTTCCTAAGGGTTAGTTTGTTTTTCTCTAGAAGGGAAAAGAACACCGCACTTTCTTATGTTTTGGGGAAGACTGAATAAGACTGTCTATCCGCACATGGCTGAATTCCTGATTTGTGGTGGTGATGGTTACAAGCTGAGCAGGTTTGGGCAAGTCAGGACATTCTGAGGCCTCAGGTATGAATGGTCCTGAGCTTCCAGCTGGATTGCTTAAATAATCAAATGAGCCAGTGTTCATGAAAACCTCTTTACAGCCACAAAAGGCAACACTTAAAATACTGTTGCTCTGTGTGTGTGAAGACGTGGTGCGTAAGGTCTCCTGCTCACAAAAGGGAGGTTTTATGATTTAAAACAAAGACTTACTTTTTAGGCTGCTTCCATGTCTTTTGGGATAATAAGTGATATCCTGGAAAACTTGAGTTAGACACTTTTTGCCTACATTCATAAAGCAGGTTGAATAAAATAATTGTTATGGCCGGGTGCGGTGGCTCATGCCTGTAATCCCAGCACTTTGGAGGCCGAGGCGGGCAGATCACAAGGCCAGGAGATCGAGACCATCCTGGCCAACATGGTAAAACCCTGTCTCTACTAAAAATACAAAACTTAGCTGGGCCCAGTGGTGCGTGCCTGTAATCCCAGCTGCTCAGGAGGCTGAGGCAGGAGAATCGCTTGAACCCGGGAGGCGGAGGTTGCAGTGAAACAAGATTGCACCACGGCACTCCAGCCTGGCCACAGAGGGAGACTCTGTCTCAAAAAATAATAATAACTGTTGCATTCAGGTGAGCAACTGATGAATGGACCACTTAGAACTGGTTTTGTTCCAAAATGTGGTCAAATCTGCATGAACCAGAACGCCCAGGGGAAATTCTGATCCATTGACTCCTCTGATTATGTGAAGTTTTTTTTTTTTTGCTCTTGCGCTTGTGTTTGAAAGGATTTTCAGAGAACTTGAGTCCACCGTCTTTTTCTGTCGGTAGCAACTAGCAGGAAGCGGAAGATTGGGTGAGTTTGGAAGGTACCCAACATCACAGTCCTCAGGCTGATGGCTGCTGTCACTACACATGGCTGGACAAGGACACGCAGCAGATTGCTTGTTCTGTGTGACAAAGATGGACCCAGGGACATTTGCACATTTACAAAATGTAATATTGTGTAGACAGTAAAAACAGTGTTAGATGGCAAGTGAGGCTGTTATGAGTTAAACCAAGTCTGCCACATCAAAAAAAAAAAAAAGAAAGAAAGATATGTCATCTGGATGCAGTGGCTCGCGCCTGTAATCCCAGCACTTTGAGAGGCCGAGGTGGGCGGATCACAAGGTCAGGAGTTCAAGACCAGCCTGACCAACATGGTGAAACCCTTTCTCTACTTAATAAATAAATAAATGAGCAAGCAAGCCAGGCATGGTGGTGTGTGCCTGTAGTCCCAGCTACTCAGGAGGCTGAGGCAGGAGAATTGCCTGAATCTGGGAGACGAAGGTTGCAGTGAGCTGAAATCATGCCATGCACTGCAGCCTGGATGACAAGGCAAGACTCCATCTCAAAAAAAAAAAGTAGTCAAAGTTGTGAACCCCAAAAATTTGAGACAGGCCTCAGTTAATTTTGAAAGTTTATTTTACCAGGGTTGAGGATGCACCCTTGATACAGCCTCAGGCAGTCCTGATGACATGTGCCCAGGCTGGTCAGGGCATAGCTTGGTTTTATACATTTTAGGGAGATGTGAGACATTAATCAATACATGTAAGAAGTATGTTGGTTCTGTCCAGAAAGGCGGGGACAAAGGGACAACTCAAAGCAGGGAGGGGGCTTCCAGGTCACAGGTAAGAGACAAATGGTTGCGCCCTTTCGAGTTTGTGATAAGCCTTTCCAAAGGAGGCACTCAGAATATGTATCTATCTCAATGAGCGGAGAGATGACTTGGAATCAAATGGGAGGCAGGTTTGCCCTGAGCAGTTTCCAGCTTGAATTTTCCTTTTAGCTTAGCGATTTTGGGGGGCCCAAGATACTTTCCTTTCACAAAGTCCTAACCCCTAGTACTTCAACATGTGACCTTCCTTGGAAATACGGTGGCTGTAAATGTTTAATGAAGATGAGATTTTTCTGGAGGCAGGTGGGCCCCTAGTCCAATATGAAAGGTGTATTAGGGTTCTCTTAAAGGGACAGAACTAATAGGAGATACACACACACACACACACACACACATACACATATAAACATATATAAAGGGGAGTTTATTAAATATTAACTTGCACGACCACAAGGTCCCACAATAGACCGCCTGTAGGCTGAGGAGCAAGGAGAGCCAGTCCAAGTCCCAAAACTGAAGAACTTGGAGTCCAGTGCTCGAGGGCAGGAAGCATCCAGCATGGGAAAAAGATGTAGCCTGGGAGGCTGGGCCAGTCTCTCCTTTTCAAGTTTTTCTGCTTACTTTGTATTCACTGGAAGCTGATGGATGATGCCCACCAGATTCACGGTGGGGTCTGCCTTCCCCAGCCCCCGACTCAAATGTTAATCTCTTTTGGCAGCACCCACACAGACACACTCAGGATCAATACTTTGTATCCCTCAATCTGTCCAAATTGACATGCAGCGTGAACCATCACAAAAGGCGTCCTATGGAAAGACAACCATGTGAGGGCAGAGAGCCACAGGGAGAAAGTCAAGGGACAAAGGCTGAAACTAGGGTTATGCAACTGTAAGCCAAGGGACGCCACAGATTACCCGTGACCACCAGAAGCCAGAAGGAGGTCAGAAAGGATTCTCCTATGGGATTTAGAAGGAACATGGCCCTGCAAGCACCTTGATTTTGGACTTCTAGCCTCTAAACCTATAATACATATCTATTGTTTTAAGCCGTTCACTTTGTTTTGGCAGCCCTTGGAAGAAAACACAGAGGCTGTGAATGCTATTCTGCAAACTAAAAAAGCAACTAATAAAGCAGTGTGCAGGCTGTGATCCCATTTATAGAAAAGTCGTGATTATATAATTTTAAATGACAGATCATACAATAAAATAGTCACAGTTATCACTAGATGATAAAATGGCAGGTTTAAATTTTTGTTCATTTTTTAAGTCTGTTTTCTCAGTCTTCAAAACAAATAGATGATGAGTATAACAGGAGAAACAGGTCATGTTTTTGCAAGAGAAATAATTGTACCTGGAAATATGTTCCCCACATAAACATCTTATACCAACAAACGGCATATGGAATTTGCTTCCTCAGGGCTCAGCCGTGAAACGTTCTTTCTCATCCAGATGTGCTCAGACCATGGCTCTGTACTCAGAAGCAAAGGAAGGGGGATTTATACCCTCTGCCTTTTATAATCAGTAGCTCCCCAGTACCATCAGGATGTAATCCACATATGATCTGTCATGACTTAGCCTCCACTGGTATCTCGAGTCTCATTTTCTAGTCATAGTGACCCCAGTGGTCAGCTGTCACCACGCCGGCCCCCAACCCCTCCACGAACATACACATGTAGTATTCTGCCTCGTTCCTGAAGGGCTCTTGTGGTTTCCCACCTGAAACTGCAGTGTCGTGCCTCGTGCCTTCACTCACCCTGTTTTCTTTGCTAAGAGTGCACTTCCCAGTCAAGTTCCAGGCATCCTTATATCCTCAGCTTAAACACCAATTCCTCTAAGAAGCCCCCCTTGGAGGGCTTCCCTCTGCCTTTATTAGACTTTGTCAAGGCCTCCACCCTTACCATCTTGGCATCTGTGTATCTGCTGTCCTATCCTGGTCACAACTGTCAGCTTTCTTTTCTTCCTCCACCACTGCAGTATCAGCTCCAATGAGGGAAGGAAACATTCAGTGGTCATCCCTGCACCCAGATTGTCTGGGCCTGGTATTCAGTAGCAGCTCAATAAGCATCTGTTTCAATTCACCATTGCGGAAATATGGAACCAGCCCAAATGCTCATCAAGCGACAAGTGGATAAATGTGATATAGAAAGAAATTGCGATATATATACACACTGTGGAATACTACTCAGCTGTAAAAATGAATGAAATGATGACATTCACAACGACCTGGATGGGATTGGAGACCATTATTCTAAGTGAAGTAACTCAGGAATGAAAAATCAAACATTGTATGTTCTCACTCATAATTGGGAGCTAAGCTATGAGGATGCAAAGGCATAATAATGATACAGTGGACTTTGGGGACTCAGGGAAAGGGCGTTGGGGGTGAGGGATAAAAGACAACCCATTGTGTACAGTGTACACTGCTTGGGTAATTGGTACACCAAAATCTCAGAAATCACCACTAAAGAATTTATTCATGTGACCAAACACTACCTGTTTGCCAAATATCCATAGAAAAATAGTTTAAAAGGTGCCTGATGAATTGCATAGAATCCCATGTGATTGAAGGCAACAGGATTGTTGGACTGTGTTATTTAGATGATACATCTTTCATCTTCTGCTTTTGCTCCCTCCAGTCCATCTTCCATATTCCAAAGTAATCGTTATAACTTAAATAAGATGTAGCTACCCCCAGGTTAAAACCCTTACATAAAACCTCATTACTGTGAGAATAAAATTCCAATGTTTGCTCATGGCCTATAAGCCCTGCAATGAAAATCCCTGACTTCAGCTCATGAAGTGCTAAAATATGTGTTAATTGGTGAAATGGATGGATGATTGTACGGATGGACAGATGGATGGATGGATGGATGGATGGATGGGTGGATGGATGGATGGGTGGATGGATAGATGGATGGATGGATAGAAGGAAGGATGAATGGAAGGATGAATGGATGGACAGACAAACTGATATATCAATAGATTGATGGGTGGATGGTGAATGAATGGATGACTTCTTCCTTTTATGTAAGTGTGAATTTATAGCGAGTATAGCTTGGGCATTCTTTAAAGAAGTGCTTCAAAAACATCCTATAGCAGGAGAAAAGTGGAAAGGACATCTGATTTTTGTTTTTGCCATTACCCTTGGGTTTTTTTTTTTTTTTTTTTTTTTTTTTTTTTTTTTTTTTTTTTTTTTTTTTGAGAAGGAGTCTCGCTTTGTCACCAGGCTAGAGTGCAGTGGCATGATTTCAGCTCACTACAACCTCTGCCTCCTTGGTTCAAGCGATTCTCCTGCCCCAGCCTCCCGAGTAGCTGAGATTGCAGGCACGTGCCACCACATCCAGCTAATTTTTATATTTTTAGTAGAGACGGGGTTTCACCATGTTGGCCAGGATGGTCTCTATCTCTTGACCTTGTGATCCGCCTGTCATGGCCTCCCAAAGTGCTGGGATTATAGGCATGAGCCACTGCGCCCTGCTTGCCATTACCCTCTTTTTGCAAGCATTTTCCTAACTCTGGGACTGAGTTTCCCCACCTTTTCACAGGGAAAAGATTGAAGCCAGAGGATTCAACAAAGTTCACAAGAAATTCTTCACTGGCTAATGGCCCTCAGGCAGCCACATTTTGTCATTGGATGCCTCTCTCACCTCCTGTCTCTCCTTTCTTTCCTCCCTACTAGGGGAAATCCTAGAATACCATTAAAACTTGATTTTCCTTGACTTTGTTTTTAACTGACAGATGACTTCAGAGTTTCATTTTCCTCCCAGATACTCATCAAAGGGTCCTCCTAAACAAAGCCAATTTGGGCCCCAAGAGAGATTTTCAAGCTAACTGGCAAGGAAATTTTTTTTTTTTTTTTTTTTTTTTTTTTTTTTTTTTTTTTTTTTTGAGTTGGAGTGGTCTTCCTGGCCTTGATGTTCTATATAAATGGCATCATACCATATATGACTTTGTGTCTGAGTTCTTTCCATTAGCAGACTTTTGTCAAGTTTCACGCACATTGAAGCATGTATCAGTTTATCATTCCTTTTTATGGCTGAATAATATTCCATTGTATTGATACACCATGTTTTCTTCATTCATCTGTTGATGGCCATTTGGTTTGCTTCCACCTTTTGGCCTTTATAACTAGTGCTGTCGTAAACATTTTTGTGAGAGTATTTGTTTGAACACTTGTTTTCAATTCTTTTGGGCATCTACTTGGGAGCAGAATTGCTAGGCTCTGTGATCATTCTTTAACTTTCTGAGAAACCGCTGAACTATTTTCCACAGTGGCTGCTCTGTTTTACATTCCTACGTACTGCCATTGCCTGGGGAGGAGGTGACAATGGTTGCGACTTCATCTGCAGAAGTAGATGGGGGAATGTCAATAGAAGCGGATAAATGCACGATTGTTTAAAGAATCACCTAACCTGAGAACTTCTAGATGTGGAAAAATTCTAAATGTTGGAAAAAAATTGTACAAAGATAGCTGTGGTCTGACTTTGAAGCGAAAGATAGTGGGGAGATTTGAGTCCTGGGGATGGGAACAATTTTTTGGACAGTCTTTGCTCAATTGTTGGTATGTTTTATGGAGTAACAAAATTTCCATTAACATACAAAATTAGCCAGGCCTGGTGGCACATGCCTGTAATCCCAGCACTTTGGGAGGTCAAGGTGGATGGGTCGCTCGAGCTCAGGAGTTCAAGACTAGCCTGAGCAACATGGCAAAACCTTGTCTCTACAAAAAATTAGCCAGGCGTGGTGGTGCATGCCTGTAGTCCCAGCTACTTGGGAGGCTGAGGTGGGAGAATCGCTTGAGCCTGGGAGGTAGAGGTTACAGTAAGCCAAGATCACGCCACTGCATTCCAGCCTAGGCAACAGAATGAGACCCTGTCTCAAAAATAAATAATTAACTTTGAAAACACCCCAAATATGGAAATCCATTGAGAAGGAAAGCAGATTAATTGTTAGCTGGGGCACAGGGAATGAGGGGTGATTAGCTATGAATACAGAGTCTCCTTTTGAGCTGATGAAAATGTACTGGAACAAGAGAGGGTGTAGCTGTACAACACTGGGAATGAGCTAAAGCCCACTGAATTGTCTACTTCAGCATGGTTAATTTTATGTTATGTGAAATTTACATCAATTTGTTTTTGCGTTTTTTTTTTTTTTTTTTTTTTTAAGATAGAGTCTCACTCTGTTGCCCAGGCTGGAGTGCAATGGCATGATCTCAGCTCATTGCAACCTCTGCCTCCCAGATTCAAGTGATTCTCCTGCCTCAGCCTCCTAAGTAGCTGGAATTACAGGCGCCCACCATCACGCTTGGCTAATTTTTTTGTATTTTTAGTAGAGATGAGGTTTCGCCGTATTGGCCAGGCTGGTCAAGTGATCCACCCACCTTAGTCTCCAAAAGTGCTGGGATTACAGGCGTGAGCCACCACGCCCAGCCCTACATCGATTTTTAAAAATGCAAATCAGTATATGTTCCCTGGTTGTAACTCTCCAGTGGCTTCCCTGAGATTTGAGTTCAAATATTTATACAAGTTTCTGACCTGTCAGGGAAGTTTCCAGGATCCAGCCTACCTTACATTATGGGTTCTTGTCACATCCACCTTTAGTCACCATGCTGGCATCCAATTGGCCCAGCTCACACCCGCCTCCCAACCTTTGTTCTTGTTCCTCCTCCTGCCTGCAAAGCTCTGCTACAATCCCTGTAAGGTTTTCTCCCATGGGTCGTCAATATCTCCTCAGTGTCGCCCCGGTGGAGTTTCCTCTTTGATCATTTCACCAACATTGCCTGTTGACCCTTCACCTCATTACCCTTTATAATTTTCTTATTAATTCTTATTATCAGAAATAATTTTATTAATCTCCATTTTTGTAAATTGAAGTGCAATTCACATTACCAAAAATAACCATTTTCAGTGTACAATTCAGTGGCATTGAGTCCATTCACAATTTTGCACACTCACAACTGCTATCTAGTTACAAGATGCTTTCATCATTCCAAAAGAAAACCCCATACCTAGGGCACAGTCTCTCCTCATCCCCCCTCCATCAGCCCCCAGCAGCCACCAATCTGCTTACTGACTCTATGGATTTACCTATTCTGAATATTTTCATGTAAATGGAATCATATAATACATGACCTTTTACATCCGGCTTCTTTCACTTAGCATGATGTTTTCAAGGTTCATACATCTTGTAGCGTGTGTCAGAATGCTGTTCCTATTCATGGCCAAATAATATTTCATTGTGTGGATATACAGCATTTTACACATCGGTTGATCTGCTGATGAACATTTGAATTCCTTCCACCTTGTGGACTATTGTGAATAATGCCACTGTGAACTTGTGTATACCATTTGTTTGGGTATCCATTTTCAATACTTTGAAGAATGGAGTTGCTGGGTCATATAGTAATTTGGTTTAACTTTTTAAGAAACTACAGATGTGTTTTCCACAGAGGCTGAACCATTTTACATTTTGGCTGTATTTTTTAATATATTCCCCTACAGCATCCAAATTTTGTTCACTGCTCTAGTCTCAGCATCTAGAAGACTAGCCAGCACCCAGTAGGTCCTCAGTAAATACTTCTAAAACAAAAAGAGTAGACATAGGGCCAGGTGCGGTGGCTCACGCCTGTAATCCCAGCAATTTGGGAGGCCAAGGCAGGCGGATCACCTGAATTCAGGAGTTCGAGACCAACCTGACCAACATGGAGAAACCCCATCTCTACTAAAAAAATACAAAATTAGTCGGGCATGGTGGCACATGCCTGTAATCCCAGCTACTAGGGAGGCTGAGGCAGGAGAATCGCTTGAACCTGGGAGGCGGAGGTTGTGGTGAGCCGAGATCGCGCCATTGCACTCTAGCCCGGGCAACGAGCCAAACTCTGTCTCAACAACAACAGCAAAAAAAGAAAAAAGAAAGAAAAGAAAAAAGTAGACATAGCTCTCAGGCTTATATAACTAGATGAGAACAGCAGTCTGCAGTTCAAAGCAACAGCCCTTTCGCAAGCAGCCTTTACCTGCCACCATGTCCTCCCAGTGTAACTTAGGTTAGGCAAATTCACTCCCAAGACTCTTTCAAAATATCTCACTTCCTGGAAGGAAATCAGATTTACAGGGAGATGTTTTGGCCAAACCACAAGTCTTGGGGCTCAAGAGAGAAGCTTGGCGGGGGTGCAGACATATCCCATGAACGCATGGCCATGATGACCCGTGCCTAGCTCCACGGAGCCCCCGCCCCACTTTGCCTTCTTTTGTCCACCTATTCCAGGAAGGGGACAACCGTACCCATTTTAGGGTTAAAGCCATGGCAATATGAAATGTCTCCAAGGTGATATTCACCCTCAGGAACCTAATCTCCTGGTGGATGAGAACAGACTTAATGACTCCAGGACCAGAAGCCTGAGCTAATAATTGCTTTGTGAATCTGGCAAGGGAACAGATCACTTAGTCCAATTATGTTCAAATATGTAGTAAGTTCTATCAGTGGTAATGGGTTCAGTATGACAACTTGAGCAAAAACAAAGAGATAGACATTTTATGATTAGATGTTTACTCTGTCTCCATTTCTCTTGGCAGCACCACTGTTCTGCCTGCACACATGTGCATATGCATGCACCTCTTAAATGGAACCATGTGATGGTTTATTCTTCAGAGAGGCCATGAAAAGAATATGGATGCTTTGAAGTCAAACAGAACTGTGTTAGGATCCCAGCTCTCTTCCACTAATTAGCTGTGTGACCTCAAACAGCTTACCATACCTCTCTGAACCTCAATTTCTTTACTTATAAAGTGGGGACCTCAGGCCAGGCATGGTGGCTCATACCTGTAATCTCAGCACTTTGGGAGGCTGAGGCGGGAGGATCACTTAAGGTCAGGAGTTTGAGACCAGCCTGGCCAACATGGTGAAACTGCGTCTCTACTGAAAATATAAAACTTAGCCGGGCGTGGTGGACACACCTGTAATCCCAGCTACTTGGGAGGCTGAGGTAGGAGAATCGCCTAAACCCGAGAAATTACAGTAAGCTGAGATCACACCACTGCACTCCAGCCTGGGCGACAGAGTGAAAATCCATCTCAATAATAATAATTTTTAAAAATGGGAACCTCAATAATATTTGTGCCACTCACTATGACTGGCATGACATATGTAAGGTGCATGCCTACCATCTGGAGAGTAACTAAGCATCTTTTCTTTCCCCAAAGAAGCCCACTTGGCAGTCAGAGGAGAGGGTCCAAAGTTGAGCATGCTTTTACATTTTTGGTGTGTCATGGTAGCCATGTCCTGGGAGAGCCATCTCCTCAGAAATAGGGTCAATTGCATGTGTTTGGTAATAATTAAAAATCACAAAGAACAACATGTAACCCAGTAGTCTTTGAAATACCCATTAGCACAAACCGGTAAGGAAAAGGCAAAGATAGCTGTGGCATAATTCAGCACTCGATTTCAGGCTGACATGCTTTAATCTAGCTTTTAAATTTTTAATTATGTTAATCTAATTTTAGACATTAATGAGATTGTGGTGCACAGTATTTATTTCCATTTCAGATTGTTTTCTTTCCTCTTCAGGCACCCACTCTTTCAAATAGTGCAGGGCCACTTGTGCCAGTCATCTTCCTCGGCACGATGGGAGTTGCTTTTCAGCATCCATCTGCCTGATTACTCAAAGTGTGGTCCACGGACCAGCACAGGCTTCTCCTGGGGACCCGTTAGCAATGCAAAATCTTAGCCCAGCTCTAGATCTAGAATTGGCACTTTTAAAAGATCTTCCAGTGACTGTGTTTGAGCACATAAAGTTGTGACAAGTGTGCCACTCAAGGACCCTCTAGATGCCATGTGATGTTTCAGTGAACATAGCTGGTCCATGGATCCTTAGGCTGTGATGGGCTCCAAATCTAGGCAAAACCACCCAGGATCCCTCCAGAGTTTTGGCAGTTGTTTTGTTCCCCCCACGCCTCATTTCAATACCTGGCTTGGGGACAGGAGAGAACACATCATCCCGAGAAATCCAAAGCCCAGAGTAAAACATCAGTCCTTGCTTGGATCGTTCACTGTTAACTGTAGCAGCAGCAGCTAAAAGGGCCCTTATAAGAATAAACACAGCTCACTTTTGCTCCGTGTTGACTGTGCGCTGTGTCGCATTCTCAGTACTTTACCCATAATAGCTCATGTAATCCTTGCAGCATCCCTGGGATGTACCAGTATTAGTCGCATTTCACAGAGGAGACTGAGGCTCACAAGTGTGAGTGACTTCCCCAAGATCTCAGCTAGTCAGTCTTAGAAACCAGGAGTCTGAGTTAGAGTCTGAGCTTTGATCAGTTGACCTCAACCCAGATGAGACCCTGATTCCTTTATTTACAAATATTTACCTACAAAATGCCAGGCTTTCGAGAGGCACTGGGGAGAGAATGATGAACAGAGACAGAGACTTTACCCTTGGGGAGTTTACAGTCTAGTAAGGAAGGACATTAACCAGACCATCACATACACACATACAAGTGTCTTTACAAATGGGGACAATGCTATAGGAAAGGGATACAGAGAGTGCTAAGAATGGCCAGCAGGCAGGAGGATCTACCTGGGATGGTGTCAGGAAGACCTCCCTAGATCTTCGAGCTTAGGGCTTTGAGCTCAGGGCTCATGGAATTATTAGCTAACCGTGGGGCATGTTAGCTAGTATTTCTGGAACATTCCAGAAATGAAGGAAAACATTTGAAAATATCCTGAGGGAGGGGGTCAATAGGATGTGTGGGGTATCTGAAAGAAGGGGTCCAGGGTGTGAGGGGCTGGATTCAGATGCTCCACAGGGGCCTGGAGAATTCCCTCTCTCTGTCTTTGGATTCTACCTTCCTGGGTCGGCTGATCTCCAGTGAATTCTGTTCTTTTTTCATTTTGAGGCAGGGTCTCTCGCTGTGTTGCCAGGGCTAGAATACGGCGGCGCAATCATAGCTCACTGCAGCCTCAACCTCCTGGGCTCAAGCAATCCTCCTGTCTTAGCCTTCAGAGTAGCCAGGACTACAGAAATGTGTCCTATGAACAGCTGATTTTTAAAAATTTTTGTAGAGATGGGAGTCTTGCTATGTTTTCTAGGCTGGTCTCAAACTCCTGGGCTCAAGTGGTCCTCCAGCCTCAGCCTCCCATAGTGCTGGGATTACAGGCACGATGAGGTCTTTTCATATGAAGGCAAAGATGACCCCCTCCGTCTCTGATCTTTTATTGGCTTATTACCAACCAAAGGGAGGAGGGTCTTTTCTAATTGTTCTAAGGTCTTTCTAAGAAGGATTCCCAATGGTTACATTCCTATCCCTGGATCAGTCACTCCAGCCAGCAGGAGCAAATGCTGAGGTTCACCAGACCAGGGACCACCTCTGGAGCCCAAGGCATCTTAGGCTCCTCAGAAAGAGTCTGAATGGTGGACTTTTCAGACATCATGGGCATGAGGGCATTGCAGAGAGGGGAGCCCTACAGCTGGCTTCTTGGTATCCTTCAACATTTCCTTTGTAGCCCTCCTTTACTCCGTTCCTAGGGTCAGGGTCTAATGAGTCATTCTTAGAGGAATTTAAGAGGCATTATAAAGAAGCACTATAAAAATGCCCTTGGTTATTTAAAAAGTGCTATATTACATGTAAACTTTTATCATAGAACCCATGCTGGCTTTAGAAATGTTCCATGATAAGGGTAGCATCTTAGAGTCAATAAGATGGTACTGATTGCTGTCTCGGGCATGAGATCTTGGATGAGGCATCCAGGAAATATTGAGTAATGAATTCTCATCTCATTTTCCCAGAGTTGCTATGTACCACTTCCTCACTCCCAGCATTGTTGCTAATAATCATTAATAAGGATATATTGATTGGCTATAGAGGATAGGATTCTGTATCTTGGGATGGAGGAGAAAAGAGGGAGACAGACAGAAACAGGGATTGACAGAGACATGTAACTAGAGAGGGCAGGAAACCACAAATTCATAGAGAGTAGGCTTACAAAATCATTGAGGGAAATACTCAAACACAAGTGCAAAATTAATTGAGATTCCATTTGTAATGGGATAGGGTTCTTGGGTCAAAGGCAGGATGCGCTTTGACCTGGAATCCTAGGAACTGTGCTGGCCTCCTTACTACGCCTGAGAGAGGAGAGGAATGGCCGGGGGAATGGGGGGCGTTTGAGATGGAGAAGGGGCCCTCTTCTGGGAACTTTTTCTTCCCAACTGAACACAGCAGGCAAACTGCAGCCAGCATCCGCCTCCAGAAGGAACAGCCATGGCCCACGCACTTGGCATCTGCAGCCAACTCACACGTCTACCGCCGTGCTGTTGTTGATAAGACATTTACAAATTCAGTGAGAGAAAAATGTGGTCATTTATACCGCAGCGTTGTAAAGCTTGACATTAGTGGAGCTATTGGAGCCCATGAATCACAGAAGGAGGTAAAAATTCAAATGGATATAAATGTCCATTAATAGTGGAAAAGTTAAATAAATTATGCTTCATCCACATCTTGGAATAATAGGAAGCTATTATAAAAATGAGATAGACTTCTATGGAGTGCCACAGAAATCTCCCAGAAATGCTAAGTTAAAATAAAAAAAAAAAGCAAATTGCAGAACAATGCATAGAGTCTGATTCCATTTATTTATCGTAGAAAAAATACCTGTGCCTGTAAATGCGCTGATAAAGGATCTATGCCAATCGAGACCAGTGATTATCTCCTGGGAGGAACTAGTGTGAATGGGATCGAGATTCCCACATTTTCTTTATGTATTTATATTCTTTATATATTTCCTGTTAGTGCCTTTTCCATGAAAATAAAATATATGTAAATTGAATCATTGCACCTACCGTGTGAGAATTAACAATGAAAGTTAGTGATTTCGGGCCTGGCACAGCGGTTCCGCCTTTAATCCCAGCACTTTGGGAGGCCCAGGTGGGCAGATCTCTTGAGCTCAGGAGTTCGAGACCAGCCTGGCCAACATGGTGAAACCACATCTCTACTAAAAATACAAAAGTTAGCCAGGTATGGTGGTGTGTGCCTGTAGTCTCAGCTACTAGGGAGGCTGAGGCAAGAGAATCGCTCGAAGCTGGGAGGTGGAGGTTGCAGTGAGCCAAGACAGCGCCAGTGCACTCTAGCCTGGGCAAAAGAGGGAGACTCTATCTCAAAGAAAAAGAAAAAGTTAGTGATTCTTGGAAAACGGGGGAAAAAAGTCACTTAATTTCTCTTTGACCTCATTACTCATGTTCTCACCCCAGCAGTGGCAGGGGTCCTGTGGCTCTGACCACAGTGGTATGTCTGTGGCTCTCCTGCCACCCTGCCTTTGCCCAACTAGAATACGCTCCTCTTCATCACTCTCCGTGCATCAGGTTGTTTTCATGCAGGTGCAGGCAGTGACACTAAGTCCCGTTCATGGGACAATGAGGCCTCATTCAGAACAAAGGCTTGAAGAAGGTGAGGCATTTGGAGAAGCAGATTTCTGGAGAAAAGTGTTGCATGTAGTGGGAACAGTTGGAGCAAGGGCCTGGTGATAGGGCCATGACTCGTGCATGCATTCAGTGAACATTCAAGGAGCATCAAGGCAAGTGGGAGGTGACAGCTGGGTTAGGGAGAGAATGAGGTGGGAGGAGGGGTGGGAGCCAGATCACCTAGGATCATGTAGGGACTTTGCTCATTGCAGGGACTTTGGCTTTTCTTTTCTTTTTTTCTCTTTCTTCTTCTTCTTCTTCTTTTTTTTTTTTTTTTTGGACGAAGTCTCTCTCTGTTGCCAGGCTGGAGTGCAGTGGCACGATCTCGGCTCATGGCAACCTCTGCCTCCTGGGTTCAAGCGACTCTCCCGCCTCAGCCTCCCGAGTAGCTGAGACTACAGGTGTGAGCCACCATGCCCAGCTACTTTTTGTATTTTTAGTAGAGACGGGGTTTCACCATGTTGGCCAGGATGGTCTCAATCTCCTGACCTCGTGATCCGCCCACCTCAGCCTCCCAAAGTGCTGGGATTACAGATGTGAGCCACCGTACCTGGCCAGGACTTTCGCTTTTGCCTTGAATTCCATGGTGCCCTGGAGGGCTCTGAGCAGAGAAGCAACATGAACTGGGGGTCTCTGGGTTCTTTTTTTTTTTTTTTTTTTTTT
>NW_016805229.1:33955-53937 GCF_001698545.2 Rhinopithecus bieti | reverse complement strand
CAGCTGTCTCTAGGGCACATGATCTCTGGCACTGCCCAGCTTAATTTTTCCTTTCTTTTTCTTTTGAGATGGACTCTTGCTCTGTCACCCAGGCTGGAGTGCAGTGTTGAGATCTCGGCTCATTGCAAGGTTTGCCTCCCGGGTTCACACCATTCTCCTGCCTCAGTCTCCTGAGGAGCTGGGACTACAGGGGCCCGCCACCTCGCCCGGCTAGCTTTTTTTGTATTTTTTAGTAGAGACGGGGTTTCACCGTGTTAGCCAGGATGGTCTCGAACTCCTGACCTCGTGATCCGCCCGTCTCAGCCTCCCAAAGTGCTGGGATTACAGGCTTGAGCCACCGCGCCTGGCCTCTCTGGGTTCTAACAGGGTGGCTCTGGTGGCTAAGTTGAGAAGATAGCAGAGTTGGGGGGGAGGTGCTTGAAAGCTGGGAGAGCAGTTAGGAGGCCGTTGCAGTCCCAGGTGGCTGTGGCCCAGGTGATAGAGGTGGAGGAAATGAGAAAGAATAGGATTCTGGATACATTTGGAGGTGGAACCCCCTCCCCAGACCCTTCCCCATTTCCTCCACCCCCAACCTCTTTGTTCTTCCTGCCACAAACAATCCAAGTCGAGAGGGAGCCACCATCAGTGCCTCATGTCTAAGCTCAGGACATCTCAGGAGCCTCTACTCAGTTATTTCTTGAAGGGCTCTCCATTTATTAACACCAGCTGCTCCCGCCTCTCAGGGCATGAAAGCAGGTCCATTAAGCTCAGACGCAACCTGAGACTGGGCGGAAAGGGACCACAGGACAGAGATGACAGCAGCAGCGGCAGCAGCAGCAGGAGAAAGCGAGCTATTCCATGAGAAAGATCTCTTCTCCTCCCAGTCCTCTCCTGCTGCTATTTTTGGAGAAGCTTCCTCTCTTGTATCCCACATACACCCCCTTAAAGTCCTGGGAGAGTTACCTTACCTGCCTCCCTGTTCTCATTCAGGCAGGGATCTGGGTTGTTCTTTTTTGAGGGAGTTAATATATTCTTATTTTCATGTGCTCATTCATCTGGCAAATATTTTCTAAGGGCCAGGTAGTCTGATAAGCAGCGAAGATGCACAGTGGGCCTCATCAGTGCAGTCCCTGACTACATAGAGCTTAAACTCCAGTAGAAAAGGCAGACGTAAAACAACAAATCAATCCCGTAAGCTGTAGAATGTTGTTGGGGTCAAGAGGCAGCAGAGGCTTACAGTGCAGACTACGGAACTAGACCCTTTGCTGAGTGATCTCGGGCAAGTTACCTAGCCTCTCTGTGCCCCAGTTTTCTCATTTGTGGAACAAGAGAGACTAAGAATGCCTATTCCATAGCTTTGTTTTGTTTTGAGACAGGGTCTCACTCTGTCACCCAGGCTGGAAGGCAGTGACATGATCTCAGCTCACTGCCATCTCCGCCTCCTGGGTTCAAGTGATTCTCCCACCTCAGCCTCCCCAGTAGCTGGGACCATAGGCACGCACCATTACACCCAGCTGATTCTTGTATTTTTTTGGTAGAGAAGGGGTTTCACTATGTTAGCCAGGCTGGTCTCGATCTCCTGAGCTCAAGTGATCCCCTTGACTTGGCCTCCCAAAGTGCTGGGATTACAGGTGTGAATCATCATGCCAGGCCATTTGTTGATGGATTAAAAAAATTCACATGTACAAAGCTCTTAGGAAAATATCCAGCACATAGGAAATATCATGTGGGTGTTAGCTACTATTATAAGCATTTAATTCTGACTGTGTTAGTTCCATAAAAGGAACATATAGGGGATGTGAGCACCAGAGAAGGTTATAAATGTAGGGCGTGGAGAGCAGTCTCTCCATGGAGGTGAAATTAACGTGAGACCTGAGAGATGAGGAGGAGCCAGGTATGCAAAAGTGTAGGACGAGAAGGTGCAGGGAAAAGTGTTCAAAGTAGAGGGAAGGGTATGAGCAGAGCCTCTGGTGCAGCAAAAGAGGTTAGCCTTTTGGAGAAATGCAGGAGGGTACATGGAGCCCCACAAGCCAATGGGCCACCTGGTCCTTCCCCGAGACTTAGACACCAAGAAGCAGAAGACAGTGCACCGACCTGAAATAGCCAAGGGCCAGCTGAATGCCCCAGAGGATTCTGACTTAGATCTTTGTCAAGTGGTCCTTCCATAGATTGAGTCTTTGTCAGTCACGACATGTTTTCGGTCTCTTTTCCTGGCCAATCATTTCCCCTGGGAATTTGGAGTTGGACTTGGTTGTTCTTGCCAGTTTGTTTTGGGCACTAGTACTGAGAGGACATAAATAAAAATAGGGTGGCCACCTTTGGGTCTTTGGGTTGTGAGAAAGAGAGGCAGAAAAGGCCACTCTGCCAAGGAAGAAATGACGCGAACTAGCTGAAAACACCAGAGCAGAGAGAGGGAAGAGTTGCTTTGGACCCTAATAGGTCCAGTTTCTGATTCTAGCCCCTGTGAGCCCAGCTATACTATCTGTCTGTGCACTCCAGGAAATGCTCTTCAATACTTCCGATAAAGCTTTATCTGATTTGAGTCAGTTTCTTGGGCTTGCAACCAAACACCCCTGAGAAACCCCTTCATTTCCTTGACCATTCCATGAAATGTCCAGGCAGAAGCTGTTACATTGTTGAACTTCCCAGGTCTGGGTGGTGGACACAAGATTTCACAAATGGTCTGTAGAATCTTCCACTTGCATGAACCCTTTCAGGTAGAAAATTCTCATCAGCAAACATGGGTGCATTCCAATAAAGAAGAAAGCCCAGCTCAATATGTTAGCCCTTTGTACATAGGTCTGTACACATAGCAGTAGTTTTAGGTGGTTTATCCTTAGAATTTCTGCATATCTGAGCATCTAGGTGAAATGTGATTCAAACATTTGAAGGTACATAGATCCCTTGGACATGGTAAGGGCAGATCTATCCACAAAGTGGCACTGAAGTATTTTTTAAAAACTTACATTCTTGATTGATTCATTGGGAAACTAATAATAGTCAATATTTATTGATTAATTATTACATGCTAGAAGTCATGTTGAGTGCTTGATATGAATGAACTTATTTGATCATCCTTGCAGTCCTGTGAAATAGGTATTATTATCCCTATTTGCAGATTTAAAAACTGAGACACTGAAAGAGTAAAGAACTTACCCAAGGGCATTTGCTAGCAAATGACAGTGCTGGAGTTAAAACTTCACAGTCCATATAACTGGTTCTGTAGCTGATTTCTAAAGCATCGTGTTTCTGATGGTTACTGTTTTATTCCTCTGAGATGCTATAATAGAAAGTCTCTGTCCCCACCCTCTCTCAGATCAGCTAACTCTCCCACCACCCCCAAATATCTGAGTAGATGTGGCATATCTACCAAAAGTCATTATTGGCATGTGGGTTGGTATAGCCACTAGGAAAATAATTCACCAAGGAAATAAAAATGATAGTTGGCGTTTATTTAGTAAATAATGCATGCCAGGCTATTCCCTTTGTGTTCATTATTTCACTTAATCATTATCCGTATGAGGAAGATATATTTGACCCATTTTGTAGATGATGAAACTCAGACTTAAAAAGATTGTGTGATGGCTGGGTGCGGTGGCTCACGCCTGTAATCCCAGCACTTTGGGAAGCCAAGGCTGGCGGATCACGAGGTCAGGAGTTCGAAACCAGCCTGATCAACATGGTGAAACCCCGTCTCTACTAAAAATATAAAAATTAGCCGGGCATGGTGGCGCGCACCTGTAATCCCAGCTACTCAGGAGGCTGAGGCAGAAGAACTGCTTGAACCCCAGAGGTGGAGATCGCAGTGAGCCAAGATTGCACCACTGCACTTCAGCCTGGGTGACAGAGTGAGACTCCATCACACACACACAAACATAAAAAGTAAAAAAAGATTCTGTGACTTACCCAGCCAGGGTCGCAGAGCTCAGTGATATTTGGTTCAATGGGGATATTTTGGAATATCACAGTGGTTCAACCTCATCTCATAACGCTTCACTGATGGTATCCTCATCCACAGGGGGCAGTGCAGAGCAGAAAGAGAATGACAGGTGTCACTGATGCCCAAACAAACCAGAAATGCAAGAACAGGCTAGACATCGCCCTAGGATCTCCCAGACATCATGGGGGAGTGATAGTGATGAGCTTTATTTAGGTGGAGATTGAAATTACTGCCATTGTAGTTAGAATGGAGCTAGAGAAATATGGCACCATGTCTAGGAGGATCAATTGAATTTTGTCACCTTCTGGTCCATTAAACTCTGATTACATACCCATCAAAACAATACAGCTTTATAAACAAAAAATTCATGGAGCACCTATCACGTGCCAGACACTGTGGAGTACAGTATATGCAATAAGAGACAATATGTCCACAGATTTAACTGAATTCAAGACAATGCTATTTAGACAAGAGGGATGACAATAGCGGCAAAGGAATGTAAGATGTCTTCACATAGTCACATACGCCAATACTAAGCTAAGAGCTTTATTGAATCTATTTAATCCTCACCAAACAGACAAAAAAAAAAAAAAAAACAAGGCAGGCATTAATATCCTTCAAGGATGAGGAAACTGAGGCTCAGATAGGTTTTTTAAAAAATCCTCAAGATCACACAGATGGTAAGCAGTGGTACCAGATTTCAGGTTTCTACCCGTATCTCTCTGGCTCTGAAGCACATAGGTGTGACCACCATGAGATATTGCTTCTTGTGTTTGTCATGTTGTTGTTTTCTTGCTCATAATAGGCTCCAACTATTCATGGAAAGTTTCCCTTGGAGAGTTCCATTCTCACCCCCACGCACCGACACTGCTGGTGAGAGAGGTTAGGAGATACCACTGTCTCTCCTGAAGTTGTCTAAAGGCTCATGCATGTTCTGTAGGTTTCTATGGGTGAGTTTGCTCTGGTTTTTATTGTTTTAACAAGGTCATAAATAGTTGATGTGGCAAGGCTGACCACCCAGCCAGCTTCCCTCCACTCTTTGTGGTGGGTTTCACATCCCAGTCTCTTAGGGCCAGGAGACATGTTTTAACCTAAAAGAAAATGTCTCCACCAAGAGCTTCTGACATGGGAGTTTCTGTTCTTTTACTATGAGGCAGGAGTCAAAGTGAGCAGACAGGAAGGCAGAGAGTTGTGCATGTCAGCTGAAACCAAAGTCTCACACTTATGCCCCCAGGCAGGGCTGCATTCCAGACATCTTGTCCTCTTTGGTGGCCAGGAACAGAGAGATAGGGTGGAGTCCATGTCATGCTTCTGTTTGACAAAAAACAAACCAATTCAGGCTGGTATCAATGAAAAGAATAAAAAAGTATTAGAAGTTATTAGTGGCCAGGTGTGGTGGCTCATGCCTATAATCCCAGCACTTTGGGAGGCAGAGATGGGTAGATCACGAGATCAGGAGATCGAGACCATCCTGGCTAACACTGTGAAACCCCGTCTCTATTGAAAATACAAAAAATTAGCTGGTCGTGGTGGCAGGTGCCTGTATTCCTAGCTACTCGGGAGGCTGAGGCAGGAGAATCGCTTGAACCTAGGAGGCAGAGGTTGCAGTGAGCCAAGATTACACAACTGCGCTCCAGCCTGGGTGACAGAGCGAGACTCCATCTCAAAAAAAAAAAAAAAAAAAAAAAAGTTATTAGTTAGATCTCTAAGAGGTGGCATACGGGGTGGGACGGTGGCCTCCAAAAGATATGACCATGTCCTAATCCCTGAAATCTGTAAATGTGGCTTTATTTAGCAAATGGGATCTTTATAGATGGAAATAATTTAAAGGTCTTGAGATGAGGAAATCATTCTGGATTATCCACATGAACCCTAAATCCAATGGCAAGTGTCCTTATAAGAGTGAAGCAGAAGTCATTATATGAAATAGACACTTGCACATGCATGTTTGTAACTGCACAGTTCACAATTGCAAAAATATGAAACCCGCTCAAATGCCCATCAACCAACAAGCTGATAAAGAAAATGTGGTAGATATAGATACCGTGGAATACTAGTCAGTCATAAAAAGGGACAAAATAATGGCATTCACAACAATCTGGATGGAGTTTGAGACCATTATTTCAAGTGAATTAACTCGGGAATGGAAAACCAAATATTGTATGTTTTTACTCATCAGTGGGAGCTAAGCTATGAGGATGCAAAAGCATAAAAATTATAGAGTGGACTTTGGGGACTTGGCATACATTGGGAGGGGAGTGAGGGATAAAAGACTACATGCTGGTGACAGATACACTACTCAGGTGCACAAAAATCTCAGAAATCACTACTAAAGAACTTTTCTTTCTCTCTCTCTCTTTTTTTTTTTTTTTTTTTTGAGACAGAGTCTTACTGTGTCACCCAGGCTAGAGTGCACTGGCCCAATTTCAGCTCACTGCAACCTCTGCCTCCCAGGTTTCAAGCAATTCTAGTGCCATAGCCTCCTGAGTAGCTGTGATTACAGGTTCATGCAATCTCGCCTGGATAATTTTTTATTGTTGTTATTGTTTGTTTTTGTATTTGTAGTAGAGATAGGGTTTCACCGTGTTGGCCAGGCTGGTCTTGAACTCCTCCCCTCAAGTGATCTGTCCACCTCGGTCTCCCAAAGTGCTGAGATTACAGACGTGAGCCATCACATCCAGCCCACCACTAAAGAACTTTTCCATGCAACCAAACACTACCTGTTTCCCCAAAACTATTGAAATAAAATAAATATTTTAAAGTAAAAAAAAATGAGAGGTTTTTGGTTTTTGTTTTTGTTTTCGTTTTTTTTTTTTTGTTTGGATGGAGTCTCGCTCTGTCGCCATGGCTGGAGTGCCAATGGCCAGATCTCAGCCCACTGGCAAGCTCACGCTCCCGGGTTTATGCCATTCTCTGCCTCAGCCTCCCGGGTAGCTGGGACTACAGGCGCCCGCCCCTTGCTGGTAGGTTTTTTTTGTTTTTGTTTGTTTTATTGGGGTTTTCACCGTGTTAGCCAGGGATGGGTCTCGATCTCCCGACTGTGATCCGCCCGTCTCAGACCTCCCAAAGCTCCCAAAGTGCTGGGATTACAGGCTTGAGCCACCATGCCCGGCCAAAATGAGAGTTTTAAAAGTGAAACAGAAAGAGTCTTAGCACCATCAGAAGAGAAAACACATAGAAGAGAAGGAAGCCTGACCATGCAGGTAGCAATGAGAGTGATGCAGCCAGAATTCAAGGGATGCCAGCAGCCACTAGCAGATGAAGAAGCAAAGAAGGAATTCTCCCCTAAAGCCTCCAGAAGGAAAGCCACTATTGAGGGAAATGCCAGCTTCCATGGTGAAGCCTGGAGCAAGCAACCTGATTGGTGGAAATGAGGTCACATGCTTTTACCCTAGCTGCAAGGGAAGCTGGGAAAAGTGGTATCAGCTTCTGCAGGGAAAGGTGGAAACAGCGACCAGGGGGATTCCCTCAGCATAGGTAGGTTCTGGGCAGTCAAAAAGGAGGAGAGATGTTCTCTAGGGATGGCTAACAGAGCACATCTTCATTCTGCACTCTGACTCTTCCTATTAGTTGGAAATAACAGGGAATCCCATGCTTCTCCAAGTCTAAGCAGCCCTGCAGCCACCTTGCTGGGTGAGCCGTGTCTCAGGTGTCTTGCTCCTGTGTATGATGAACTGTCAGTTTTGCTTGCCCAATTCCATTACCGTAGCAGCTGGGTTTTAGTGCTGATTTTGGTTTTTTTCTGAGTTAACTATTCTTTCGTTGTCAGTGCTTGCATCCTGTTGAAGGCAACTCAGCAACGCCAGCAGTGTTACATGATCTGGCCTCACCACTCTCCCCAGTATCTCTCCACTGCTCCCTGGGCTCCAGCCACACTCGTTTCCCCCACTGCTTCTGGAATATTCCAGGTACCCTGCTCATCAGGGCTGTCACTCACTTGCTCCCCTCTGCCTGGAATAGACCTCCCTTCCACCTGCCGTGACTTACTGCCTCATTTGATTCAGCTCTTTGCCCAAATGTCACCTCTTCCAAATGACTTTTCCCAGCTGCTTGATCTAAAACAGTATCCTCTTATCATCATTCTTCATCTTTTACCTGCTTTACGATAAAAGCACTTATCACTAGCTAGTATGAATTGTGCATTTATTCGCTTATTTTTTTATTGTGTACTTTCCTCCCACTAGAACACAAGTTCCATAAAAAGAGAAATCTTTATATTTTGCTTGCTACCGTATCCCTAGTGTCTAGAATAATTCTTGAAATGCAGGAGTTGTTCCGCATGTACTAGTGGAATGCACAAATTATATTGTCACTAATAGTTTCAATATTTCCCCCTTTTAACCAAGATTTAGTCATTTCTAGAAAATGATTCTTTCCGTCATTCTGCCTGTCTTCCAGAGCCTAGCAGAGTGCCGAATGCATAATGGGTTGCAGGGAATATTTATGGGAGGAATGAATGAATGGGTGAGCGCATTTAGACTCTTGTTAAAACCAAACACTTGGCAATCAAATGCAAGATTCTCAAGTTGAAATTTCTTCTAATGGTATTTCCCAACTTTAAGCTGGCATCCAATACAATTGTTTCTGTCTTTCTAGAGCTGTACTCACACATATAGACAGCTTATATGGTTTTGTACGCATAGAACCTTATTCTAGTAAGGAGTGATAAACATTTATCTACTTTGTATGTTTATTCATTAGCACAATCTCTTCCCCCCCAACCCCACCAGACAAGAATTGATGTTGAACAACATTCTATGGAACAGATAAACAGGGATAGTTTTGTCTGGGGGCCCAGGTCATTGTCCACATCACCTACTTTTGTGTCATCACAACTGTAAGTTCTGGGTCTCTCTAGCAGCCTTGGAAACACGTGTATTGAGAAGAACAAGGAGTGTGTTTGTCTCTTTCAGATTCCACACAAATACCCCTTATTCCCTTTTTCTTCTTTTGTTGGCAGTGAAGATTCTAGGGGTGTGTCCAGGCTCAGACAGCCTCACGGGACGTTGCAAGCCTGGGTAGGGGAATGTGAGCAGAACAACGAAGACAGCCTAGATGGAGATTTCTGTCCTCATTGTTTAATTCCATGTACTTCCTCTGGTTCAATCTGGGGCCATTATAGGAAGAGGCTTCATTATATACGTGTGTGTGTGTGTGTGTAGGTGTGTATTTATATGCATATATATAATTTACATATATAATGTGCTATGTACTATATTACACATTGTATATACTGTGCTAGGTACTCTTAGGTTGATGCAAAAGTAATTGCAGTTTTGCCACTTTTATGAGAAAAAAAAAAGTGCAGTTACTTTCACACCAACCTAGTATATTAGAGCATTATGTGGTCTCCACACATTGGATGGTAGGGATGCATATCATAGCTATTTTACAGATGGAGGAATGAAAACTTCGAGAGGTGATTGTATTTACCTACAACCGCAAAGAGACAGAGACCTTGAAACTAGATGTGACTGTCAACCTCTACCTACAGAGGAAAGGAGGAGGGATGACTTCTTTCACAATCCATTGGTGTTTTTCACCGATTGCTTTTGAGAGTTCCAAGACCCATGGCCAGCAGCAGGCCTCTCAGCCTCATTGGGCGCCCAGGGGCACTCTGGCAGGTCCCTGGGAAATGGTGCCCCAGCCTCCTGATTTATTGAGATTGCAGCCTGGCTGATGGCCGGCCAGCATGATGTGCATGCTGATGAGGAGGTGCCGTGGGCCGCGTGGGCCTTGGAGGCTGCTCTGCCTGGGAAGCGGCTTTTCTTTTCTGTCTCATGATGGATGGTGCTGGGACCTAGCCTGACAGCGTCAATCAATCCACAATTCCTGGGGACCTGCTCTGAGTCAGGCACTGTGCTAGGTGCTGGGGATACCACAGGTCGTATAACAGCCAAGGCTTGCCAGGCCAGCAAATTGAGGGCTAGTTTTAGGCCCCAACTGCCTCCTTTGCTAGATCCCTTCATACAGTGCATATAAGGGCAGCCCTGGTCCCTAGCCTCATGAAACTCCATCAAAAGGTGGAAACATACACAAGCCTACTGAATATGTCATTATATAAGTA
Source organism: Rhinopithecus bieti (assembly GCF_001698545.2). NCBI lineage: Eukaryota > Metazoa > Chordata > Mammalia > Primates > Cercopithecidae > Rhinopithecus > Rhinopithecus bieti. The sequence goes on along the minus strand of NW_016805229.1, from coordinate 43,951 downwards.
TGATAAGGAAGGCGTGGGACTGTATAGATAAAGGAAACTGTGCCAGGTTGGGGAGCATCAGGAAAATCTCTCTAGAAATAATGCTTGAGCAACAATCAGAAAGACAAACAGGAGTAAATAATGTGGGGTGTATGGATGTATAAGGGGAGACACCTGGGCAGAGGCTGAACTCCAAGCTGTGGGAAGAACTTGTGGGAAGCTGTAGTGTAATACTCAAGGTCCTAAGAGAAATCTGGTGCAGTGGGAGCCCAGTGACTAGAGTGGAGCCGTGTGTAACCCGAATAAAACCAGGCTGCCTGTAGTCCAGTCTTCGTAGGACATTGTGCTAGAGAGAAACAAATCATAACCCAAAACAGAGCTAGGAGGGGTGACATGTATCTTTCCTGAATAACTCTTAACAGTACTGGACTAGGGACTCAGCAGTCAAATGTCCCAGAATTCTTCATCAGCCATTTCTTCCCCAGAGTCCTAAGAGCTGCTATGGAGGAAACAAGGCTTTGACTGTAAATGGAAGATGGGGAGGAAGGATGTCTGCATGATTCTCCTCTTTTTTGTGTTAATTATATCTGAGTATTTTAACAACAAATCAGACCTTTGTTGCTCTTTGAGGATCAATCTGCTAAGAACCCTCACGGAGTCTACATGAGAGATTCATTTCTCACCACTTCCTTTTTTCCCCATTGTTTGCAAGTATAGCAATGACAGATTATTTTTACGTATCCTTTTCTAACCTTTTCCATTAACTTGACATTGAAAGGAGGGTGCTCAGATCAATGTCCCTTTCCTAAGCTCTGGTTTTCCTGTCTTTCCTGCAGAAGATGAGGGAACTATATACACAGGGACTTGGGGACTGTGTTATACAGATTGAACTTTTTCTTAGGAACAACAGAAAACCAATACAGGGTTTTTATTTTTTTACTTTATTTTATTTTATTTTGAGAAGTAGTTTTGCTCTTGTTGCTCTGGCTGGAGTGCAGGGGCGTGAGCTCGGCTCACTGCAACCTCTGCCTCCTGGGTTCAAGCAATTCTCCTGCCTCAGCCTCCCTCCTGAGTAGCTGGGATTACAGGCACCCACCACTATGCCCGGCCAATTTTTCTATTTTCAGTAGAGACAGGGTTTCACCATGTTGGCCAGACTGATCTCAAACTCCTGACCTCAAGTGATCCACCCACCTTGGCCTCCCAAAGTGCTGGAATTACAGGTGTGAGCCACTGCGCCTGACCCAGGGTTTTTAAATGTTAAATAAAAACCTGTTTATTTTTTTATACATTTTTATTATATATTGAGAAATTACAGGTGCATATATTTATAGGGTACAAGGTGGTATTATGGGTTTTTATGGTTTTTGTTTTGTTTTGTTTGGAGACAGTGTCTCGGTCTGTCCCCAAGGCTGGAGTGCGGTAGCACAGTCATAGCTCACTGCAGCCTCAAAGTCCTGGGCTCAAGCGATCCTCCTGCCTCAGCCTCCCAAGGAGCTGGCACTATAGGCATGCAACACCATGCCTGGCTAATTTTTTTTTTTTTTTCATAGAGATAGGGTCTCACTGTGTTGCCCAAGCTGAACTTGAACTCCTGGTCTCAAGCCATCCTCCCATCTTGGCCTCCAAACATGCTGGGATTACAGATGTGAGCCACTGTGCTTGGCCTGATTTTTTCATATAGTGTGGAATTGTTTTAAACAGAGAAGAAATGTGATCACATTTGTGATCCCAAATGAGAATATTTCACCTTTCTTAACACAGCATGAACTTGCCCCAAGTCCAGCAGAAACTGTCTTTCCCAACACAGCCGACGTCACTTCTCCTAAGTGGACACTGTCACGTGCTTGGCCCCTTGCTCTCTACCAGGTTTTTCCAGCTCAGCACTATCGACAGTCTGGACCAGTTCATTCCATCACGTGGAAAGCCGTCCTGTGCACTGCAGGAGGCTTAGCAGCATCCCTGGCCTGCACCCATTAAACGCCAGTAGTGTCCCTCTCATTGTGACAACCAAAAATGTCTTTTTTTTTTTTTTTTTCTGAGACAGAGTCTGACTCTGTCACCAGGCTGGAGTGCAGTGGCACAATCTCAGCTCACTGCAACCTCCACCTCCCGGGTACAAGTGGTTCTCCTGCCTCAGCCTGCCAAGTAGCTGGCATTACAGGTGCACGCCACCACGCCCACCTAATTTTTTTGGTATTTTTAGTAGAGACGGGGTTTCACCATGTTGGCCAGGATGGTCTCGATCTCTTGACCTTGTGATCCGCCCGCCTCGGCCTCCCAAAGCGTTGGGATTACAGGCGTGAGCCACCGCGCCTGTCCTCAGAAATGTCTTTGTATTGCCGAATTGCCCCTGTGGAGAAGCACTGCTGCATGGCTTAATATTCATATTGTTTCTCACCATATCATGGGGTGATCATGTAGATGACGTCTGTCCAGTATACACAGAAGGCTTGCTGTCTGTGGATATTGACATCTGGGCCCTCTATTTATGCCCCTGAGAATTTGGGTCTTTAATCGATAAAATTAAAGGTTCTCCCTCACCCTTCAAACACATTCTGAGCATCTTGTCGAGCCCCGCCCCATCTGCCTGGCTGGCCTCCCCTTAGTTTGAATGGACTGCCTTTTCCCGTAGCCTTGTGGGCACCATTCAGAATGCTGTGGTTATATAAAGGCTTGGCCAAAGAGGGCACTGGGTAGCCATGACCAAACAAACATCTATTCCTGTGCTTGGAACGCGTGAGGTCTTTTATGACTTGTTGGAGATGTCTCCAAAATTGTTTGAAATCTTTTTTCAAAACGGACTCCTATATTGTTTGAATTTTTTTTCAAAATTGACCTTGAACAGAAATAACCTTTGGATGACAAGGGAGAGAATTCATGTTTCTAAAGCAGAAAACTAACCCAAAGCTTTCTGAAAGGAGGTCTATTGTGTTCGCTGGGGGGAAAAGGAAGTTCAGGTGTACCACTGTCTGACTACGTGATTCATCTCACAACTCTCTCTAAAAAAAAAAAAAAAAAAGCACCAGGCTCAGGATGCTGTATTTCCAAGCTCCCTGTGCTTGCTAATTTCTCTTCAGAAGAAGAGCAGGTGGCCTGGCTGCCACAAAGTACCTAGGAGGGAACTTGTTGGAGTTCAGTTCATTGGAACAGAAATGACAGAATGTCAATTTACCTCCTAACTGCATGTCATTGTCAGGAATCAAATAAGCAATTACATGAAGCTCAATTGAATTCATTTCAGATTCAGATGGACAGCCTGCCCCTAGGTTGCTCCACTGAGGTGAAACAGCCTTTCTGACTGCATATATAACAGCAACCCGTGGGTGGTGGGTTTCTGAGCTACACTACCTCCGTCCTCCTTAAGGCCAGCCTGGCTGAAATTGTCACTGACAGCTTCCCACCTGGAATTTCCACGTCCACCCTCCACATCCGTTATCTACCCCAAGCCTAGAGATGTGAAACGTGGCAAGAAAGTGCCTCTAATGGTGGTATTTTAGGCATCAATGTGTGGGGATATGTCCATATAAGATCAATCCCTTTCGTCAGTGACTTCTCCCAGGGGATCTATAGAGCATCTTTTCAATTGGTCCAGCCAGGTAATATGGTGATCTTTGAAGTCAAATAAAAGAGGAAGAGGATGAAAGAAAGGGTCGTTTTTGTTTGTTTGTTTGTTTTTTAAGTTACTAGATGACATAATGGATTAGCTTATTTAATTCTAAAAGTAACTGTCTGAAATAGGTGTTATTATGTCTCCATATTTTCAAAATCTTAGAGATGGTGCTTACCTTATATTCATGTTCTCACTTATGTTTCCTGGCCTTCCTATATATTAGTTTGGGGCCATGAGACTCATTCTGGTGAATGGACTATAAGCAGAAATGATAGGTGTCACTTTCTGGCCAAGGTAGTTAAGGTCTCCTCCTTCTTTCTCTTCTCCTATTGCCACAAACATGCAGGCCACAAGGTCCTCATGGTGCAGTACCAAGATGGAAGATAGTAATGTTAATTGCACTCATATGTTAAAGAGTTTTTAGAAGGCTGATACTTGCATCTTCTCCAATATCCTGCCAAATTCTCTTCCAGCCTTTTCTTGCACACTGTCAGTGGTAAGAAACTTGCTACCCCCTCAGCATCTTATTTTTTTATTTTTAATTTTAATTTTTTTTTTTTTTTTTTTTTTTTTTTGAGACAGGGTCTCACTCTGTTTCCCAGGCTGGAGTGCAGTGGCATGATCTCGGCTCACGGCAACCTCTGCCTCCCAGGTTCAAGCAATTCTCATGTATCAGCCTTCCTAGTAGCTAGGATTACAGGCGTGTGCCACCAGGCCTGGTGAACTTTTGTATTTGTTAGTTGAGATGGGGTTTCACCAGACTGGGGTTGGCCAGGCTGGTTTCAAACTCCTGACCTCAAGTGATCCACCCACCTCTACCTGGCAAAGTGCTAGGATTACAGGTGTGAACCAGCGCACCCAGCCCTCCTCAGCATCTTATATGTGGTTGATCTCAGTGTCTAGCTGTCCTCATCCTGTCCTTGGGAGCCATGCAGATCAAGTAGTATCAAGTAGTATCCTTGCTCTTAAACCGAACACCTTTCTCAGTGTTTGGACATAGGTTACCTGTCCTCCGTAACTTTTCCTTTTCCCAGGCTTAGTTTTTAAAGTCATTCCTTTCATTTGCTTGGTGTTGAGTTCCCTTGCCTCTTATATTACAAGGAGGAAAACAGATGCCCACAGAAGGCAAATGGCATGCAAAGCACTAACCCTTCCTTCATGGCAGAACCTGGCACTGAACTGTCTAAGCTTCACAAGGGTGAAGATTGGTATCTGGTCTGCTCACTCTTGTATCCCAGAGCAGTGCCTGGCACATAGTATATGCTTGATTAATATTTGTTGAGCAAATGAATGAATCCAAGAGCCCCAACTCCCATTATTTTACAATTTAAAGAAATAGTCAATCATAAATTTTATGCTGAACCCATATCTTGGAACTGGTAGGCACAAAACACTATAATAACATAGCTATAATTCAAATAAGGCATTTATCAAATGGTCTTGGGCTTATAAGACACCTGAACTTGACCCAAAAAAGTCACATATATATGTAGAAATTACCAAAGATGGAGGTGAAGACATGTTTGACCGCTCCACCTACCATTCCCACACCTTCAAACTTCGTTGACCTCTACTTAAGCATTTTTCATGGCAACTGTTTCAGACGCCCTGCATCCTCATTCTCTCCACAAATACTGTGGTAGTTTCTAAAGCCTTATTAAGATGCCGATCCTTGGAGCATATTTCAGTAGTTTGGGTAATAGCTTTATGGATTAGGGCTCAGAGCCATAAAAAATGGACCTGGCTTTGACATTAAAATTGTTATTTGCATTCATTTCTGAGATGTAGCTTTATAGTGAAAGTTAACTTGTTTCCTGAAAAGATAGATATGAGACTGAGATGAAAATGAATACTGGTTAACAAAACTACAGATAAGTATACCCTTGCATAATGCCATTGCGTTTAGGCAATTCATGTACATCTGCCTTGCCAGCAATCTCCTATTCCCCACCTGTTGAAGCAACATCTTCCGGAGAAACCTGTAGTTGCAGGGACTGGGGGCAGAGCCCAGCTCTGGCATTAGCTGTTGTGATCCACCTTTTCACAATGTGTATAAATTAAGAATAAGGCTAAATTCATTTATTCATTTACTTTTAACAAAGGAGTTTTAGAACTCCTAAGATATGCCATGCTCTGAACATATAATTGCTTTCTACAATAAAGAAGCAGACAGGCAGTCACTAGCCACCTAGTTATCTGAGTGGCTAGGTGGTTGGGTGGATGGATAGATATGTAGATAGGTGAGTGTACAGATGGATGGATGGATGGATGGATGGATGGATGGATGGATGGATGGATGGATATGTAGATAGGTAGGGGGACAGATGGATGGACAAACACATAGATGGATGGACGAACACACAGATGGATGAATGGCTAGATAGAAAAGATGATGAAGAGTCTTTGAATTTTCAGAATCACCTGGCTTCAGTCAGTAATCCTCACTCTCTGTCCATATGTTTTACATTAATCTGGCCCCATCCTTGACCAATGGACCCATCAGGGCGAATCAGACCATTGAGATGGATTCACGGTTAGGCAGAGCCCATCAGCTCTAATTCCAAACCTGGAGCAAACATGGCCTAGAGGGAAGCAACTCTTTCCTACTGGACTTAAATTTGGGAGGGTGTAAGCCTGGCCCTGCTGGCTGGGTGGTGTGCTCTGGCACACACACAGAGCACACCTGGCTTGAGAGTGAAGCCACCAGAGAGGAAAGCAGAATGGAGTAAAGGGAAAAGTGGGGTACCGATGACATGGCTTAAACATCTGAATTCTGCCATGCCTAATGCTAACACCTCAGCTTTTGAATTCTTGTGAGAGTTTATACCTTCAATTTTATTTTTCTTTCAGCATTTGCAACCGCACGGGCTCTAAATAAAACAGATGCCTAAGCCAGAAAAGGGTTATTGTGTACTGTGCTGTAGAGGATCTAGAATGAAACCAAGCACAGCTTCCCACTCACTACCTCCGCCATGAACACCAGCACCTGGAAGCCACGTGTGTTCTGCCTAAACTTTGGGACACAGACCACCACCTAATTTTGGATTGAACAATCTGAAAACTACCTCCATGGAACTACTTCCCAAAGATACCCAAATATTTGCATTTTAGTGGCCCACAAGCACTGCTAAGTTTTTAATCAATGGCCTTCTATTCCATCAAATAGGTGAGCTGGGTTTTGAGAATATCCTCCCTCCCTGCCAAGGAACTCAATAAAACTGTTTTCACTATGAATGAACCAAAAGAACATGGTGAGTAAAATGTGTTTATTTTCCCCAAAGCAGTGCTTGTGTATAAAAGGTTGCTCGACATTGTTCTTGATAAATGATATCCTCTGAGGGTTTTTTAAACTTTGTGATTGCATATAAAGTTCAGTGAGAAACTTCTCTTTGCAGCACCACGTAATCCTGCCCTAGCTCAGCACTATGCCTGGCACAAAGGAGGTTCTCCATGTGTATCTGGTGAATAATTAATGAATAAATCTAGACCTAACCATAAACTTCATCCCCTAACTGCTCACTTAGAAGAGACCCCAGTAGAGAGTAACTTTAAGAGGAGATTAGATTCTAAAGGTATCACGTAAAGAAACAACCACATAGTCAGAATTTTCCTTAAAAGTCCTCTTAAGTCACCCATGCTTTGAAGAAGCAGATAGTCTCTCAATGTGTCCAACACAGTCCATTTCCCTCTATCTTGAACAGACCACTGTGTTTTGGGATGAGCATCTGATGAAGAGGTTGACGTGTGTTTAAAGGATCATACTGAATACAAACAGCAAAAGTAGATGCTCCTAGTATGAGGGACAAAAGAGCAAACGAAGGGATCTCTAGAATCAGATTTTCTCAGGCTATGAGTGGGAGGGTGGTTGAAACAAACTATATGATTGGAAAGGTTTGTTCTCACCTTCCCCTGCCTCCTTCTCCATCTTCATCCCCTCCCTCTTTCCCCACTCTCTCTTTCTCTTGTTCTTGCATCTGCTCACCTCATATTGTATAATTTAAATTTCTAACACGCGCTTCTGATGCAACTATATTGTATCCCTAAACCTTCACAGGCCAATGAATGTCCCAGGTAAAAGTCACAAAAAAAGAGATCTCTGTCCATCCTCTGATACCCATCCCAGCACAGAACCTTCTATGGCTGATAGAATTCTTTGCACTCTTTCTCTCTCCATATTCAGATGATCTTGAGGAAGCAGAAAGATCACAGGAAAATGCTTCCAGCAAGCTTCGCGTTAGATTCTAAAACCCTATGATTCATTCCTTTTCCGTCCAAATAAAATCCCTGTCTTTACAGTAAAGGTGATGAATGGAAACGGCATCCTCGGAGATTTATATACATCTTGTGGACTTTTTCGTTTCCTCCTTTCTCTTCTTTCCATCTTCTTTTCATTTTCGCAGTGCAACAAAGTTTCACAAGGAAGGATTTTATAGAAAATCCGTGTCTGGGGATTTATTTGAGCCTTTGTCATAAATTACAGCAACATAGAACCTGGCTGTTGCTATACAATTCCAAATATTTCAACAAGGTGATTACGATAAAGTCCGTGAGTCCCTTGAGCTGGAGTAGGACTTGTGCATGTGCAGCTGCTGTCCCAGATATGAGGGAGACAAACGTGGATACAAAGGCTTCCTTTGATGAGATGGCAAAGCTGAGTTTTGGAAAGGAAGGCAGTCTTTTTCCCCCCAAAGAATACTATGTTGAAATAGAATTGTCTTTTTAAAGCCCAGATCAGCGTCTCTGGAGCATGAAGATGACAGCATCCAAGACTAAAGAGTTTCCCTGGATAAGAAATGACCTCATCCCTTGATTCATCTTTGCAGTTAATATAATGACCTTTAAAATCGAGTTGCTGAGAATTGAACAAAGTTTAAAAAAAAATCAAACAAGAAAGCCCCCAAAAGATGATAAGGGATTGTTTAAACGCCTGCTAAGTGGGCACTGTGCCATCTATAACCTACCACATAAACCAGAGGAGTAGGCCAGCCACTTTGCTCACCACGTCTGGATAAAAATCTAATGTGAGAATTAAGGATCACTTTGATGATCAGTTTCCATTCTGAGCCCAATCTCTGTGGCCCGCCTAACCTTAGAATCAGTCTCTGCCAAGGTCTTGGGGATGTTCAGTGGTCCAGCTGACCATCTCAGGAAGGCCGGGATCGGGGGGCAGGTGTCCACAAGTCTCACATTCATCTTTAAATCTGCCCCAGAGCTGGTGGCCCTGACTTTGGGCAGGGTAACTTAATACCTCCTTTCTTTTAGTTTAAAAACCCCAACATTTTTCTCCAAGAAAATTGCCCATTCTTCATTGCACATAGTCTTAACGAGAATCAGTCAAAACGTTCTGCCCTTCCTTTGCCTTGGATGGTAAGTGATTCATACTGAGTCAATTAGATACCGTCGCGCAGGAATGTAAACTTTGGATGGAGTGATTTAAGGGCAGAACATAGTTGGAGCTGATTTCTCCTGACAGTGGGATTCACGGCAAGGGATCCCCTCCTCCCTGTCTGGGTTCAAAGTGCTTTAATTTCTTACTACTCAGCCATAAAAAGAAATGAATTAATGGCATTTGCAGCAACCTGGATGAGACTGGAGACTATTATTCTAAGTGAAGTAACTCAGGAATGGAAAACCAAACATCATATGTTCTCCCTCATAAGTAGGAGCTAAGCTATAAGGATGCAAAGGCAGAGGAATGGCACAATGGACTTTGGGGACTTAGGGAAAGGGTGGCAAGAGGGTGAGGGATAAAGACTACAAATTGGGTGCACTGTATACTGCTCGGGTGATAGGTGCCCGGAAATCTCACAAACCACCACTAAAGAACTTACTCATGTAACCAAATACCACCTGTTCCCCAATAACCTATGTAAATAAAAAATAATTATAATAAATTTTCATAAAGTCAAAAAAAAAAAAAAAACTCAAAGTGCTTTACTTCCTGTCTGTGCTGGGACTGGGTTCTGTACTTCTCCTTGAATTCTGGGTGCTTCCCCATGCATATCCTAGTAAGTTCAATTTTTTTTTTTTTTTTTTTTTACTTAAGTGAGCCTGAGTTGGCCTCTGATGTTGGCAAGCACAGAACCAACTGACACAAGTAGCTTAGTGCTCTGCTACTCAAGGTGTGATCACAGGCTAACTGTGTCACATGAGAGATTTTAAAAAAAGCTGTTTTTTGGTTTTTTCCCCAATTTTTTTAAATCGGAATCTCTTTTTTTTTTTTTTTTTTTTTTTTTTTTTTTGGAGGCAGAGCCTTGCTTTGTCACTCAGGCTGGAGTCCTTCTCAGCTCACTGCAACTTCCGGCTCCTGGGTTCAAGCAATTCTCATGCCTCAGCCTCCCAAATAGCTAGGATTATTGGCATGCACCACCACACCCAGCTACTTTTTGTATTTTTAGTAGAGA
>NW_016805229.1:30627-33910 GCF_001698545.2 Rhinopithecus bieti | reverse complement strand
TTTTTTTTTTTTTTTTTTTTTACTTAAGTGAGCCTGAGTTGGCCTCTGATGTTGGCAAGCACAGAACCAACTGACACAAGTAGCTTAGTGCTCTGCTACTCAAGGTGTGATCACAGGCTAACTGTGTCACATGAGAGATTATAACAAATGCAGTATCTTGGGTTTCACCCTAGATCTACTAAATCGGAATCTGCATTTTTTTTTTTTTTTTTTTTTTTTTTTTGGAGGCAGAGCCTTGCTTTGTCACTCAGGCTGGAGTCCTTCTCAGCTCACTGCAACTTCCGGCTCCTGGGTTCAAGCAATTCTCATGCCTCAGCCTCCCAAATAGCTAGGATTATTGGCATGCACCACCACACCCAGCTACTTTTTGTATTTTTAGTAGAGACGAGGTTTCACTATGTTGGCCAGGTTGGTCTCAAACTCCTGACCTCAAGTGATCTGCCTGCCTCAGCCTCCCACAGTGCTGGGATTACAGGCATGAGCCACCATGCCTGGCTCAGAATCTGCATTTTCACAAAGTTCCCAGGTGATTGCATGTCCAAGCATGGGAAGCACTGGTTTAATAGAGAACCATGTGGACTCGGGGTTGGAAAAAGCTGCACCTTTGTCCTCAGTCTCATTTCTTCCCTCGGTCGTCCTCATTTCTTCATCTCCTACACAATGATACTTTCTCTGCTTCATTAGTTTATTTATTCCTTCACTCACTTACCAAATATATATTGACCCAAAGATGCTATGTTATCAACTGGAGGTAGACAGTTAAATGAATTGTAAGTTTTTCCCTTGAAACGGTGATAGCCTCACAGAAGAGGAAAAGACGGAAACATCTGCAAACACTGCACGCTCCAGTTTTCTCAATTTTTTTGTTTGTTTGTTTGTTTTTTTGAGACAAGAGTCTTGCTCTGTCGCCCAGACTGGAGAAGCAATAGTGCAATCTCGGCTCACTGCAACCTCTGCCTCCTGGGTTCAAGCGATTTTCCTGCCTTAGCCTCCTGAGTAGCTGGGGATTACAGGTGCCCACCACCATGCCTGGCTAATTTTTGTATTTTTAGTAGAGACGGGGTTTTGCCATGTTGGCCAGGCTTGTCTCAAACTCTTGGCCTCAAGCAAACCACCTGCCTCGGCCTCCTGAAGTGCTGGGATTACAGACGTGAGCCACCGCGCCTGGCCTCTCAATTTTAATATAGGGATAGTAATAGTACCTACTTCATCAGGTTTTCTGAGGGTTGCCTTTTTACAAATCCATGTTAAAATGAAGCAGTGCCTACACATAATAACTGGTCAATAAATGTTAGATATTCTTAGTAAGTATTTCAAGCACCATGAATGAGATATGTAATACTATTGGCATACCTTTCTTAAGTGGTTACGGTTGACTAGGTGTGAGTCTAAAATCTTGATATATATCACTTGATTTAACTCTCGGATCAACCATAGGAGGTAAGTATTATCAATATCCCCATTTGAGAGAACAGGAGGCACATGAGGTACCATCTATAGCACAGGTTAGAGAGTCATCAACCCTCTTTGTGTTTTGGGGGTGGGGGCACATACAGAAGAAGGAGAACTTGATCCAGATTATGAATGATGAAGAGTATATCAGGTAAGCAGAGGCACCACAGAAAGGGAACAGCAAGTGCAAAGGATGAAGGCATGAGGAGTGAATAAATAGGATGAGAGATGTGGCTGGATAACAAATGTCACACCGGCTGGGTGCAGTGGCTCACACCTATAATCCCAGCACTTCGGAAGGCAAAAAGGGGATAACTTGAGTCCAGGAATTTGAGACCAGCCTGTGCAACATAGCAAGACCCTGTCTTTAGAAAAAAAAAATTTTTTCAATTAGCCAAGCATGGTGGTTGTGTGCCTGTAATCCCAGCTACTCGGGAGTCTGAGGCAGGAGGATCACTTGAGCCCAGGCATTCTAGGCTGCAGTGAGCTATGCTTGAGTCACTGTGTTCTAGCCTGGGCAACTGAACAAGACTCTGTCTCAAAAAAAAAAAAAAGCTTCCCAGATGCATTGTATCATGACTCTGAAATACCAGTTCATGGGGCCTAGTGAGCATTCCTTGCACATATACATAGCCTGAGAATTTGAGCTGGGCCTTCAGCAACACCACTCATTTCCAACAGGCAAGTCATGTAAGAGGTTGTTGCCTCCTACCTGGAAAAAGACAGGAAATCTCGGAAAATAGAGACAATAACTAATGCTTTTGTGTCTCCCCTCTAGGGGCACACAGACATAAATGGTCTCATCTGGGTAGAGAACTCTGAACATTTTTTGATCGACAGCTCTGAACAGATGCATGAACCGTGCGGTCTAAGTCAAGGTGCCGGGGAGAGGGGCTCTGCTCTGCTCTGCCTTTAGCCTGTGAGTGGTTCAGACTCTTGGACTGTCCCTGGCTTAGCTCGGTTTCCATGGCCCTGTACAGAGCTTGGCATGACAGCAGGTACTCCAAACATGCCTGAACAAGTTGTGTTATCTCCGTCCATTAGATGATGCTATTGGTTCAGTTCAACTTTGAGTAGAACTTGCGGGTCTTTTCAATTCCAACAGATAACATTGCATCTGCAGAAGGCTGGATCCTCTTTGTCAGATTTCAACACTACTATCAACTTCTCCAAACGTCCCTCCTAACCATTTGATCAAAAGAATCTTCACATACCCCAGTCACCAGCTACTGTCCTCTCTGCTTTATTTTCTTCACAGGTTTTAGTGTCTGTGAAACTGTCCCCCCAGGGTTGACAAGCATTGCATGCCAGGTTTTGTACATAAATGTAGCTATAATTAAGCATTAATCAGGCTGCACTTTGACTCAGTTTGTTTTTGTTAAAAGTCATGTATCACTGGATACTAACCATTTGCATTCCCATTGTTCCTACAGAGGGATTTCTGACATTAGCATCATGAGATTGTTTAAGAATTGATTTGCATCCCCTTCATTCATATAGACAAGATCTCTGACATTAGAATCATAAGGTTTTGGTTAAAGATGTTTTTCAGACCCTGAATTCCAGCAACTTGTTAGAAGACCCCCCACAGAGAAAAGGGATCAGCAAGGGAACACAGCTTCTTTTCTTTTTTTTTATTTTTTTATTTTTTATTATACTTTAAGTTCTAGGGTACATGTGCATAACGTGCAGGTTTGTTACATATGTATATTTGTGCCATGTTGGTGTGCTGCACCCATCAACTCGTCAGCACCCATCAATTCATCATTTATATCATGTATAACTCCCCAATGCAATCCCTCCCCCCTCCCCCCTCCCCATGATAGGCCCC
>NW_016805229.1:13035-26711 GCF_001698545.2 Rhinopithecus bieti | reverse complement strand
TGGGGATAGAATATTGCTGAACAGCGAGTGTACCTGTCTGATTCTTACTTTGGAAGCTTCCTCTCAGGGGTGTACTCCACCCTGTGAGGTGTGGGGTGTCAGACTGCCCCTAGTGGGGGATGTCTCCCAGTTAGGCTACTCAGGGGTCAGGGACCCACTTGAGCAGGCAGTCTGTCCGTTCTCAGATCTCAACCTCTGTGTTGGGAGATCCACTGCTCTCTTCAAAGCTGTCAGACAGAGTTGTTCGCATCTGCTCAGGCCTCTGCTCCTTCCCCTGTTGTTTTTTTAGCTGAGCCCTGCCCCCAGAGGTGGAGTCTCAGTTGAAGATGCAGAAATCACCGGTCTTCTGTGTCGCTCGCGCTGGGAGTTGGAGACTGAAGCTGTTCCTATTCCAGCTTCTTTTCTTGTTTGCTTTTTTGAAACAGCGTCTCCGTCTGTTGCCCAGGCTGGGGTGCAGTGGTGCCATCACAGCTCACTGCAGCCTGGACCTCCTGGGCTCAAATCATCCACCTGCCTCCACCCCTCACAGTGCTGGGATTACAGCCACGAGCCACTGTGCTCGGCCAGAATACAGCTTATTCATCTCCTTTTACCATGACTTTGTCCTGTACTTTTCCACCAATCAACGATCTGCACACATCAGCCCACTCCAAAACCCTTAAAAACCCTAAGCCCAAACTTCTCAGGTAGACGGATTTAAGGTTTCCTCCCATCTCCTCATTCAGTGACCCTATGATTAAACCTCTCTCTCTGCTGCAACCCAGTGTCTCAGCATATTGACTAGCTGTGTGCATCAGCCAATGAACCTACTACAGTTACATCTATACTTCCTTACCAATGTATTTATTTACTTATATATTGTCAGTCTGCTCCCATAGAATGTAAGCTTTGAGAATCTTTGTCTCCTTCATCATAATATTCACAATACCTTGAACAGTGTCTGGGATACTACAATTGTGCAAAAAAAAAAAAAAAAAAAAAAAGAATAAAGAATAAAGAAATGGCTGAGGCCAGGTGCGGTGGCTCACACCTGTAATCCCAGCACTTTGGGAGGCCGAGGCAGGTGGATCACGAGGTCAAGAGATCAAACCCTTCCTGGCCAACATGGTGAAACCCCGTCTCAACTAAAAATACAAAAATTAACCAGGCGTGGTGTTGCGCGCCTGTAGTCCCAGCTACTTGGGAGGCTGAGGCAGGAGAATCACTTGAACCCAGGAGGTGGAGGTTGCAGTGAGCCGATATCGCACCACTGCACTCCAGCCTGGCAACATGGAGAGACTCCATCTCAAAAAAAAAAAAAAAAAGAAAAGAAAAGAAAAAAGAAATAGCTGTCCTTTCTAACCATAATTTTTACACATGTACCTCATTTCTTGGAGGTGAAATAAGTGAAAATCTGGTATTATATTCTTAAATAATTTAAAAGATTCTTCCACTTGAAATTTCACAAAAGAATTCTACAGCCAGCTCAATGAGGGCATGAAGAGACAATGTCACCCACTGTCTTTCAGAGCATGACAGGTAGAAAGGAAGTGTGCAGTGACTTTGTAGACTAAATCTGTCCCAGACTGGGTCCTCTGGAAGACGTTGAATTGGAGTCTGGGTACAAGTGTTTATTGGGGAATAATACCTGGGAAAGAAAGGATAAAGCAGTTTGGGAATAAGTAAGTCATGTAAGGGGTTGTTTCCCCTTCCTAGAAAACACAGTGAATCTGGGGAGAGAGAGACTGTAACTGTGTTTTATAACAGGAAAAACCTTGTGCAACCTGGCAGGGAGCTCTAGAGCAAGCGCTGGATTTTACCAGAATGACCCAAGTGGGGCCCAAGTGCCCAGGCCTTAGTTTATACCCCTGTTTCACAGGCTGAGATTGCCCCCGAGAAAGGTGTGACCTGGGGCAGCAAATCTCTGCAGCTGAGAAAGACCCTGAAGGATTGACAGCCGACAGCCACCTGCAAATCACGCTTTCTAGAGCTGGGCAGCAAGTCTTTTCCTTGAAGGGTCATCAAGACAGGGCCCTCCTGGGCACTTCAACTCCGTGAATTTCAAGCTCAAACCAAGGCTCTCAGAAGACTGGCTACCGGGTGTCCACTGAGTTCCTGCTGTCTTCCAAGATGTGCCACAAATAGTCCAATTCCTAAATTAGAAGTCACGTCCTGTAAGTGCTTGCTGACTTGGCAGTAGCAACACTGACATAATTTCACAAATAATGATGTTATCCGAGGCAAAAGTTGCATTAGATCAATTACCACTCTATTTCAGTGCCATCTGAGTAGCTCTCAGTGTTTATTTCAGTTCACCTATTTTTAAACCAAAGCTCTCAGGCTTCTAAACCACCACCATGAGCATGCCTTACTTTTCCAGTCCTTGACAGCAACTGGCTCTCATTTTGAACTAAAGAGAATGATGTGGATATCTTCCCCTCCTCATTTCTCTTCTCAATTTCCTTACTTTGTATACTTTAATTGGAGGAGGAGGAGTGGTTTTACTGCTCTGAGGAGAGTCAAAAACTTAAGGCTCAAAATAAATAAATAAAGGCCGGGGATATTATTATTTCGGGAGAATGGAAGATTAGTTTAAACTGTAACAGGAGAAGGGTTGGGTTTGATTGAGGAGTATTTTCCTGTTGGAGAAAGATGTCAGATGCAGGTGGAGCTGGACTATTAGGAAAAATCATTAAACTTGAGATGCATGCCCATGTGGCCGGTGTTACAGGTTGAACTGTGTTGCCTCCAAATTTACATGTTAAAGTTCTAACCCCTGGGACCTCAGAACGTGTCCTTTTTCGCAGACAGGTCTTTACAGAGGTAATCAAGTTAATGCACGGTCATCAGGGTGGATCCTAAACCGACAAGACTGGTGTCCTTATAAAAAGGGGAAATTTGAACAGAGACAGACTTGCAAAGAGAGAAGACAGTGTGAAGAGACAAGGAGAATATGGCCGTTGTTATGAGCTGAATGTTTATGCCTCTTCCCCCAAATTGAGATGTGGACACAGTTGGATGCCTGCATCCCCAGTTTGACGGTATTAGAAGGTGAGGTCTTTGAGATAATTAGGTTTAGATAAGGTCATGAAAGTGAGGCCTTCATGATGGGATTCGTGCCGCTATAGGAAGAGGAAAAGGGAGGGAGATGTTTTTTCCCTCCATGAACACCCACGAAGGAAAGGCCATGTCCAAAGACACAGCAAGAAGGTGGCTGTCTTCAAGCCAGGAAGCAAGCCCTCACCAGACAGTGAATCTGCCCATGCCTTAATCTTGGACTTCCCAGCCTCCAGAACCACAAGAAATAATTTCTTTGTTTATAAGCCATCCAGGCTACAGTATTTGGTTATAGCAGCCCAAACAGACTAAAACAGCAATCTACATGATGAGGAGAGAAGCCTGGAAATAGATTCTTCCCTTATAGCCCTCAGAGGAGACCAATCCTGCTGATGCCTTGATTTGGACATCTGGTCTCCAGAACTGTGAGATAATGAATTTCTGTTGCGTAAGCCATCCAGGTTTTGGGACTTTGTTAACAGCAGTTGCAGCAAACTAACCCAGCTGGATTAGATCAGGAGAAGACTAAGTGATCCTTATGAACTGTCCTCCCTCCAGGGTGGAGGATTAGCTGACTCTCTTAAAGCGGAGAAATCTGGAGGCCATAGCCCTGCTGCGGAGACTCAGGAGGTGAGGAAAACATTCCCTCTCCCTTCTGCCTTCTTTCTTGTTTTGTTTTGTTTGTTTTTTTAGACAGAGTCTCACTCTTGCCCAGGCTGAAGTGCAGTGGCACAATCTCGGCTCACTGCAACCTCTACCTCCCAGGTTCAAGTAATTCTCCTGCCTCAGTCTCCCCAGTAGCTGGGACTACAGGTACACACCACCACGCCCACCTAATTTTTATATTTTTAGCAGAGACAACCAAGGTTTCACCACATTGGCCAGGCTGGTGTCAAACTCCTGGGCTCAAGTGATCTGCCTGCCTCGGCCTCCAAAGTGCTGGGATTCTAGGCGTGAGCCACAGCGTCCAGCCCCCTTCTGCCTTCTAACATCATCTTCATCTTTTCCCTCTCTACCCTCTGATCTCTCCCAGAGTCTCTTAAGCAGTGGATGTGCTGGTGGTGACATGGAGCTCCCTACATTTCAGTGTCCTTGTGTATCAAATGGGAGTTATAAAATACTTGCTGTAAAGAAATGGTGAGAGGAATCCATGGGATGACACATGGGAACAGCAGACACAGAGCAAGTGCTCCACTCACCGAAGCCATAACCACCCTTACTGTGGAAGGCAAGAACTTCACATTATACTTAATCATTATATGAATCACTATAATTAATGATTATAAATTGTATGTAATGGGTGACTAATTATTATTATTGGCAAATGAAAGCTCTCTTTGCATCTCTCTGTCACTTGTGGGATGTGTGATGAATCACAGAAGCCTGGGTTCAAAGCCTGGCTTTGCAGATTTACAGGCGATGAGACCTGGGTAAGATGCTTTAGGAGTCTGGGAGGTGGAGATGTTAAACAGAGGGTCAAAAAGTTGCTGAAAAGCTTTCCAGGGGGACAGTGAAACAGACCAGTCCTGATGAGAGAGGAATAAGTAGGGAAAGAGTACAGGAGACACAAGCTGGGTGGTTGTAAAACATCTGCGTTACTTTGGTGAAGAAGCAAGAGCTTTGATTATTTTGTTTGCTATGTGCCCCCATAGTTGGTTAGTGTTGAAGATGCACCCCTTAGACCCTAGTACCAAGTACAGCATCCAAGATACAGTACCACGATCCTTATCTCTTACCTTGTTGGAGATAAAGAAAATCAACATCTTCAAATCTACCAGGGGCCAGGAAGTATGCCAACATTTGTTATCATAGTAGTTTGTTGTTGCTGTTTATTTTTGAGACTGGGTCTCACTCTATTGCCCAGGCTGGAGTGCAGTAGTGCGATCTGTGTTCACCCATCCTCCACCTCCTGGATTCAAGCAATTCTCCTGCCTTAGCCTCCCAAGTAACTGGGATTACAGGCACCCACCACCACACCCGGCTAATTTTTATATTTCTAGTAGAGACGGGGTTTTACTGTGTTGGCCAGGCTGGTCTCAAACTCCTGACCTCAAGTGATCCTCCTGCCTTGGCCTCCCAAAGTGCTAGGATTACAGGTATGAGCCACCATGCCCGGTCTTGTTGTTTTGAGCCCTACTCTGTGCCAGAAATTTTGTTAACCACCTTGGATATGTTGTGTATACTGTTAACAATTTCATATGTGGAAGTCAAATATTGAGACGAATCTCTAAAATTAAAATGTTTTATTTGGGAGGAAAGGATTACAATTCAGAGCGTATATGCAGACCAGGTGGGCTTCAGTACATCCAAAGAACAAAGAGAAGTTTAGAGTGTTTTAGAAAAGGAGAAATGTTACATACTGTTCTTTAAGACAGTTCCTTGGCAATGGTAAAGCTGTGGGAGCTGGCAAGCTCTGTTTGGTGAGTGATGGCAGTGGGCAAAACTCGTCTTAAGGTCACAGCAGGTTTTTCCAGTAGCCATTAGATAAAACTGGCTTCAGGTTACAGCAGGCAGTTCCAGCAGCCAGGCTCGCTGAGAATTACTTTCTGGAAGCAATGCAATGTGGTCTCACTGCTTTTCCCCCCCAGCCAATTGACTCTGTTTTAGTTGGCTATGACAAGCATGACCCAATTCTATGACCAACTTTCACACAGAATGCAGACTGGAGTGTTAACTCAGAGATAAGGAAACCTAAGCTTAGAGAGGTAGAGTAACTTGCTCAGGGTCTCACAGCTCAGAAGCAGCAGAGGCAGGACTCAAATCCAGGTGGTTGTGTTACCAGTGCAGGATGTCCAGGTTCTTGGCATCTTGAACAAAGAATTGGATGAAATGCACGCACAAAGCAAGGAAAGAATGAAGCAACAAAAGCAGAATTCATCAAAGACTAAAGTACACTCCACCGAGTGGGAGTGGACCAGACCACAGGAACTCAAGAGCCCCATTACAGAATTTTTGGAGGCTTAAATACCACCCCCCAAAATTTCCATTGGTTACTTGGTGTCTGCCTTATGTAAATGAAGAGGAGGGAGTAAAGTTACAAAGTCATTTATTTGGCTTATGCCTTGTGTAAATGGAGAAGATTTTCCTGTCACAGCTGAAGTGTTTCCATTTGATTTAGTTCTAGGAAGTCCTTAGGTTCCTGGTCTCCAAACCCTATTCTCCTGCCTCTGTTGGAATGCATGTGGGGGCTCAGGGAATCCCTGTATTAGTTGACTAGGGCTTCCATAACTAAGGACCACAGACTTAACGGAAATTGACTTTCTCTCACAGTGTTGGAGGCTAAAAGTTCAAGATGGTGGTGAGAGCGGAGTTGGTTTCACCCGAGGCCTGTCTCCCTGGCTTGCAGTTGGCCTCCTTCTCACCATATCCTCATGTGCTTTTCCTCTGCGTGCGTCCCTGCTGCCCTCTCTGTGTCCACATTTCTTCTTAGAAGGACACTAGTCAGATTGAATGAAGACCCACCCTAATGGCCTCATTTTAACCTAATTACCTCTTTGAATGCCGTCTCTCCAAATACAGTCATGATCTGAGATACTGAGCACCCTCAGTTAGGCAAGGACTTGAAGGTATGACTTTCTAGAAACACAATTCAACCCAGAACAAACCCCATGCCAGTATTTCCTCAGGTATGAGACGCATACCATCGCTGAAGCATGATGGCTTCAGGTATAACCTGAACACTAACAGCAGTGACTTATATCCAGCTAAAGTGATTCCTTTTTCAAACCTCTTTCAGTTACTCTGACTGCTCCAAGAAGAACATCTTAGCTCGGTGCTAAGGACTTTGAACACTTCTCCAAAGCTAACAAGTCTCCCCTTTGAACAAAGACAGCTATTTAGCTAACTAACTAAATTTAATAAACTTGGTTGTTTGTTTTGTTTTTGTTGTTTTTTTAGTCTTGTTTATTTTTATTGCATTTATTTATTTATTTATTATTTTTTTTTTTGGAGATAGTCTCCCTCTATTGCCCAGGCTGGGAGTGCAATGGCACGATCTCTGCTTAGTGCAACCTTGGGCTCCTGGGTTCAAGCGATTCTCCTGCCTCAGCCTCCTGAGTAACTCAGACTACAGGTGCCCACCACCATGCCCAGCTAATTTTCATGTTTTTAGTAGAGACAGAGTTTTGTCATGTTGTCAGGCTGCTCTCGAACTCCCGACCTCAAGTGATCCACCCACCTCGGCCTTCCAAAGTGCTGGGATTACAGGGATGAACCACTGTGCCCAGCTGCATTTATTTTTCTAATGATCTAGTCAGGGTAAGGAAAAGCAGACTTCATTTCAGATACTGAAGTGGAGTTTCCTATTTATTTATTATTTATTTATTTATTTATTTATTTATTTATTTATTTATTTATTTATTGAAGTCTCACTTTGTTGTTAGGCTGGAGTGCAGTGGCATGATCTCAGTTCACTGCAACCTCTGCTTCCAGGGTTCCAACGATTCTCCTGCCTCAGACTCCCAAGTAGCTGGGATTATAAGCATGTGCCACCATGCCTGGGTAATTTTTGTATTTTTAGTAGAGATGGGGTTTCACCATGTTGGCCAAGCTGGTCTTGAACTCGTGACCTCAAATGATCCACCCCGACTCAGCCTCCCAAAGCGCTGGGATTACAGGCGTGAGCCACTGTGCCTGGCTGCATTTATTTTTCTAGTAATCTGGTCAGGGTAAGGAAAAGCAGCCTTTTCGTTTAAATAATTATGTTTTGTGAAAGACTGAGTTCATTAAAGCAACAAAAGTAGTAAGCAAATCAGAGTGAGTGGTCCATGGATGTGACAGCCTGGTTCAATGGTCCTGTAATGATGTGAGGTGGGGAGACACTGCAGCCACAGGCACTTGTGAAACAAAGAATCCATAGATCAGAGGCTGAAGAGAGAAAATTCCTGAGGGATGTCCCATCTGGGGATTGCATGGAGGATCTCAGGCTAAGATTTAGGTGTTTTGTTTTGTTTTGTTTTGTTTGTTTGTTTTTTGAGACAAGGTCTTGCTCTGCTGCTCAGGCTGGAGTGCAGTGGTGCAACCATAGCTCACTGTGGCTTTGAACTCCTGGCCACAGGTGATCTTCCTGCATTAGCTCCCCAAGTAGCTGGGACTACAAGTGGGAGCCACCACACTCAGCTAGTTTTTTTAACTTTTTTAGAGGCAGGGTCTCACTTTGTGTCAAGGCTGGTCTCAAACTCCTGGCCTCAAGCGATTCTCCCACCTGTGCCTCCCAAATGGTTGGGATTAGAGGTATGAGCCAGCATGCCCAGCTTTGAGTTTTAAGTTGATGCTGTCAAGTTGATTAACTATTTCCTACTTGAGAGGTGGTGCCTACCTTGGGAATCTCTTCCTTCTCAACCCCTATCCCTTTTTCTCCCTCTCCACCCAAGACAAGAGTTTGCCAGTTTCAACAGAGTCTTTTTCTTAAGCCATCCTGTCGATAAGGACTAGGATATTGACTTCGGTGGTGTATCACTGCTCACCTCTTCCTTCCCATAAGCTTTCTGGGAGTCACTTAGCGAGACAAACTTTGCTTGATTCCAATGCCAACTCCATCATTTAGCCACTGTCCGTACTTGAATTGGGGTTTCACGACCTCCCTGGGCCTCAGTCTCCTCATCTGTAAAATGGGATTAATAATAAAACCCAGAGAGGATCAAATGGGAAACCGTATCTAAAGCTCCTGGCCCCTGTAGGCACTCAATAAATGGTAGCTATTATTAGCTTCCTCCAAGGCAGAGAAATGTAAATTTGTACCTGCCAAGGATTCTGGGAATATAGCCAAAATCACCCCACCTCAGACGTAAAATTTCTTCCAAGCCTTTAATTTGAGATTCTACTCTGTAATATATCCACATTTGTTTTAATATAAAAATAATGCTTTAAATTACCATCAAGGACAATTAGTGCTCCAGGAAAATGGGCTTTAAGTATTCTCTGCCATGGGCCCATCATTCCCTTGGTTATATATAATTTGCTAAGCTCTGAAAAACTTGAAAAATTGCATCCCTTTAACTCAGTGGCTCTCAGCAAAGGGTGATTTTGCCACAGGGGACATTTACAAAATATCTGAAGACATTCGGTTGTCACAATTGTGGGAAGTGGTGCTACAGATATCTAGTGGGTAGAGGCCAGAGATGTTGCTAAACACCCTTCAAGACATTGGACAGTCCGCAACACAAAAAAAGAATCCAGGTTAGGTGCTGTGGCTCACAATCCTAATCTCAGCACTTTGGGAGGTCAAGGCGGGCAGATCACTTGAGGTCAGGAGTTGGAGACCATCCTGACCAACATGGCAAAACCTTGTCTCTACCAAAAATACAAAAATTAACTGAGTGTGATGGTATGCACCTGTAATCCCAGCTACTCAGGAAGCTGAGGCACGAGAATTGCTTGAACCCAGGAGGCAGCGGAGGTTGCAGTGAGCTGAGATCGCACCACTACACTCCAGCCTGGGCAACAGGGCAAAATTCTGTCTAAAAAACAACAACAAAAGTATCCAGCCCTAAATATCAATAGACTGAAATTAAGAAATCCTAGAGGTACTCAGAAGGCTTTGTTGTTAGAGTAGGTTGTTCATTCTCTCATCTTTGTCTCTATCCTTCTCTGATTCTTTTCTTTTCTTTGTGATTCTCTGCAGGCTTCTCTCCCTACCTTTCATGTTCTCTCCATGTCTCTTGTTCCCTTGCCTCCTTTCCTCTCCCTTTCTCTCTCTGTCTCTATTAATCTCTCTGGTGGTCCTGCTTTCTGTTTTTTATTCCCTTTCTCCTTTCCTTAGCTCTGGTTTGCTTCCCTTTTCTTCCTTTCTTTATTTTTTCTCTCCCCATCTCAGGTCTGTCTTCAACTTTTCCCTGGTCTCTCTATCTCACCTCTCTCCCTGGCATCTTTCTTCTTTCTCTATTTTTGTTTTTGTGTGTGTTTGCTTGTTTTTGAGACTGAGTCCCACTCTGTTGCCCAGGCTGGAATGCAATGGCATAATCTCAGCTCAGTGAAACCTCCACCTCCTGCGTTCAAGCAATTCTCCTGCCTCAGCTTCCCAAGTAGCTGGGATTACAGGCGTGTGCCACCATATCCGGCTAATTTTTGTATGTTCCGTAGAGACAGGGTTTAACCATGTTGGCCAGGCTGGTCTCCAACTCCTGACCTCAAGTGATCCGCCTGCCTGTGTTAGGATTACAAGCCGTTTTTTGGGTATTTTGCCTGTAAGTGTGGAGTAATGGAATGCAGCAACTACAGACAGACTGTCTTTAGAAACCCTACTTTAAAAGGTGTGTGGAGGGGCCAGGCACGGTGGCTCATGCCTGTAATCTCAGCACTTTGGGAGGCTGAGATGGGTGGATCGCTTGAGCGCAGGAATTTGAGACCAGCCTGGGCCACATAGCAAAACCCTGTCTCTAAAAAAAATTAGCTGGACATGGTGGTACATACCTGTGGTCCCAGCTACTCAGGAGGTGGAGACAGGAGTATTGCTTGAGCCCAAGAGGTGGACGTTGCAGTGAGCCAAGATCATGTCACTGCACTCCAGCCTGTGTAATAGAGTGAGGTTTTGTCTCAAAAAGAAAAAAAAAAGAAAAGAAAAAGAAAAAAACAGCTCCAGCCTGCATAATAGAGTGAGACACTGTTACAAAAAAAAAAAAAGAAAAGAAAAGGAAAACTGAAAAAGGCCAGGGAATGGATTCTCTTTACTTTTCTTTAAAAAAAAATTTTTTTTTAATGTGTATGAAGGGAGAGATTATGGCAACAGGAGGTATTTATACTACCCTATCATCCATACTCCTTTGGATGGAACAAACCAGGAACCTAGGGCCAATCACACAGCAAATGCTATCCTGGGCTTGCTTCAGCCCAGCAGTGGTCTGGGGTGATAGACTGTTCCATGGAGAGATGACTGCAGTGACCTGAGCCAGACCTTAGGGAAACCAGGGAGAGGACATCTGGAGTCATCCAACCTTCTCTGCTGATGCTCAGCTCTTTGTTTCTGGCACTTGTTACCCTCTCCCCTACTCGCAAGCAGGTTTGTATCCTCAACCATCTAGCTAAGATCTTACCTGCTGTATTAAAGTTCTCCAGAGAACCAGATCAATACGATATGCATACGTATGGAAGGAAATTTATGATGAGCCATTAACTCCATAAATGATGGAGGCGGCTGAGTCCAAATCTGTGGGCTGGTAGATGGGGATTAAGGAGAGGATGGTGCAGGTGAAGTTGCAGGCGGTCTGCTGGAGAATTCTGCCCAGCCTTTTGTGCTCTTCAGGCCTTCAACTGATTAGATGAGGCCCACCCACAATATGATGAACAATCCGCTTTACTCAATGTAAATGTTCATCTCATCCAGAAGCATTCTTGCAATTGATGCATGAAATTAACCATCATACCTGCTAAAGGGTGGTGAGATAAATCATGGTCCCTTACTCCTACCCTGACATATGATTACCAGGCATGACCATCTCAAGCCAGCATTCTACAAATGCTGCGGCTGTCTCTGTTATTATTGGTGGTGGAGGAAGGTGAGTGGTAGAAGGAAGAATAGGGGGCCGGGGCCCGGCCAGTCTGAGGTTTGTCCTGCTGGACAACATGCTGTCTCAAGAGCAGGGGTTGGCTGCCTGTGTTTGTGAATACATTTCACTGAAACATGGTTATTCACTTACATATTGTCTATGGCTGCTTTTATGCCACAACAGCAGAGATGAGTAGTTGCAGCAGAGATGGGATGGCCCACAAATATTTACCATGGGGGCCTTTACAGAACACGTTTGCCAGCCTTGTCTCAGGAGCACACACTCTGGAGTAAAACTGCCTGACTTCCAATCCCCATTCCTCTGCTTACTGGCTGTGTGATCTGAGCAAGGTACTTAACTTCTCTGTGCCTTCATTTTCTCATCTGTATATTGGAAATAATAATTATACATACATATATAGGTATATACCTGAAAAGTGCTAGTAACAGTGCCTATCTCATGAAGTGCTCTGTAGATACTGGCTGTCAGTATGAAAATTAGCAGACGTTTGCTTTCCTGAAGGTATATGAAGGTTGATGGGACCAATTTGGCTGGAGAAGCCACTGGCCGGGGGGATTTTATTTATGTGTTTATTTCTTGGAAGGTGTTGGTCAGAGGGAGCATTTTGCCTAAGAAGGAAAAAGAAGGGACTTTTTTTTTTTTTTTTAATCCTGCATGTGGCATTCTAAATGGGGAATATTCAGAGGGGATTAGGAGGAAGTTTTATGTCCACAGGACCCTGTCAGCCTCTGCTCCATCTCTCTAGAAAATTGTACTAAAATCTGCCATTGATCAATAATTTTAAGGGTGAGTCTGTGTGTTGAGGGTTGGGACATGCTGTTACAATCTCCCTGGATGACTGCAAGAACAGCTCCCAGAAGCCGATGGCACAATTCTATGTGTGCAGCCCTCTGGAAGTGGACTGGACCTCTGGGCTCAAGGGATTCACCTGCCTCTACCTCCCAAAGTGTGGGACATGACTCAGGGACACTTGGAGTCCTCTGGGGCCTTTGGACATAGATAATCCCTGAGGATTCAAGGGAATAAACTTTGTTGTTGTTGTTGTTGTTTTTGAGACAGCGTCTCGCTCTGTTGCCCAGGCTAGAGTGCAATGGCACAATCTCAGCTCACTGTAACCTCCATGTCCCAGGTTCAAGCTATTCTCCTGCCTCAGCCTCCCAAGTAGCTGGGATTGCAGGCGCCCGCCACCACGCCTGGCTAATTTTTTGTATTTTTTAGGAGAGACAGGGTTTCACCATGTTGGCCAGGCTAGTCTCAAACCCCTGACCTCAGGTGATCTCCCTGCCTCAGCCTCCCAAAGTGCTGAGGATTATAGGCATGAGCCATCGAGCCCAGCCTTGAGGGAATACACTTCTAACGGTGGAATTTGAGACACTACCACAGGCAATAGTGAGGAGCTCTGAGGACTACTCATTCTAACCGATGCCCTCACAGCAAGCTTCTACTTTTCCTTCCATGGCTGGTGCAGGATGTCAGAAGGGTGGAGGTCACTGCTCATGTGGCCATTCTACACCAGAATCACAAGCAGCTGACCATGGGCTAAATGGAGTTGGCAGATGCATTTCATTTGGCCCAAACAAGCAATGTTTTTTAAAAACAGAGCCAGCTGTTAAACATCTAAGGATTTTGCACACAAAAATAAACGCTAATGACTTCCTTCTCTTGAGACTCTGAGAGACTGGGCAACAGTGAGCCTGCATTCCCACAGGACTGTCATAAGCTGCAGTGGGGCAGCCTGTGCTCTCCAGGCCGCCAAAGTCCCCAGCACTGCCTTTTGTCCTACAGCTGGCCCCTTCCATTAGCTTTGGTTACCTGCCGGAACCCTAGAGGCTTGAGCGGACAAGTCCTGAGCTACACATTTGCTGGAAGCACCGGCAGAGATGGACATGGCATCAGCAAAGAGCATACTCTGCAGCTGGTAGATTTTTTCTAAGATAAGCCTCTTAAAGATTCTGAAATCATGGGAAAGTAGGGCTGAAACAATCCTTTGCAGGGCCAGAATCCAAGTTCTTCAACTCATGTGTGCGCATATTTGTGTGTATGTGTGTGCATGTGCACATGTGTGTATGGGCAGGGAGATAGTGATAAGAGAGAAAGTTAGTTTTCCCTTACTGGCAAATTTTCTTTCTTTTCTTG
>NW_016805229.1:0-12766 GCF_001698545.2 Rhinopithecus bieti | reverse complement strand
TTTTTTTTTTTTTTTTTTTTTTTTTTTTTTTTTTTTTGGAGGCAGGCTCTTGCTCTGTCCCCTAGGCTGGAGTGCAGTGACATAATCAAGGTTCACTGCAGGCTCAACATCCTGGGCTCAAGCTATCCTCCCACCTCAGGCTCCTGAGTAGCTGGGATTATAGGAGCGTGCCATCCCACCCAGCTAATTTTTGTATTTTTGGTAGAGATAGGGTTTCACCATGTTGTCCAGGCTAGTCTTGAAGTACTGAGCTCAAGTGCTCTGCGCACCTCAGCCTATTTTTTTCTTTTTTTTTGAGACAAAGTCTTGCTCTGTCACCGAGGCTGGAGTGCAGGGGTGTGATCACGGCCTCAACTGCCCAGGCTCAATCAGTTCTCCTGCCTCAGCCTCCTGAGTAGTTGGGACCACAGGTGCATGCCACCACACCTGGCTAATTTTTTAATTTTTTATAGAGACGGGAGTCATGCCATATTGCCCAGGCTGGTCTTGGATTCCTGGGTTCAAGGGATCTGCCTGCCTCTGCCTCCCAAAGTGCTGGGATTACAGTCATGAGCCACTACTCCTGGCTCTTCTTTTCTAATCCAATATTTTTATTAGTCCAAAGAATATGAATTTTCATCACCACAACCTCTACCTCCTGGAATTACTCAAAAGGAAGTCTCTATCCTTCCCTTCACCTGGTCCCTGTCTTTTCTACACGTGTGGAGAAATCACATATCTGATAAGAAAAGATTGGAAAGATGAAATCTCAGGGTGGAGGGCATCAGTCTCTTTGACTTTCTTTTGGAGCTCTGGGCTTGTCCCCGGATGAGGGTGTCATACGTGGCATCCGCATGCCTGGGTCAGGGCTTGGTGCTGGCCTTGTAGAGACAGGAATAGACGTCCACTTCTTTCTGTCTCTACTCCTGGGGCCCAGACTAGCTCCTTTGCAGCTGTTCTGCTTCCCTTTAGTGGATTTTAGGATCCAGGCTCAGGGGTATGTATCAGGGAGCCACGTTGTGGTTGTAGGTATAAGCCTTACTTTCTGGCCTGGCATTACCAACAATAAAGCTGGTATTTGGGCCAGTTATTTGTTATGCTTATTCCTCAATTTGTTCACATGCAAAAGAAAAAACATGGGTGTTCCTGAGAAGCACGTGGCAGGCATCCCCAGAGGGACAATAGTCAAAATTCTACTCTGTGGGTTTGTCCAGAATCCAGGAGCAGAAACAACTTAGAGAAATTGACCTTCAGCAGGAGGCTGGAGTCTGTTTTGTGTGAGACGATGTGGACCACATCCCACATCTTATTTGCATTTATCAGTGGCTGTTTCTGCAGACGGTTAGTCATGAGCCAATTATGCCTTGTGCATGGGGAATTTTAACCAGTTTACCCAACAGACACAAAGTCTGTGTGACAGGAGGCTTCAGTTTCCTGGATGATGGCTCTTCTGGAGACACAAGGTGGTTGACCAGTTGGCCAGCTCTTCTGCTCTGGTTGCCTTCCTTTAATATTGTGTCAATTTCTTTAATATCTACAAGTCTAAAGGGATTGGCAAGCCCAAGAAGAAACTGAGATCCCTTTGTACATCAGTCACTCCCAAAGACTGACCCTCTTCACCTCCTGAAACCATCAGAAACTGTTTGATCCCATTCATTTCCAC
Source organism: Rhinopithecus bieti (assembly GCF_001698545.2). Taxonomy (NCBI): domain Eukaryota; kingdom Metazoa; phylum Chordata; class Mammalia; order Primates; family Cercopithecidae; genus Rhinopithecus; species Rhinopithecus bieti. The sequence goes on along the minus strand of NW_016805229.1, from coordinate 11,124 downwards.
GCTGAGGTTGATGGTTTAATGGGCTTCAAAGCCTCTTAACCCACAGCTTGCTGCCTGCTAGTCCTTTGTATGCAAATGATTCCTTCAAAATACATTCACTCAAAAGCTTGTATAAGCAAATGCATCCTGGGGAAGATGAGATTCCACAGTGATCGGGGGTGTCTCTTCATTGCCAGTTGCATTATAGTCATTGTTTGTTTCATCTAGAACATTCCCACCTCCCATATGGAGAAGTCACTTGTTGGAAGTTACTTGCCTACTCTTTTTTTATTTTTTCATTTCTACCGTGTTATCCATTTGGAGAGGGACTTTCTTATTTACACAGAAGACCACATATTAAATGATTCCATTTATATAAAATGTGCAGAAAAGGCAAATCCATAGAGACAAAGTAGATTAGTGGATTCCTGGGGCTGGGAGTGAAAATGTGAAGTAACTGTAAATGGGTATGTGGGATCCTACTGGGTGATGAAAGTGTTCTAAAAATAGATGATGTTGGGTGGTTACACAACTCAGCAAATTTGCCAAAAGTTGTTAAATTATACACTTAAAGTTGGTAAATATTATGATCTATAATTTGCACTTCTATCAAGTTTTTTTTTTAGACATCTTTATTGAGATATAATTCACATTCCATACCATTCACCAATTTAAAGTAAGTAATTCAGTGGATTCTTTTTATTATACTTTAAGTTCTAGTATACATGTACACAACATGCAGTTTTGATACATAGGTATACATGTGCCATGTTGGTTTGCTGTACCCATCAACTCATCAAGTTGTTTATTTAAAAGAGAGAAGTGCCAGGCATGGTGGCTCATGTCTGTAATCCCAGCACTTTGGGAGGCTGAGTGGGAGGACCACTTGAACCTAGGAGGTGAGACCAGCCTGGGCAACATAGTGAGATCCCATCTCTACAAAAAAAAAAAAATTTAAAAATTAGCTGGGCCTGGCAGCATGCACCTGCTTCTTGGGAGGCTGAGCTGGGAGAATCACTTGATCTCAAGAGGTCGAGGCTACTGTGAGCTGAGATTACGCCACTACACCTCTGCCTGGGCAACTGAGCAAGACCCTGTTTACAAAAATTGAAAATTGAAATGAAAAAGAAAGCAAAGGTAGACTTTAGCAGTTGTTGCTGCCCACATTTCCTAGGCCCTCATGTTTCTACAAAGGCTCGCTGGCTTCTGCCTCCAGTCCCGGGGTTCTTTGCCCAAGGGTACTTTCTGGCCACCAGCATCCGCTCTCTCCACATGTGTGGCAGACTTGAAGTGCCAGGAAATTCATGTTCTGTGAGAGAAGATCTCAACCAATAACTACTAAGGGTGTATAAATACCTCAGCTCCCTTGTTTTGGGGTTACGTTTCGTACATTGTTACCCAAAATTCTCCAAGCAATATTGGACTCCAGTTTCCCATACAGTAAGTTGCTTGATGAGTTAAATTCCCTTCCCTTCCCTGTCTCACTCTCCCAGTCCCCTTTTGGTGCTCCCTGGGATCTCTACTCAACTACATAACTTCACTGAAATTATTGTCCACTGAAATAAGTGTCCTTTCTTCTAGGGAAGACCTACTGGAAACTAGCCAGAACTGGAAGTTGATTAAACGGTTTAAATTGAAGTTAAGCCATAGACTTTGAGGTCTGATGGCCTAGGTTGGAGTCTCAGCCATACCTCACTAGCTCTGTGACTTTGACTAAGTTTCTTGACTCTAAAGTTTCATATTTTTCATGTGTCTAATCAGGATAATGATGGTACCTCTGTCACAGAGATAGTGCAGCTGGAGCCCTTAGCAGAGGAATTGGCACTTAGTAAATTTGTAATTATATGTAATTTTATGAGATCATGACTGCTCCACCAAATAATCACAGACATTTGAACCACACTGAAAAACAGGGTCAGTTGAATTTGCTGGAGCTCATCCATAGAGTGTGCATTTGTATCCAGGATCAAAATGCTCTGATGTTGCTGCTTGGATAAGAGTACCACCTTCTTTGAAGGACACTAGCACTTGTCTGTATGGGAGTGGGCAGAAAGTGAAAATGGGCTGGGTGCGGTGGCTCACGCCTGTAATCCCAGCACTTTGGGAGGCTGAGGTGGGTGGATCACGAGGTCAGGAGTTCGAGACCGACCTGGCCAACATTGTGAGATCCTGTCTCTACTAAAAATAAAAAATAAAAAAGTAGCCAGGCATGGTGGCACACACCTGTAATCCCAGCTACTCTGGAGGCTAAGGCAGGAGAACTGCTTAAACCCAGGAAGCGGAGGTTGCGGTGAGCTGAGATTGTGCCAGTACACTCCGGCCTGGGTGACAGCAAGACTGTCTCAGGAAAAAAAAAAAAAGAGAGAGAGAAAGTGGAAATGACCGTGCCTCCTTTTGTCCTGATGAACAAACTGGATTGAATACTTCTCCAAAGGGACCTATTTAACTCAAGTAATTATCAAAAATTAGTAGAGTTAATTTTATAACCTTCTGAGAAGAAGGGGACACTGTCTTATCTTACTTGGTTCCATATTAAGCCTGAGTTTCTCATTGGATGGAAGAGTGATTCTGCTGTGTCTCATTGTGAGACTTCAAAAAGTTATTTTGCTTCTCTTTGCTTAGGTCCTTATCTGTGAAAAGGAGATAAGGATTCTTACCTTGAAAGGATATCCTAAAGATTATATACTCAGTATATGTAAAGAGAACTGTGCAAGGTCTAGAATGTAGTAGATTGCTAACAAACATGTCTCTATTTCCCCCTCTGTTAGTGCTTCTCCAGTGATGTTAACTTGGATAGAAATTTGGTTCCTTCAACGTGTAAGGAAATAGAGCATGTGTCAAGGCTTAAGTGACAGTCATTAACCTGGCAGAAAAAAATCCAGCCAGCATGGCATATATACGACCATTTCCCTTTCCGCAAGAATGGCAGACATTACTAATCAATCATTGCTCTTCTCACTTGAGTTTGGACCCTGTCCCAGAATCTTTTCCAGGAGAGCACTTGAGAGCACCACTACCAGCCCATCAAATTAGGCATACAGGATGAAAGTTATTTGCCAACCCCCAGAGTAATCTTAAAAATAATGGAGTTTAGCACAAGGTCTGCTTCTCAATAAATGGTTAATAAATACATGACTAGAGGATAAATGCAGTGAGGATATTTAATGCTGCTATCTGTGTCTTCATCAGACAAATCTTGTTCAAAGATCAAGCCCAAATTCCTCCAAGTTCCTCCTCCCAAAATGTGTGTCTTCCTTTAGTAGTAGAACGCTTTGAAGGATACCTGGAATGCTCATAAATTTAGGTATAAAGGAGCCTTCTCTGGAAATATCTTGGGTTCTACATCCATAGATTCAACCAACCACAAATCAAAAATATTCAGGAAAAATATATAACAATATAACAAAAAATAATGCAAGTGAAAAAATACAGTATAACAACTATTTACATAGCGTTTACATTGTATTAAGTATCATAAGTAATCTAGAGATGATTTAAAGTATAGTGGCAGATGTACATAAGTTACATGCAGATACTATGGCATTTTATATAAGGGGTGTGAGCACCTGTAGATTTTAGTATTGGAGGGAGGGGACTGGAACCGATCCCCCACGGACACCGAGGATGACTATATATTGATATATTCTCATCTTGGGAGATTAAAACTCCGTTAGTGATAGCATTTTTATCTAGTGCTGGCTGCACAGAAACTTCTTGGAAGTATAAGTTATCCGAAGAGCTTATTCTGGTGATGAAGGAGAAATCCTTAATTGGTAGAACATAGCTGACTATTTTCTGACCAGGAGGCGCATCTCAAAACTGTATGTCAGGAGGCTTCAACAGAGCTGTAATGCCAAGCCTGATGGTGATCTCCTTAGGAAATTGGCTTTAGCCGTAGGAATGACTGCCCTTTTAAAGCAAAAAGACCAGCATCTGACACCAAGTCTGCAATTGCAAGCATCCCATGCTATTAATCACTGCAAAATTGATTCCTGGTCCAATGTTTGCTTTCTGGTATTGTAAACTTAAAAGTATTAGTTATGTTTATACAATTATGAAAACCGAACGTATTTATTATAACTGCAGAAAGTTTGAAAGAGGAAAGGAAAATCCTCCATAGTTTTACTACCCAAAGACAGACAGTGTTAAAGCCTGGGGCATTTCTCTCATCATTTTATTTTATGCATATTTTAATATAATTGTGCTTATGTATCACATATGAAGATTTTAGCTCCTGATTTTTTTCGTTTAGCTTGATAACATAACATCTCTCCATGTTTTGGCAAAGTCTTCATGAACATTTTAGTTGTACATAAATATTCCAGTTAGTGGATATGCCGTAATTTACTTAACCATTAGACAATATTGTTGAAAGTTAGATTATTTCAGATGTTTTGCTGTTGCAAAGATGCTGTGATGACTATCTTTGCATGTAAACTTTTGTGTGTGTGTGTGTATAGGAATGTTTCCTTGAATTAGATTCTGATCTCTGTCTCTGAAATATAAAATATACAAAGTATATGCAACTTAAGTATAGAGCTCAGCTAATTTTTACACATGTATACACCAGTGTACCACCACCCAAACCAAGGGTATATATCATTTCCAGCACTCCCAAACAGTTCCTCTTATGTTTTATCGATTGATTGATTGATTGAGAAAGGGTCTCTTTCTGTTGCCCAGGCTGGAGTGCAGTGGTGCAAACATGGCTCACTACAGCCTCAACCATCTAGGCTCTAGCAATCCTCCTGCCTCAGCCTCCTGAACAGACGGGTCAACGGATGTACTTGTTAGCTCAGCTAATTTTTTTTTTTTTTTTTTTTTTTTTGGAGAGGCTGAGTCTTGTTAGGTTGCCCAAGCTGGAATGACATGATTTTTAAACAAACACTTAACAGTCTACAGAAAAACACATCTCTTTGGCCTAAAAAATTAGCAGTGTCTTATCTGACCCAGAACCCCATCACTGTGTTAGATTATAGCAGCATGAGTGATAGCTTCCTTTAGCACTGCAGTGACGTCTCAGCATGCTGGATATCCCTCCCAAAGCTAGTTTTCAGAGCTATTTCCACTGTCTGTGAAAGGAACCGTGGCATGTTGGGGGGGGGGGGGGCTGTTCCAACACCACAAATGGCATGGAGTCCTCTTCCCCCTGTCCTAGGTATACTGATGAGAAAGTTTAAAGATAGCACGTATTTTCCTCCCAGTATATAAATGACTTTGGCAATAGCCAGCAATTTTCTCTCTCTCTAGCAATTTTGGAACTTTTACATGACAACTCACCTTGGATAATACTGTGAATTTTAAAGCAAAATGTCCATATAAGCAAATATATCCATATAAATAAAAGGTAATAATGAATTAAAATAAATACATCTCATAAGACTTCTCTGATCCTTTCTCTACTCTAATCCTAATCGCTACCACCACCACCACCACCACACCACCACCACCATCAGTTTTGTTGAGGCCCTACTATGTGCTAAGGATTACCTGTTATTTACACACATCACCTCATTTCATTCTCACAACCACCCTCTCCCCATTTTACAGATGAGGCAACTGAGGCCATGTGCCACACAAGGAATAAGTTTTGGAACTGAGATTTGAAGTCAGTGTGGTCTGCCCCCAGAGCTGGCATAATTCATCGCCATGTGTTCCTTTGCTAAGCTAGTCACATGCCCCTATGAAGTTTTAGGTGATGGCAGTTTACTGATCTCCCATTTCACTTTCTGACAATTGACCTATTTGAAATCGTATGCACCCATTCACACACAAACACACAAAATCTGTACTTGATACTCTTGGTGAAATAGGACATCCTATGCTTTGCATAATTAGTAAACAAATGTGGCCAGGCATGGTGGCTCACGCCTGTAATCCCAGCACTTGGGAGGCCGAGGTGGGTGGATCATGAGGTCAGGAGATCGAGACCATCCTGGCGGACACGGTGGAACCGCGTCTCTACTAAAAATACAAAAAATTAGCCGGGTGTGGTGCTGGGCGCCTGTAGTCCAAGCTACTTAGGAGGCTTAGGCAGGAGAATGGCGTGAACCCGGGAGGCGGAGCTTGCAGTGAGCCAAGATCGCGCCACTGCACTCCAGTCTGGGAGACACAGCGAGACTCGTCTCAAAAAAAAATAGAAAATAAAAAATAAACAAATAAATGTAATTGTAGTGGCACTAATATTTTCATGGTTTTATTGAGATATAATTTACATACCATAAAATTCACCTGCTTTAGTGTATTTATAGAGTTATGCAACTATTACCACAACCTAATTTTATTTAGGTCATTTCCATCACCCCCAAAACAACGTACCCATGGCAACCATTAGTCTACTTTCTGCCTAGAAAGGTTTGCCTCTTCCGGACATTTCATATAAATAAAATCATACAGCATGTGGTCTTTTTGTGTCCGGCTTCTCTCCTGAGCATAATGATGTCTTTGAGACTTGCCATGTGGTAGCGTGAAGCAGTACTTCATTCGTTTACTTTGCTGAATAGTGGTCCAGTGTCCACTGTGCTACACTACACATTTTAGCACAGGTCCACTATGCTACACATCTTTCTCATTCTTCTTCAGTTTATAGGGCCCACGTTGTTCAAAATTGTCTTCTCCTTTCTGAAGCCACTCATAACCTCCACTACCTCCTTTCATAGTTGATTCCAAAAGTGCTGCTTTTGTTTTTATTTTTTTTTCTCTATCACTTCTGAATTCTTCGTTGTTTGTTTTTTTAGGTTGCATGAATAAGTTCTTTAGTGGTGATTTCTGAGATTTTGTTGTACCCATTACCTGAGCAGAGTACTCTGTGTACTCTTTAATGTGTAATCTTTAATTTTTTTTATCTTTATTTTTTTGAGACAAAGTCTCTCTCTTATCTCCCAGGCTGGAGTGCAATGGCGCGATCTCAGCTCACTGCAACCTCTGCCTCCTGGGTCCACGCGATTCTCCTGCCTCAGCCTCCCGAGTAGCTGGGATTACAAGCGCATGCCACCACACCTGGCTAATTTTTGTATTTTTAGTAGAGATGGGGTTTCACCATGTTGGCCAGGCTTTCTTGAACTCCTGACCTCAGGTGATCCACCTGTCTCAGCCTCCCAAAGTGCTGGGATTACAGGCGTGAGCCACCATTCTCAGCCTCAACGTGTAGTCTTTTATGCCTCACTCTGCCCCAACCATTTCCCAATGATTGGATCAAAGTCCAATGTATCATTCATATGCCTTTGCGTCCTCAGAGTTTAGCTCCTACTTATGAGTGAAAGCATATGATATTTGGATTTCTATTGTTCAGTTACTTCACTTAGAATAATGGTCTCCAATTCCATCCAGATTGCTGCAAATGCCATTGTTTTGTTCCTTTTTATCACAGAGTAGTATTCCATGGTGTGTGTGTGTGTTTATATATATTATACGTATATATAATGCCACATTTTCTTTATTCATTTGTTGATTGGACCAAATATTTTTATTTTTTAAAATAAAATTTAAAACCCTATTTTATTTACATTAAATTTTACTCCATCTAGATTAAATTTTTTAAAATTAAAAAAAATTTTTTTTTGTTTTGTTTTGAGACCGAGTCTCACTCTATTGCCCATGCAGAAGTGCAGTGGCGCCATCTCGGCTCACCACAACCTCCACCTCCCGGGTTCAAGTTATTCTCCTGCGTCAGCCTCCCAAGTAGCTGGGATTACAGGCATGTGCCAGCACGCCCAGCTAATTTTGTTGTTTTAGTAGAGATGAGGTTTTACCATGTTGTCCAGGATGGTCTCGAACTCCCGACCTCAGATAATCCACCCACCTCAGCCTCCCAAAGTACTGGGACTGCAGACGTGAGCCACCATGCCCAGCCTTGATTTTTTTTAATATATGGTATATGATAGGAGTCCAACGTTATTTTCTTCCAATGGAAAATCAGTTGGGCTAGCAACATACATCAAATAAACCATATTTCCCCGCCAGATTCAAATATTGCCTTTGAGTTCTGTTATACTGATCTGTTTTTTTTATTTCTAAACTAGCAACATATTTATTTGTTTATAGTTGACTTTATGGTATATTCTGATACATGTTAAGGCAAGTATATGTCTCCCTTGAATACTTATATGAGTGTATGTGTTTATTTCCATTTGGTCATTCAGGGGTATTCCCTCCTCCATTTGTTTAATCCGATCTCCCTTTTCCCCTCAACCCACCATTAAAAGCAAGCTGTTGATATTTGTATTGATATTGGAGCTTGAAGTTAACTTTATTGATTTTTGTAACATTTATATTTTATATCAACTTGACCATGCAAGACAGCATTTATTTTCATTTGTGTGGATTGTGTTTTGTGAAATTCAATGAGATTTTTTGGGTATTATTTTACAAATGGTTTTCTTATAATTCCCAAGTCTTTTTTCTTAAGTGGTCCCAAGTTATTTTATAGTTCATGCTGTTGTAACTAGAATATTTTTCCAACTAATTTCCCACCATATCCATTTCAAGGTTCTTATTGCTAGTATAGAGAAAGGTTATGAATATTTGCATGCTTTTACTGTTTCAAGTTCCCTTACAAATTCTTATTAATTCTAGTAGGGTCTGTTTTTCTTTTTTCTTTTTTTTTTAACGAGAGTCTATCAGGTTTCTTTAGTATATGTGATGGTAAATTTTAGGTGTGCCCTTGAATGGATTAAGGAAGGCCTAGAGAACTGATAAAGCATTGCTTCTGGAGTGTCTGTGAAGGCGCTTCCAGAGGAGGCTGGCATGTGAGTCAGTGGATTCATTGGGGAGGATCTACCCTCCAAGTGTGCAGGCACCATCCTATCAGTGGGGAGCACAGGTTGAACAAAACATGGGAGGAAAGAATTTCCTCTCCTTTTATTGGAGAAATGGACAGTCTCTCCTGGAGAAGGGAACACCCTCCTCCTCTCCTTCTGATATGGTTTGGCTGTGTCTCCCTCCAAGTCTCACCTAAAACTAATAATCCAGATGTGCCAAGGGTGGGGCCAGGCGGAGATAATCGAATCGCGGGGGTGGTTTCCCCCATACTGTTCTCGTGGTAGTGAATACGTCTCATGAAATCTGATGCTTTTATAAATTGGAGTTCCCCTGCACAAGCTCTCCCTGGCCTACTGCTGTATAAGACGTGATTTGCACTTGCTTGACTTTCACCATGATTGGGAGGCCTCCCCAGCCATGTGGAACTGTGAATCCATTAAACCTCTCTCCTTTAGAAATTACTCAGTTCAGGTATGTCATTATTAGCAGCATAAGAACAGGCTAATATACCTCCTCTCCTCTCTCTCTCATGGAGGTGGACCACTCTCCTCCTGCCCTTCGACATCAGAACTCCAGGTTGTCTGGCTTTGGGACTTCAGGACTTACTCAATGCCCCTTTCGTTTCAGGCCTTTGGGCTTGGATTAAACTGGCTTTTCTGACACTGAGGCTTTGGACTTGAATGGAGCCATGCGACTGGCATCCTAGGCTTTCCAGCCTACAGACAGCCTGTCCTGAGACGTAGCCTCCGTAATCATCGGAGCTAATGCCTCCGATAAAGCCCCTCTCATATATCTATATCCGTATCTATCTATATTTATATCCTACTGGTTCTATATCTATGGAGAACTCTAGTATACAAGCAAACCAACAGCCAAAACAGCATTTTAGTTTTTCTTTTGCAATACTTACAGATTATTTTATTTTTTTATCTTAATGCATTTAAAAGAACTTTTAAATCCTTTAGTTTTTGCCATTTTGAGCAATTTTTTGTTTGATAACCTGTATTATACTTAATTTCCTTCTATTCATGGTTTATTTGGTGATTTCTTAGGAATGACTCCCAAGTTTAATCAAATGGTTTCTCAGTTTCATCTTTAATAGAGTAATGGAATTGATGGATTATGTTGATACCTTACCTGATTCAACCCAGACTTAAATTCCTGGAATCAACCACTTGGTCATCACACATTATTCCTTTGATGCTGGTGGTTTATTCAAAAGATTCATTTTTCTTCGCAAGTAAAGTTAACTTGTAGTTTTCTTTTCTGGTGCTACCTTTACCAGAACTAAGGTCTTTTTTTTTTTTTTTTTTTTTTAATTGAAAAGCTCTGCATTCCTTTCTATGGCAGGGGTTAGCAACCTTGTGATAAAGGAAAATCTTCAGGCAAATTAAATTTAAAGGAGTTTAATTGATCCATGAATGATTCGTGAATCGGGCAGCCTTTCCAGCCAGGGTAGGCTCGGAGACTCCAGCACAGTCACGGGGTGGAAGAAGGTTTGTGGACAGAAAAAGGCAAGTGACGTACAGAAGATGGAAGTGAGGTACAGAAACAGCTGGATTGTTTACAGCTCAGTGTTTGCCTTACTTGAACATGGTTCAAACAGTTGGCTACATTTGATTGGCCAAAACTCGGTGATTGTCACAAGTGGAGGCTATGGTCTGTTTACACCTCCACTTGTTACAGTTCACCAGGTACAGAAACACCTTTAGGCCAAAATTAAATACGTAAGAAGACAGCTTTAGGCTACACTTAATTTAGCACTTGACTTGCACATTTGTATCACCTGGAGAACTGTTTCAAGATGCTGATAGCTGGCACACCCCACACCAGTTGAATAGATATTTCTTGGGGTGGTATTTGGACATCATTGGTTTTAAAAATCTCACCAGGTGACTCTACCATGCAGTCAAGTCTGAGAACAACTGTGTACAACTTGAAATAAGTAACACTGGAGCAATCTTTTTTTATCACACATAAGGTTATATACAACTCAGCTTTGAACCTCTCTGATCTGGTAAATTTTCCATCTCTTTCTGGTCATTGGATTCTCCAAGTTTTCTGCCTTGTCTTGGGCCATTTTTAGTGTTTATTTTTTCCCCAAGAAATTAGCCACTTAATCCAGGTTATCAAATGTATTGCCATAGAATTGCATGTGATACTCTCTTCAATTTTCCTTTACTTCTGTGATTTTGGCTAAGTTTTCTTTTTCACATAGCTATACTTTTCTTTCTTTCTTTTTCTTTTTTTGAATCAGACTTGCCGGGGTTTAATCTGGTGTTTCAAAATTGAGCTTTTGAGTTGATTTTTTACTTTTCTGCTATTGTTTGTGCTTTCCATTTCATTACATTCAGCTTCTGTCATTATTTTTTTTTAATACAGAAT
>NW_016805228.1:0-1749 GCF_001698545.2 Rhinopithecus bieti | reverse complement strand
CAAAATAAAATTGTTTTGAGTTGTAATCAATTTTTAGTTTATTATTCTTTATTCCCAGTCATTATACTTAGGAAATGTTGAATATCCTTTGACCAAAAGTTTTCAGGTTTAATTTTCATCTAGTTCTCCATTTTGTCTACATCATGTCTCTTTTTTTATGGGTCTCTATTTTATCACACATGTTCTTTAATTTTAACAACAATGGTGTGTTTTTGTTTTGGATTTTGAAAATGTTTGGTATTTTGTTTAATGAAATGGCCATTGAGATGCAGCCAGAAGAGGAGACAGAGGAAAGGCTCAGGAATAAAACAAAGTTGATTATATTTGGAGGTCATAGAGAAAGAAGGCAGGCCACACTACATAGGGCCACAGGGGAAGGAAACCAGATTGGTTAGGAAAGAGAAGACAGAAGTGAAGGGGAGGTTTAGTCTAGAACCTTTATTGGGTTTTTTTTGGGAAAGGCAAGGCAGGGAAGAGTGAACAGTTTAGAATTGGCTAGGTATAATTTTGGTGGACTTTGGACTGTGGGGTGGTCCCTGATTGTTTGGCATCTGACTTTGGGATAACTAAGGCAGAGGAATATTGCCTTCCGGGGATGTTTGGGCCAGATAGAGGAAGTATGGCTTTAGATTGGTTGATCTGTATACATCAAATAAATGTTCCAGGCTAGGTCCTTTGCTCTCTCTGGAATTGACTAAACTCAAGGAGTAGTAATTTCTCACCACCCAGGAAGGCTTTTCAGGATGTCAAAACAATATAATAACCAAAGTTAAAACACACAACAACGAAAGTTTTTTTTTCTGAAAAAAACGCTACTGGCTGTTATTTCTTGCCAGAATCAATAAAAATTCCTCCTAAAACATTTAAAAATTATCTTCTCTAATTTATTGCTGCAACCTGGTCATCAAACAGCACTAAATGTAACTTGTCTTAATTTTTACCAAAGAAAATTTGGTAGCATTACAATCTGTCTGTCTTACTTCGAGAGATACAGATGTGAAATGCAAACATAGAACGTAATGTTCTGTGTGAGCTCTAAAAACACTAAGAAATAGATGCAGGAAGTTACATAGAATGGTGGTCTCAAGAATCATCCCCGACTATTGATACAAATTAAACTTGCACTCAGGGATGCTATAGCATAAAATATTCATGTTGTTATTGGTGCCGAAGGCGACTGCTGATTTATTTGCAATTGGTAGTAAAGAATTCATAACAATGCTATGATGCTCAGCCCTCATAAACCCTGAGAAGCTTCTGTATTTTGCAGGCTTGCAGTTCTGTTGTCATTACTATAATTTTTTTAAGAAGAAATGAGCTAAGCCTTGTCAGAGCTGACTGCCCTATCTTTTGAAGCTTTTCTTCTCTCAATTGAAGATAAAGGCAAGGAAACTGGCCTGCCACACAGGTTCCTGGTTCCTGGACCTTCTGGGATCTCTCATTCCTGTCAGTTTGCTTTATCGGCCCCCTGCCCAAGGATGAAGAAATCATAACTCATAATGACTTGTTTGAAATATTTTTTTCCACATGGGTAAGAGGAACACACTTTATTATTACTATTTTTATTATTATTATACTTTAAGTTCTAGGGTACATCTGCATAACGTGCAGGTTTATTACATATGTATACTTGTGCCGTGTTGGTGTGCTGCACCCATCAACTCGTCAGGACCCATCAACTCCTCATTTACATCAGGTATAACTCCCAATGCAATCCCTCCCGTCTACCCCCTCCCCATGATAGGCCCC
>NW_016805227.1:0-1441 GCF_001698545.2 Rhinopithecus bieti | reverse complement strand
CATTCTCCTGCCTCAGTCTCCCGAGTAGCTGGGACTACAGGTGCCCGCCACCTCGCCTGGCTAGTTTTTTTGTATTTTTTAGTAGAGACGGGGTTAGCCAGGATGGTCTCAATCTCCTGATCTTGTGATCCGCCTGTCTCGGCCTCCCAAAGTGCTGGGATTACAGGCTTGAGCCACCGCGCCCGGCCTCATTAATCTTTTTTAAAACACACTTTTAACATTGTTGATGCTCTCTTTTTGTCAATTTTCTGTTTTATTAATTGACATTCTTACCATCATTTTTTTTTCTTATACTTTGGGTTTTAGTTGTTATTTTTCTAGCTTCTTCATGTGAAGGCTTAGATAATTGATTCTATACCTCCCTTTTTAAAAAAATTGAATGCTATACATTTCCCTCTAAGTACTTCTTTAGCTACATCTCACAAATCTTGATAAGTTGTGTGTTCATTATCATTCAGTTCAGATGATTTCAAATTTCCTTTGTAATTTCTCCTTTGACCATATGTTAGATATATAATGTTTAATTTTTAAATATTTGACTTTTTTCAGATATCTTACGGTTATTGATTTCCATATTAATGTCATTATGGTCATAAATGTACTCTGTATGGTTTCAATCTTTTTAATTTTAATGAGTCTTATTTTATGGCTCAACATTTTTTATCTATCTTGGTTAATAGTTCATGCAAAGTTAAAAAGAATGTATATTTTGCTGTTGTTGGGAGCGGTGTTTTGTAAATATTGTTTAGGTCAAATTGGTTCATGGTGTTGATCAAATATTTTTAAATTATACTCTTATACCCTACTTTTTAAATCAGTTGCTCAGAAAGTGATGTTAATATGTTTAACCATGACTGTAGATTTGTCTTTCTCTCTCATTAATTCTACTTGGTTTTGCTTCATATATTTTGAATCTATTTTTTATCTCATCTTTTTCCATTCATTTGTCTTGCTTTTTCTGCTCTCTTTCAGGTGAATCACGTATTTTTCAATATACCATTTAATCTCCTGTATCAACCTTTAAGCTCTACCTTTTTGTAATAACTCTGTGAGATTTTTTGGAGTTATTTTAGATATTATGCTATGCATATTTAAATCATCTTAATCTACCTTCAATCATATACTTCTTCATATCAATGGAAGATATTTCCAATTGAGTAATTTCATTTAGAGTCCCTCCACCATTTACGCTATTTTTAAAAAATATTTTACTTCTATATATGCTATAAATTCCACAATGTTATTTTTGCTTCATTCAATAACCTTTTAAAGAATTACATATGTATCTTCATAAATGTCTATTTATACCTATATCTATTTATTGATATGAATATATATCACTTAAAAGAAAAGGTTATTTTACATTTACCCAGGTATTTACCCTGCCTATTGTTCTTCATTCTTTTAAAAATTTATTTCTTTTTTTTTTTATTTTTTATTT
>NW_016805226.1:0-1439 GCF_001698545.2 Rhinopithecus bieti | reverse complement strand
TGTAGATATGTAGATACCTACATATGTAGATACACACATGCGTAGATATATACACATATGTAGATATATACACATATGTAGATATATACACATGTAGATATATACACATATGTAGATATATACACATATATAGATATATATACACACATATATATACTGTATGTTTTCTTTTTTTTTTTTTTTTGAGACGGAGTCTCTCTCTGTCACCCAGGCTGGAGTGCAGTGGTGCGATCTTGGCTCACTGCAAGCTCTGCCTCCCGGGTTCACGCCATTCTCCCGCCTCAGCCTTCTGAGCAGCTGGGACTACAGGTGCCTACCACCATGCCCGGCTAATTTTTGTATTTTTAGTAGAGATGGGGTTTCACCATGTTAACCAGGACAATCTCAATCTCCTGACTTCATGATCCACCCGTCTTGGCCTCCCAAAGTGCTGAGATTACAGGCGTGAGCTGCCGCACCCAGCCTGCAAGCAATATATTAATTGTTAAAATTAGTAAATGAAATGCTTTTGTCTTTTTTGGATTCCATTAGTGATCAGGCCTCATAGACTTGGTTTTTCAGCAACATACTACTTGTCTCACCTGTACGGAAATGGAGATTACATTTATTGATGCAATAAATAGAGTCAGTGTGCTAAACACTGGAATGAAAGCATGTGAAATAATATGCAGGCAATAAACATTTTTCCTTTTACAGAAAACATTTTAAATACAGTTATTTATATATATTAAAATATATGTATTATATATATGTTTGAAACAGAGTCTTTTCTGTTGCTCAGGTAGGAGTGCAGTGGTGTAGTTATGGCTCACCACAGCCTCAACTTCCTGGGGTTGAGGAAGGAAGCTTCCCACTTCAGCCTCCTGAGTAGCTGGGAATACAGGCACATGGCACCATGCCTAGCTAATTTTGTGTGTTTTTTTTTTGTAGAGATGGGGCTTCACCATGTTGCCCGGGCTGATCTTGAACTCCTGAGCTCAAGTGATCCTCCTGCCTTGGCCTGCCAGTGTGCTGAGATTACTTTTATCTATATCAAATGTATTGAGAAGTGATGTATGCCATATTGTGCTGGTGTTAAATGCATATAAATATAATTATGTTTTTTCTGTTTTTTTGTGAAATATCAGTTGTGATTATCTGCACACATGGGTTAGACAAGGGAACCAAATGTTTGCCTTAAAGAATAAATACTACAATATAGGCTTTAGTCCTTGAACATTTGACTAACATTTTGAGTTACTCAACTTGTAAAAAAATTCAATATTTTCATTTAGATCTCTTTCTTTATAATTTAACATAAATTCTTTGTTTTAAAATTCATCTTCATGAAAACACTAAATAATTTATTGTAAAGTGGTGATTAATATTCATTCTGGCTATGCATTGTTAGAGGCTGAAATACGGATATTTGATTTTAAATTGGTTTCTGTCTCAAAGAA
>NW_016805225.1:0-2856 GCF_001698545.2 Rhinopithecus bieti | reverse complement strand
TTCTATCTTTAGTCGGTGAAAGCCTCTTTAAGTTGGTGCCTGAGTTTTTTTTTTTTTGGCACAACCTCAGTTATCTTTGACATCATCCTTGATTTCTGCTATGACCAAGAGGCTGCTCCCCCTTTTTCTTAGTTGAACAGTGGCATAATATGCACACTTTTACTTACCTAATATAAATGTAATATAGTTTACTCAAATAGTACCCTATTGATGAACATTTTGATTGAGCCCAACTTTTTCCTATTATATATAATGCTGCAATGAATAACCTTGTACTTAGCCTTTCATATTTTTGCCAATGTATCTTACCTAGAAGTGTGATCTCTTAGTCAAAGGGTACATTGATACACAATTTTAGGCACAATGTTTTTTAAAAACACCATTCTAGCGAGTGTAACCCATTGATTATCCTGTTGACCATACTGTTAGAATAGACTTTCTCATGATAGATGACCAATTTCACTTTTGGCCCTAGTGAAAATAGGGAAAACAGTTTAATCAGTCTTTCTTGACAGTCAGCAGGATTTGACTGATGTTGTGTGGAAGATTTGCTCACTGGCTTTGTTTATCAAAATTCTTCCCTTCTAGGCTAATCAAGTCAACCTCGAGGCTAAAGCATGACTTTAATACTCACTGGGAACTTGGGTGAATAGGGTATGTGAAATGTTACCACAGAGTCTACATACCCTGTGTGGTATGTGGTTTTTAGAGAGAAGATCAAGCCCTATAGCCAGTATGTTTGCAAATTTAAAAACAAAACAAAACAAACAAACAAACAAACACTTCTTAGGCACTTAACAGATGAATGCTTGCTGTTTCCTCTCAGCTTGCTCCCTTTGCTTTTGCTTTTCCCAAATCCCCATGGACAGCACCTTAATATCCCACCTCTCTCTCTCATTCATTCATTCATTCATTCATTCATTCAACAAATATTTATTGAGATAATTTCTATGCATGTTTACACTGGGATGTTATTTTTTCTCAGGGTTCATGTTACTTATTGCAGAGAATTCTAAAGTTTTTGCTTATGATCTTTTTCAACATTAACTTTAGATACAGAGTATTTGTCCACTGATTGCTGAGGGACTCCCTCACCCCTCACCCCACCATAATACTGGGGCAGCAAAATGCAGGCTGCCTGCACTACTGTTTACTTGGAAATGGCTTCTTTCTTGTTTGTGTGAGAGTGTATCTCTTTATGTGGCTCACACTAATCTGGGCACTCAGTATCACCAGTGGCCAAGAAAAGGTTGTGGATAAGAATTTTCTGAGGTGAAATTTCTCAGGACTGCTTATGGTTACAGAGAAACCTTTATTGTATCTCTAACAATTTTTACTATTTATTCATGAGGAAACAGAGGCTGAGAAAAGTTTAATAACTTGCCTAAAATTACACAGTTAAGTGACTTGTAGAGTCTGGATTCAAATTCAGGTCTCTTTGACTCTAAATCTCATGATTTTCAATATTTTAGTAAACTGACTCCTTGAAGTCAGTTTGGCTTGTGTTTGGTTGCTGTTTTACATGCTAGCCAAGATCTAACTGGTCCTATGGATTGAATAAATGAACTGTTTGTCTTGGAGAACAAGGCTCAGCTGCAGAATAGGGCTTTTCCAAAGCCATTTGATACTGGGTAGACATTCAAGGCAGAATTACGTGTTATCATCACTGGGGAGGTTGCAGGGCTAGGTACGAATTTTGAACCCATGCTTTCCAGCTAGCAAAATCACAGTTACAAATATTTTACTTTTAGCCAGCCCCTGAGGCTTGTTTTCCTTTGTGGCCTGATCTGTGAGGTCATCTCCAAGTAATCAACTCTGCTTTTTCCATTTCTTCTCTTGGAGCTAGGTAAAGGTCTTACACACATATACTCTGCTGGGGTAAACTATAAATAGCTAAAGGAATGGTGTTTATTAAGTAAAAGGAACATTATCACAAAACCTTATTTCTCTGTTATAGAAATAGCTAAGCTTTGAAGGTCAACCAAATTTTTGTCACATACAGAGTTCAAACATATTTATGCTTGAGTTTCTTCATTAGTTCCTTCATTAGTAAAATGAACACAAAATTACATATTAAGTAATTTTAATAAGCACTTATAAAATGCTTCACTGATTTATTTATCAAATATTCAATGTTCATTCTAAGCTCTTAGAGTGATGCTATATTAGTTTGCTAGGGCTACCATAACAAAGTACTACAAATCGGGCAACTTAGAACAACAGTAATTTATTTTTTTGCAGCTCTAGAGGCCAGAAATCCAAAATCAAGATGTCTTCAGGGCTGTGCTCCTTCAGGAGATGGTAGAGTACCCTTCCTTGTCTCTTCTTAGCTTCTGGTCACATTGTGAAGTAGCGGAACTTAGGACTTTAATGTATCTTTTTTAGAGGGGACACCATTCAAACTATAACAGATGCCAAGATGAATAAAATACAGTCCTTAATTTCAAAATGATTCCTATATAGTAGGAGAGATTGGCTGTACAGAAATAATTGCTCTATAAAGCATCAGGCAGAGGTTTTAAGTGAAGGACCATGACAATTTCAAGGGGAGAGAGATTGCTTTAAATGGGGCAAATACGGAAGGCAACATTGGAAGTCCCAAGTATATAACATAGAGAACTATTTCCAGTGTAATGCAGACCTTTTTTTTTTTTTTTTTTTTTACACAGAGCTTCATTCTTGTTGCCCAGGCTGGAGTGCAATGGCGCGATCTCAGCTCACTGCAACCTCCGCCTCCCAGGTTCAAGTCATTTTCCTGCCTCAACCTCCCAAGTAGCTGAGATTACAGGCATGCTCCACCACACCTGGCTAATTTTTTGTATTTTTAGTAGAGACGAGGTTTTTCTGTGTTGCTCA
>NW_016805224.1:0-824 GCF_001698545.2 Rhinopithecus bieti | reverse complement strand
CCATTTCATTTTGTTAATAGTAAAAGTGGCAAGATTTGTGTGTGTGTGTGTGTGTGTGTGTGTGTGTGTGTGTGTGTGCTGGATGCCTCCATTTCTTTATCTTAACCCCCGTCCAATGCAACAGCATCTTCTGTTCCCTCAACTACTAAAGTTCATTCCAAATCCATCTACTTAGGTCAATCTCTGTTACTACGGCTTTGGGTGAAACTAGCATCATCTCTCCCCTAGACTATGGCAACACTTGCCTTATGGTTGCTTCCTTTGTTTATTTTTTCTTTATCCCTGTAAAATCCATTGTCTCTTCAGCAGCCCATTATTTTTTACAAATTCCAAACCATAGTTAATTTTCTAAGATTACACACATCAGATTTAACTATTATGTAAAGTTATATGCATTGTAACAAATGCATAGAGTCCTGTATGTACCACCCAAGTATCATACTGTCCAGTTCCATCAGCCTACAATTCCCCTGTGACGTCAATCTCTACACTTCTCCCAAGACCCTAGAAGGTATGCTCTGTTTTTATTAATAGTTCCTAGAGTTGTAACTTTCGCAGAATGTCATATGAATAGGTTCATGCAATATTCACTTCTAAGAGAGTGGGTGTATCATTTTTCATTTTAACCAGCAAAGAATGAGAATCTCTGTTGCTCCATAACCTCTATGACATTTGGTATTTTAAGATTTTTGGATTAGAGTCATTCTAGTAAGTGTGCAGTGTAATATTTTCTGGTTTTCCTTTGCATTTCCCTAATGGCAAATGAATTTGATCATCTTTTCAAATGCCTCTTAGCAATTGGTATATTCTCTTTTGTGAAGTGT
>NW_016805223.1:3241087-3267036 GCF_001698545.2 Rhinopithecus bieti | reverse complement strand
TCTTGGCTACCAGTTCGGAAGCCTCATACTGACAGGCTACTCTAGGTCTATTGAACTTTCTAGCTAATCAAGGGTACAAGGCATCTAAATCAAAGGCCCAGCTCTGCCTACAACAAGTCAAATATCTAGGCCTAATCTTAGCCAGAGGAACCAGGGCCCTCAGCAAAGAATGAATACAGCCTATATTGACCTGTCCTCACCGTAAGACATTAAAACTGTTGTGGGGTTTCCTTGGGATCACCAGCTTTTTCCAACTATGGATCCCCAGATACGGTGAGATGGTCAGGCCACTCTATACTCTAGTCAAGGAGTATTGACCCAGAGGACAAATACTCATCTAGTAGAATGGGAACCAGAGGCAGAAACAGCCTTTAACACATTAAAGTAGGCCCTAGTACAAGCTCCAGCCTTAAGTCTTCCCACAAGACAAAACTTGTCTTTATAAACTACAGAGAGCCTGGGAATAGCTCTTGGAGTCCTTACTCAGTCTCATGGGACAACCACACAACCAGTGGCATACCTAACTAAGGATATTGATGTAGTAGCAAAAGGCTGGCCTCAGTGTTTATGGGTAGTTGTGGCAGTGCCCATCTTAGTATCAGTGGCTATCAAAATAATACAATGAAAGGATCTCACTGTCTGGATTATTCATGATGTAAATGGTATACTAGGTGCCAAAGGAGATTTATGGCTATCAGACAACCACCTGCTTAGATACCAGGCTCTACTCCTTGAGGGACTGGTGCTTCAAATACACATGTGTGTGGCCCTCAACCCTGCCACTTGTCTCACAGAGGATGGAGAACCAATAGAGCATGACTGCCAACAAATTGTAGCCCAGATTTATGCTACCCAAGAGGATCCTTAGAAGTCCCCTTAGTTAATCCTGACCTTAACCTATATACTGATGGAAGTTCATTTGTGGAGAATGGGATGCAAAGGGCAGGTTATGTCATAGATAGTGATGTAACAGTACTTGAAAGTAAATCTCTTCCCTAGGAACCAGTGCCCAGTTAGCAGAATTAGTGGCACTTACCCAAGCCTTAAAACTGGGAAAGGATAAAATAATAAATGTGTATACAAATAGTAAGTATACTTATCTAATCCTACATGCACATGCTGCAATATGGAAAGAAAGGGAACCCCCATTAAATACCACAAGGAAATCATGGAGTATTGCACGCAGTGCAAAAACCCAAGCAGGTGGCAGTCTTAAACTGCCAAAGGCATCAAAAAAGTAAAGAAGAAAAGGCAGAAGGAAACCGTGGGGCAGATGCTGAGACCAAAATTGCTGCCAGGTGGAACCTCCCATTAGCAACACCTATCAAAGGACCCTTGGTATGGAATAACCCTCTCCAAGAGATTAAGCCCCAGTATTCCCCGACCAAAACAGAATGGGGACTTTCACAGTGGCATAGTTTTCTCCCCTCGGGATGGTTGACGACAGAAGAGGGAAAGGTACTCATACCCAAAGCCAGACAGTGGAAAATCTTAAGACTCTCCACCAAACTTTTCATATGGGTATTGAAAACACTCATCAAATTTGGCCCTATGTACAGGGCCAAATCTCCTCCAGACTATCTGACAAGTAGCCAAAGCCTGTTAGACAAGTAGACTAAGGTGTGCCAAAGGAATAATCCCTTCTAGGGGAACAAAGAATAGAGTACCATCCAGGAGAGGACTGGCAGTTAGATGTCACCCTTATGTCTAAGTCAAGGGGATTTCAATACTTGTTGGTCTGTATTAATACCTTTACAAATTGGATAGAAGCATTCCCCTGCAAGACAGAGAAGGCTCAGGCAGTGGTTAAAGTACTAATTCACGAAATAATTCCTAGATTTGGGCTTCCTCAAAGCTCACAAAGTGACAATGGTCTGGCTTTTAAAGCCATGATAACTCAGGGAATTTCCAGGGTGCTAGGAATATAATATCACCTTCACTGCGCCTGGAGGTCACAATTCTCAGGGAAGATCAAGAAGACAAAAGAAATACTCAAGAGACACTTAAGGAAACTAACACAAGAAACTAATTCCCATGGCCTACTCTCTTGCCCATGGCCCTGTTGAGAATCTGAAATTCTCCTCACAAAATAGGGCTCAGTCCATATGAAATGCTGTATGGACGACCTTTCCTCACAAATGACCTCCTACTTAATCAGGAAACGACTAACTTGGTCAAGGATATAACTTCTTTGGCAAAATATCAACAAAACCTTAAAAACCTACCCGGAGGATGTCATAGAGTAAAGGGGATGGAGTTGTTTCAACCGGGAGATCTAGTGTTGGTCAAATCCATCCCCTCTACCTCCCCATCTATGGATTCTTTGTGGGAAGACCATAGTCGGTAATCCTCTCTACCCCCACTGCAGTTACGGTGGCAGGGGTGGAATCTTGGATTCACCACACCCGAGTTAAACTTTGGACACCCCCTGAAGAACCTGTAGCACCGTCAGCTCAGGAGTCCCAAGATCAGCCAGACCAGCCTCAATACACCTGTGAACCATTGGAGGACTTGTGTCTCCTATTTTGGAAGGAAACATCCCAGACTAAAAAGGCTCCTACGACTGATCCTGAGGAAAAATCCCTTCCTACTTACTAAGTGAAAACCTACATAATCTTTAACAACTCTCCTTGACCTTTTAACAGAATCCTTTTACTGTTTCATCACATTATTAAGCAGTACTAACCATGCTCTTTGCAGTAGGACTATGTATTGTAGCTCCTGCTGGGACAAAAATCCTAATCGCATCAACCTTTTTGCTATCATCCTTCCTTCTGACAGCAATTTACTCCTACTTTTAACTCAGACTCTATAAAATGATCTCATCTTCCAGGGCAACCTCTTCACCTTCCTACTTACTATTTGCCTATCTATCCCTCCTGCTTCCTTGGATACTCCACACAGTTGCCTCTCCCTTTTCACTAGCTCCTAATTACCTGTACAAGCTCTCAACTTTACCCACTCTCTGTTAAAACAGTCCAATCCTTCCCTGGCAAATGACTGTTGGCTTTGTATCTATCAGCCATTGCTTACGTTGCCACTCCTGTTCCTGCAAAAAACTGGGTCTTTACTAACTTAACCTACTACCCCCATTATGAAGGAAGAGATCCTTTCCAAATTCTAAATATGCAATCATTAGCTGACTTCCCCATCTCTGATAGGACCAAAAATACCCTAACAGGATGCGAAATCCAGCGTTTACACTCTTACATTTTAAACCTCACCTTTTACACCAGCAATAAAAAGCCCAGACATGGCCCTGTAACTATGAATACCATCTTAACTCTCCAAGCCCCTTTACGCTTTCAATGCAACCTGTTATCAGGCCTGCCCCTGGGGCACCTACTATCCCATCAGTGTAATTACACCTTAAACTTCAAGCCCCAACTGATCATAATAACTTCCAAGTCACCCGAACAGCTCTATTCAGATGGCTTGTCCGCTTCTCAGAACCTCCAAAAATCATCACCTCCTCCCTGTTTAACAAACAGTCTGGGTTTTGTAATGGCAAACATACTCCCTGCATGATCATTCACCCCTGGACCCCCTGCAGCAGCGCCCCCACCACTAGTGAATGCCTTATCATCCCCTCTCTCAATCACTCTCTTGAATGGTTCCTAGTAGATATGAAATGGTTGTTTCTCCAATGGGAAAATAGAACATAGGGAGCCACTCAGTTTGCTCCCAACACCCCTTTCCAGCCACTCACTGGAGCTACCTTGGCAAGTACTCTAGGAGTATGGGAAAATGAAAACAACAAACTCACACACCTTTTAAATATACACAATCAGTTCTCTCTACACAGCCAAGGCATGTTCTTATGTGGAACTTCAAACTGTATCTGCCTCTTTACCAACTGGACAGGCACCTGTAACTTTAGCATTCCTAAGTCCCAACATTGACATTGCCCCAGGATATCAGGCCCTATCAGTGCCCCTCAAAGCACTGGAATAGCCGATTTATCTACTTCATTATCCTACTGCCACACACTCTCAAAGGATTTCTCAGACAGTTTACAAGAAATAACAAAATCTATCCTTACTCTACAATCCCAAATACACTCTTTAACAGCAGTGACTCTCCAAAACCGCTGAGGCCTAGATATCCTCACTGCTAAGAAAGGAGGACTTCACACCTTCTTAGGGGAAGAGTGTTGTTTTTACACTAACCAGTCAGGGATAGTATAAGACACTGCCCAGCATTTACAGGAAAAGACTTGTGAAATCAGACAATGCCTTTCAAACTCTTACACCAAGTTGGGTGACATGACTTCTCCCCTTTCTAGGTCCCATGACAGCTATCTTGCTATTACTTGCCTTTGGGCCCTGTATTTTTAACCTCCTTGTCAAATTTGTTTCCTCCAGCATTGAGGCCATCAAGCTATAGATGGTCTTACAAATGGAACCCCAAATGAGCTCAACTCACAACTTCTACTAAGGACCCTGGACTGACCAACTGGCCTTTTGACTGGCCTAGAGAGTTCCCCTCTGGAGGACACTATAACTGCAGGGGCCCCTCTTCACCCTTATGTAGCAGGAAGTAGTTAGAGCAGTCATTGCCCAATTCCCAACAGCAGTTGGGGTGTCCTGTTTAGAGAGGGGATTGAGAGGTGAAGCCAGTTGGACTTCCTGGGTTGAGTGGGGACTTGGAGAACTTTTTTGTCTCACAAGAGTATTGTAAAATGCACCATTCAGTGCTCTGTGAAACGCACCAATCAGCAGGATCCTAAAAGTAGCCAATTGCAGCGAGGATTGAAAAAAAAAGGAATTCTAATAGGACAGAAATGGAACATGGGAGGGGACAAATAAGGGAATAAAAGCTAGCTGTTGCAGCCAGCAACAGCAACCACTCAGATCCCCTTCCATGCTGTGGAAGCTTTGTTTTCTTCACCCTTCACAATAAACCTTGCTACCACTCTGTCTTTGGGTCTGTGCCATCTTTAAGAGCTGTAACACTCACTGCAAAGGTTCGCAGTTTCATTCTTGAAGTCAGAGAGAGCACAAACCCACCAGCAGGAACCAACTCTGGACATACCTCCCCTAGGCCCCCACCTCCCGACAGGCCCCAGAGTGTGATGTTCCCCTCCCCGTGTCCATGTGTTCTCATTGTTCAGCTCCCACTTATGAGTGAGAACATGTGGTATTTGGTTTTCTGTTCTTGTATTAGTTTGCTGAGAATGATGATTTCCAGCTTTGTCCATGTCCTTGCAAAGGACATGAACTTATCCTTTTTTATGGCTGTATAGTATTCCATGGTGTATATGTGCCACAAAGATTCCTTTTCATTTTAAGTCTCAGTAGCATGCCATTGTGTATATACATCACAATTTGTTTATTTTTTTAAATCAGTTTATAGACAGTCAGGTTGAATCTATAACTTGGCTATTGTGAATTATGCTGCAACAAACATTGGAATGAAGGTATATCTCACATGCTGATTTCAAATCTTTTGGATATACACTCAGAAGTCATATGGTAGCTCCTATTTTTAATTTTTTGAGGACCCATTTACCATAATGATTGTACTAATTTACATCCACACTAAAATGCATAAGGGTTTCCTTTTCTCTACATCCTTGACAACATTTATATTTCATGTTTTTTTTTTATAGTACCCATTCTAAGAGGCTTGAGGTGATGTCTCATTGTGTTTTCAATTTGCATTTCCCTAATAACTACTGATGTTGAACTTTTTAAATATATCTCTTGGCCATTATATGTCTTCTTTTGATAAATGGTTATTCATGTTCTTTGCCCATTTTTCAACTGAGTTATTATTATTATTATTTGCTATTCAGTTGTTTGAGTTCCTTATATATTTTGGATATTAACCCTTTATCAGATGTATGGCTTGCAAATATTTTCTTCCATGGCATAGGTTGCCTCTTCTCCCTGCTGTATTGATTAGGGCTCTCTAGACGGACAGAACTAATGAAATATATATATACATATATATATATATATATATATGTATATATATATATAAAATACACACACACACATACACACACACACACATATATATATATGGGAGTTATTAAGTATTAACTCACACAATCAAAAGTTCTCACAATAGGTCATCTGCAGGCTGAGGAGCAAGGAGAGCTAGTCCAAGTCCCAAGACTGAAGAACTTGGGAGTCCAATGATATTCGAGAGCAGGAAGCATCCAGCTTGGGAGAAAGATATAGGCTGGGAGGCTAGGCCTGTCTCTGTTTTCACATTTTTCTGCCTGCTTATATTCTAGCCATGCTGGCAGCTGATTAGTTTGTGCCCACACAGATTAAGGGTGGGTCTGCCTTTCCCCGCCCACTGACTCAAAAGTTAATCCCTTTTGGCAACACCCTCACAGACACATCCAGAATCAATACTTTGTATCCTTTGATCCGATCAAGTTGACACAGTATTAGCCATCACATCTGTTAGTTATTTTCTTTACTGTGCAGTCACCTTTAATTTAATATAATCCCATTTGTCTAGTTCTTTGTTGTTGCCTAGCTTTTGAGGACAAATCCAAAAGAGTATTGCCTACATCAATGTCATATAATTTGCCATTCATTTTCTTCTAGTAGTTTCACAGTTTCAGATCTTTTGTTTAAGTCTTTTACTCATTTGAATTTAATTTTTGTATATTATGTGAGATCAAAGTTAATTTTATTCTTCTGTATATGAATATACAGTTGTCCTAATATCCTTCATTGAAGAGACTGTTCTTCCCCATTGTGTGTTCTTGGAAACTTTGCCAAATGTTTTTTGTGTGTCAAAATTCAGTTGACTGTAAATTCACGCATTTATTAATGGGCTCTCTATTCTGTTCCATTAGTCTTTGCATCTGTTTTTATGCTAGTATCATGCTTTTAAAATTACTATAGCTTTGTAACAAAATTTGAAGTCAATTATTGTGAAGCCTCCAGCTTTGTCCTTTTGCTCAAAATTGCCTTGGTTATTTTCTGGTTCTATATGAATTTTGAATTTTGCTTATTTTGTGAAAAGTGGAATTTCAACAGAGATTGCATTGAATCTGTGGATTGCTTTCGGTAGTATGAACATTTTAACAATCTTAACTCTTACAATGAATGAACACAAAATAGCTTTCCATTTATTAGTATCTTCCTCAATTTCAGCAAAGTTTTATAATTTTATTTTATTTTTTCATTTTTTTGCAGAATTTATTTATCTTATTCTCTTACCTTTTAAACTTATTCTTTTACATATATATTTTTTAAGTTCCGGGGTACATGTGCAGAAAGTGTAGGTTTGTTACATAGGTATACATGTGCCATGGTGGTTTGTTGCACCCATCAACCCGTCATCTACATTAGGTATTTCTCCTAACGCTATTCCTCCTCCTGACCCCCAACCCCCTGATAGGCCCTGGTGTGTGATGACCCCCACACCACGCACTGCATATCCATGTGTTCTCTTTGTTCAACTCACACTTGTGAGTGAGAACATGCAGTGTTTGGTTTTCTGTCATTGTGTTAGTTTGCTGAGAATGATGGTTTCCAGCTTCATCCATGTCTCTGCAAAGGCCATGAACTCATTTTTTATAGCTGCATAGTATTCCATGATGTATATGTGTCACATTTTCTTTATCCAATCTATTATTGATGGGCATTTGGGTTGGTTCCAAGTCTTTGCTATTGTGAACAGTGACACAATAAATATACGTGTGCATGTGTCTTTATAGACCAATGAAACAGACCAGAGCCTCAGAAATACCACCACACATCTACAGCTCTCTGATCTTTCACAAACCAGACAAAAACAAGCAATGGGGAAATGATTCTCTATTTAATAAATGGTGTTGGGAAAACTGGCTAGTCATATGCAGAAAACTGAAACTGGATCCCTTCCTTACACCTTATACAAAAATTAACTCAAGATGGATCAAAGACTTAAATGTAAGACCTAAAACCTAAAAAAACCCTACAAGAAAACCTAGGCAATACCATTCAGGACATAGGCATGGACAAAGACTTCGTGATTAAAACACCAAAAGCAATGGCAACAAAAGCCAAAATTGACAAATGGGATCTAATTAAACTAAAGAGCTTCTGCACAGCAAAATAAACTATCATCAGAGTCAACAGGCAAGCTACAGAATGAGATAAAATTTTGCTATCTATCTATCTGACAAACACAAATATCCAGAATCTACAAAGAACTTAAACATATTTGTAAGAAAAAAGTAAACCACTCCATCAAAAGTGGGTGATGGATATGAAAGACACTTCTCAAAAGAAGACATTTATGCAGCCAACAAACATATGGAAAAAAGTTCATCACTCATCATTACAGAAATGCAAATCAAAACCACAATGAGATACCATCTCATGCCAGNGCATGGACAAAGACTTCGTGATTAAAACACCAAAAGCAATGGCAACAAAAGCCAAAATTGACAAATGGGATCTAATTAAACTAAAGAGCTTCTGCACAGCAAAATAAACTATCATCAGAGTCAACAGGCAAGCTACAGAATGAGATAAAATTTTGCTATCTATCTATCTGACAAACACAAATATCCAGAATCTACAAAGAACTTAAACATATTTGTAAGAAAAAAGTAAACCACTCCATCAAAAGTGGGTGATGGATATGAAAGACACTTCTCAAAAGAAGACATTTATGCAGCCAACAAACATATGGAAAAAAGTTCATCACTCATCATTACAGAAATGCAAATCAAAACCACAATGAGATACCATCTCATGCCAGTTAGAATGGTGATCATTAAAAAATCAGGAAACAACAGATCCTGGAGAGGATGTGGAGAAATAGGAATGCTTTTACACTCTTGGTGGGAGTTTAAATTAGTTCAACCATTGTGGAAGACAGTGTGGCAATTCCTCAAGGGTCTAGAACTAGAAATACCATTTGACCCAGCAATCCCATTACTGGGTATATACCCAAAGGATTATAAATCACTCTACTATAAAGTTTTGTAGTTTTCTGTGTACAGGTCTTTTATCTCCTTGGTTACATTTATCCCTAAGTATTATAATTTTTGTAGCTGTTGCAAATGGGATTGCTTTCCTGATTTATTTTCCAGATTGTTGATTGTTAGTGTATACAAACACAACTGATTTGTGTATATCGATTGTATCTTGCAACCTTACTGTGTTCATGTATTAGTTCTAACAGGTTTTTGGAGTCTTTAGGGTTTTCTATGTATAAGGTCATGTCATCAGCAAATGGTGACAATTTCACTTCTTTTTTTTTTTTTCTATTTAGATACTTTTAATTTTTTTCTTGCCTAATTGCTCTGGTAAGGACTTTCAGTAGTATATTGAAATGGTGAGAGTGGGCATCCATGCCTTGTTCCTGACCTTAGAAGAAAAGTTTTCATCTTTTTACCTTTAAGTATAATGCTACCTATTGGCTTGCCATGTGTATATGGTTTTTATTGTATTGAGGTACAGTTCTTCTATACTAAATCTGTTGAGATTTTTTTTTTTTTAAATCATGAATGGATGTTGAATTTTGTCAAATGCCTTTTCTGCATCTAATGAGATGATTATATGATTTTTGGTCTTCATTCTGTTAACATGGTGATGTGCTGTTAAATTTGATTTGCTAGTATTTTGCCAAGGATTTTTGCATGTATGTTCGTCAAGAATATGGGCCTGTAGTTTTATTTGTTTGTTGTTGTGTTCTCATCTGGCTTTGCTATCAGGGTCATACTGGCCTTGTAGAATGGGTAAAGAGAATTTCTACTGCTCTTATTTTTTAATAGTTTGAGAATAATTGTACTGATTCAGTCTAGTCAAGCTGAAATATTATGGGCTGACAACTGGTATCATAATTCAGCCCTGCAACACTAGGTCTTACTCTTTACATTTGTAGCCCAGCCATTGACCGAAGACCCATGGGAGACCCCCACATAGAATCCTGGATTATCATCATCAGCCTTGAATTTTCAGCCACTTTAGCAGCTTTAATTCTAACATGTGATCCTTGATTCAGGAAAACTGTTACTCATGTATTTTGTCCAGTTTTAGAAATATTTATTATTCTAAATAGGTCCAATACCAATCCACTTAGCCGATCATAGCTGCAAATGAAAGCTCTAGAGATGTATTATTGAACAAAATAGAAACAGAAGCTCTCCATAGCATCACCATCACCCAGGTGAGACCCCTGAAAGTCTAAATCTTAAGAGTAGGGACAATGCAAAGAGTGAGACTACACCCTAGGAGTAAAAATAAAACTGAAATAAACTGCCCAGTAAAAAATAAAATCCTGATAAGCTGAAAAGGATCCAACTAACTGCTTGCCAGAACAGAAATCAATATTCTTTTTTTCTAAAAATCAACATAATCCAGCCTTCCTATAATGTGTCATCTAGAATGTTTACCATAAAATAATTCATCTGAATGTTTCTAAATAGCTTGTGTTTTTGAAAACATCTCTACTTGTCTCATATATCACTATATATGGTCTAACACTCTTTTGAACATTTTATTTTTGAGAAACTTTAGCATTTTTAACATTTTCAATGGCCTGTTCTGTCTTGGTTACTTGTTTTGATTACTAAAAAAAGTGAGGGTCTGGGGTTATGTATAATATTAGTAAGCATATTTCTGTTATTTGTTTTAAATTAAATTATTTTGCAATCTGCTAACTTTACATATAGCAAAATCTCTTCTCATGATGTATATATTTCTGATTTTTTAACTGAGATTTATTAATGTTAATAATAATTAGGCAAAGCGAGTAGAGCTTTCTTTTCTACAATTTATAATGATTTCTCAAGTATTTTTGAATTTCCCATATACAAATAATATCAAATATGTATGTGCTAACATTACAAAAGAAAGGTCACAGATGTTTAATACATTATGCGCTTAAGAGCACAAAAGAAAATTACTAATAATTTGCAGAAAAAATATTAATCGATTTTTGTTAAAGCTAAGCTGTTTGTTTATAAATGACCATGTACTAATAAAATGACTGAATGCACAACTGATATTCTTAGTGTAGACCAATAGAAAAATAATTACTAGTATTCTACACAATGTAGGTGATTAATTTTTCACACAGCACTGTTATTTTTTGTTGCTGTTGTTTTGTTTCATTCGTTTTTTTGTTTTTGAGACAGGGTCTCACTCTGTCACCCAGGCTGGAGTGCAGTGATGGGATCACAGCTCACTGCAGCGTCAACCTCAAGGGCTCAGGTGATTCTTTCACTTCAGCCTCCTGAGTAGCTGGGACTACAGGCGTACCACCATGCCTGGCTAATTTTTGTATTTTTAATAGAGACAGGGTTTTACCATATTGCCCAGGCTGGTCTCAAACTCCTGGCTATAAACGATCCACCTGCCTCAGCCTCATGAAGTGCTGGGATTACAGTCATGAGCCACAGTGCCCGGCCTACACTGTTTTTAAAATGCAAGATATTTTGCCTGAAATTCAA
The DNA here is from genome assembly GCF_001698545.2 of Rhinopithecus bieti. Classification (NCBI taxonomy): domain Eukaryota; kingdom Metazoa; phylum Chordata; class Mammalia; order Primates; family Cercopithecidae; genus Rhinopithecus; species Rhinopithecus bieti. Next base: position 3,255,620 of record NW_016805223.1, on the reverse strand, counting down.
AACTTTGTGAAGTTAGTGCCATTTGACATTAAACATATGGTGTGTTGGCAATTTCAAAAGTTATAAATAACTACTAGGCATCAAAATTGTACAACAAAATGATGGAGTTGGTAAATTAAGACAAATTTTGAACAGTAAAAATACATATTAGCTTCTAAATTCCTTCTCTTAGAAATTGCCTGTTAAATACTTCCAGAATGCCAATGTGGTCTCAAGTTCTTGAAAACTAAAAATAGAGAACTTATAATAATTGCTTCAAGTCATATCATAAAACTCATGCCCTAGGAAAATTTCAAAACATATTAGTATTCATTTTTCATTAAGATCAGTTTGAATGGGGTTTCTTGCATGTGGTTTTCAATTATTCAGGCAATGATGAGTTACTGCAAGAACATGGAATCTAAAACCAGTCACACTTTCATTCTAAATTCTTACTTTGTCACTTCTAGGACTGTGTTATTGTAGGCAAAGATTTTAAGCTCCTGGCTTTTAATTTAGTACCTAAACAACAGAATAATGCCTTTATTTTAGAGACTTTATGAGGATAACATGTAACAACATAAGTAAAGTTTCTTACGAATGTCTGGAATGTAATATATTATATATTCAGTAAATATTGGCATGTTTTCTGATCTTTTTTACTCCTCTTTTACGAAATAAAAAAATTTAAAAAATTAGACATTTTCAGAATTTTCAGGGAATAAGATGTAGATAGATATTCAGATGTCATTAGAGCACGTTTGCTCTTTCACCATAGTGTACTTCCGTCTACCGCACCTACTGCTATTCTCTGCCAATCACAGGAAACGAACTCCTTGCACTTCTATCAAATATTTATCTGTCACCTGGGCCTTGCATCCCATCTGCTTTTATTTTGTTGTCTTCTTTTCTTTTCTTTCTTTTTTTTTTTTTGAGACAGGGTTCTACCATGTTGCCCAGGCTTCAAACTCCTGGGCTCCAGTGATCCTCCCACCTCAGCCTCTGCAGTAGATGAGACTACAGGCACAGGCACAGTGTACTATGCTAGCTTCATAGTAGAGAGTTTTTATCCTACAACTGTTCTCTCTCTCTCTCCTTCTCCTTCTCCATTTCCTGTATTTCCCTTTCCTCCCAGACTATCATTCTTCTTAACATATAATCTTGCTTTTTTTATGTCTTAAAAAACAAATTTATCTCGTCTCACATTGTTTTTCTGTACCATTTCTATTTTTTCTAGTAGAGCAAACACTCCAAAAATTTGCTATACTTGTTACATATGCTTGCTGATCTCTAATTCTATACCTCTTCTAATTTTTTATATCATAACTTCAGATATTCAGCTATCATTTAAACTCTTCATTTTGAGGTAGCTGATTCCAATGTTGAATGACTGGTGGTTAAAAGGGTTCTTCCATACAGTAATTAAAAATTTTATTCTTATAATCCATACGAATTTCCCTTTCATATGAAAGCTCTCAAATCTTTGATGACAGTTATTATGTCTACTTTTAATTATTTCTTCTCCACATTAAATATCTTTACTTATTTTCAAACATTTCTTATGTAAAACATACTTCAATACTCCAATACTTTCCTTATGCTTATATCACTTTTCTATATCTGGTGAAATTAGTCAATGCTTCTAATAACATTTTATATTTTAGCTAAACCTATTCAGGAAATAACGTTTTAAATTGAATTAAAATTAACCATTTTATTATTTTCTTTAAAATACGAATAAATTATACACTATTAAATTTTTTTAGGTTAGATTAAGCCTAGGGTAGGACGAAGTTCTACTATAAGTTATAATAGATTACCTCATCTCCAAAAAAACTTGATTTTGTTATGTCTAAGTAATTAAGGTCAAATAAACACTGAAGTCTTCATGTTCTTGATTTTCAGAGTAAGGAGAATATAAATATGAATTGAGTACCATAGTTCTACTCATGAAATTCTTTCCATGTAAAATTTTAACCAGAGGATTGGTAGAAATCAATCATGAAATGCACATAATTGATCATTAAAAAATACAGTAGTTTATCATGAGCTAAAGACAAAATGAGATATGGAGAGAAGAGGGTATAATGTGTTCATAATGCCCATCAGAATTTACTCTGTAGGATACATCACCCCATTCACCAGGTTGAGCAATTGGTAAAGGCTGTAGATACAGAAAGACTTCCAGAAAGGGTTAGGGATTCAAATAAACCAAATTTCTTTAATGCGATACTTTTTTTAGCTGGCAATCTCAGATTGCTTTTGTATTTCCAGATGACATAAGGATTTAACAACAACAAAAAAAGAACGGAATTCTTTATCATTCCTTTTATACCTTCTTCTTTATACTAAAAATGCATTATGTAGTGGTACATTTTAGGGTATTCGTAGCAAAATCTAAAAAGTGTACAGAAAATTTGAGATTATATTTACTTTGAGAACATAATTACAGGATTTTTATTCAATGATTTCTTTAGAGGTAANCATACAGTAATTAAAAATTTTATTCTTATAATCCATACGAATTTCCCTTTCATATGAAAGCTCTCAAATCTTTGATGACAGTTATTATGTCTACTTTTAATTATTTCTTCTCCACATTAAATATCTTTACTTATTTTCAAACATTTCTTATGTAAAACATACTTCAATACTCCAATACTTTCCTTATGCTTATATCACTTTTCTATATCTGGTGAAATTAGTCAATGCTTCTAATAACATTTTATATTTTAGCTAAACCTATTCAGGAAATAACGTTTTAAATTGAATTAAAAATTAACCATTTTATTATTTTCTTTAAAAATACGAATAAATTATACACTATTAAATTTTTTTAGGTTAGATTAAGCCTAGGGTAGGACGAAGTTCTACTATAAGTTATAATAGATTACCTCATCTCCAAAAAAACTTGATTTTGTTATGTCTAAGTAATTAAGGTCAAATAAACACTGAAGTCTTCATGTTCTTGATTTTTCAGAGTAAGGAGAATATAAATATGAATTGAGTACCATAGTTCTACTCATGAAATTCTTTCCATGTAAAATTTTAACCAGAGGATTGGTAGAAATCAATCATGAAATGCACATAATTGATCATTAAAAAATACAGTAGTTTATCATGAGCTAAAGACAAAAATGAGATATGGAGAGAAGAGGGTATAATGTGTTCATAATGCCCATCAGAATTTACTCTGTAGGATACATCACCCCATTCACCAGGTTGAGCAATTGGTAAAGGCTGTAGATACAGAAAGACTTCCAGAAAGGGTTAGGGATTCAAATAAACCAAATTTCTTTAATGCGATACTTTTTTTAGCTGGCAATCTCAGATTGCTTTTGTATTTCCAGATGACATAAGGATTTAACAACAACAAAAAAAGAACGGAATTCTTTATCATTCCTTTTATACCTTCTTCTTTATACTAAAAATGCATTATGTAGTGGTACATTTTAGGGTATTCGTAGCAAAATCTAAAAAGTGTACAGAAAATTTGAGATTATATTTACTTTGAGAACATAATTACAGGATTTTTATTCAATGATTTCTTTAGAGGTAAAACTCTCCATATATTATGCATATATAATACATGTGTATAAATTATAATATATTCTTATATATTATATATGCCATATATACTTACATATATTATATGTAATCAAATTAAAAGAGAAGTTAAAAAATAAGTTAGCATACTTCATATATAGAGAAATCATTTTAAAATCCAAACCCCTCCTAGGCTTAGTGTGACACCAAAAAAATCATATAATTTATTCCTCTTTAGAAAACAGAGTATAAAATATGCAGCCCTTAGTTCATATTAAAAGATAGTATTTCTTTAAAACAGGGTTATCTAAAATGCAAATATATAACTAGCATACAGTTCTAAATAGCATCATTTTGAAGATCTTACTCTACTATCTCACGGCTTCCATTTGTGATGTTAAAAATCTTAAACTGATTAACACTCCCCTTGTCTCCTTTTCCCCTCCAGCTACATTTATAATCTTGTCTCTGCCTTTAGCGTTCTGAATTGTCAGTCAGATGTGTCTGCTAGTGTGTTTCTTTTTGCTTTTCCTATTTAAGTTATGTTGAGTTTCTGGAATATGAAATAGTCTTGATCAATTCAGGAAAATTCTTAGCTAATGTTACAGAGAATATATTTGGGTCTTTTTGTCCCTGGGAATTTTTTTTTCTATTTTGTGGCTCACATTTGAAGCTACTTTGATGACTTATTTGCAAAATTTTTAAATATTTAACAATTTGTTTTTATAAGCCAGAAAGCTGGTTCCAGCACACCAGAATATATTTCTATGTAGATAGTGTATTTCTCTCTGCACATTAAAGCTAATTGTTATACTTTCTTTTGAATTTTGATTTTAAGAAGAAGAGTTTACTGTCTAAAAGCTATCCTTCATTTGTAACTGATCTGATTTCCCTCCGAGTTTAAGCTGTCTTTGTTTTTGATGCTCTCAATTTTTACTACAATGGGTCTAGGTATGACTTTGATTTTTTGGTTTTCCTCCTCAGGAACCAATTTTGCTTCCGAATATGAGGATTTATGTCTTTCATACATACTAGGAAATTATCCCTCCAAATCTTACTGCTTCTCATTCCTCTTAGTTTCTATTCACGTAATTTCTATTCAGTATACATTGAAACCTCTATTTATATTAATTTCTCAGAAATTCTCTAATTTTCACTTCTGTATTTTAGGTAATTTCCTCCAATCTATTTTTCAATTAACTAATTCTATCTTGTGCTGTGACTAAATGGCTCAATCCATCTACTGAGCTTTGAATTTCAATTACATTATACTTCAATTCTACAAGTTTTATTTTGTTCTTTTAAAAATACATCTATTTTTTATGAAACATTGTCATTTCTTCTTTTTTTTTTTCTTTTCTTTTGAGACAGAGTCTCACTCTGTTGCCCAGGCTGGAGTGCAGTGGTGCAATCTCTATTCACTGTAGCCTCAACCTCCCAAAGCTCTAGCAATCCTCCCACCAAAGCCTCCCATGTAGCTGGGACCATAAGTGCATGTCACCATGCACAACTAACTTTTGTATTTTTTGTAGAGATGGGGTTTCACCAAGTTGCCTAAGCTAGTCTTGAAATCCTAGGCTCAGGTGATCCTCCCACCTCAGCCTCCCAAAGTACTAAGATAATAGGCATGAACCACTAGGCCCGAACTTAATATTTTGCTTTAAATTTTGTCTTTATTTTACACATATTTATTTAATAATAAACACCTGATAATTTACTTTGAGAACATAATTACAAGATTTTTATTCAATGATTTCTTTAGAGGTAAAACTCTCCACATATTATGCATATATAATACATGTGGATACATTATAATATATTCTTATATATTATATATGCCATATATACTAACATATATGTAATCAAACTAAAAGAGAAGTTAAAAAATAAGTTATCATAATATGTGTAATAGTTAAGTTACATATATTTATTTAATAATAAACATCTGATAATTCTATTATTTGAACTTCCTATGTGTAATTCTGTTATTTGTTGTATTGACTGACTCTCACTCATATGTAGTTGTTTCTTGTTGAGGTTTGTAATTTTTAAGAGTGAGTTTGCTTCATTTGGGCTTCATATTTGAAATCCTGAGCAACCTTGAATTCCTCACAGATAAATTTTGGTTTTGCTTTTTCTGGGTGCCCTGAGACCACTCTTAATATTAATTTATTGGCTTCACCCAGGATGATTTGAGTTAGCTAAATTTGAACAGCATTTATTATGAATAAAGTACCCATTTTTTTTCTTCTAGAGTCCAGGCTGAGACAGACACACTTTCCCGTCATTTTTTTATGCTGGAGAGGATGTTGTTCTAGTTTACAAAGATTGCTTCCGGGTGTAGGCAGTTGTCTAACAATCACCTGCCCACCAGGGCTCCAGGTGCTGCCCTTTCTTTAAATTTAAAACCTCCATCTTCAGTGGTAGGCAAATGACTCAAGTTTTGTTAGCCAGTCAGTATACTTTGTCTTCCTTGTTCATAGTGACTGGTTCAGAATTAAGTCTTGTCACCTAAGCATGAAAAATAAAACTTAATTCTACCATCAGCATGCTTGATGCACAGATTGGTTTTCTTTGTATGTTTGCATTGAACTTACTAGTGAGAAGCTGATGAAGGCCTGAACAGTGGAGGATCTAGCAAATTGTGAGAATATTGTTAACACAGATGGATGCAGAGGAGAAACATAAAGGATGGGAATTTAAAGAACCATTTTATTTGAGCCCCTAGGTTCACTATACCTGAATCACCAGATTTTCAATTTACGTGAGTTGAAGTCGGCTTGAATTGGGTTTCTCCAACCTTGATATGAAACTCTTATCTAGTATAATTGCATAATAGCTATTCTCAGTCTTCCCCCATATTTCTCTTTTTTGGCAAGTGACAGAAAGTATGAATTTGAATGCAAAAGATAGAAAACAAGAAATAATTTAATTACCATGTAGGTAACCCTGTGATATCTAACTCAGATACCCCTTCTGGGCTGAAGGATTAATCAGCTGGCTACTGGGCATTTTGTTAGTAGGTAATTCTCAGTTGTCAGCCTATATCAGTCAGGATTCGAACAAAGAAATAGAACCAGTAGTGTGTGTGTGTGTGTATGTGTGTGTATACATATGTTTTGTTAGCAGATAATTCTCAGTTGTCAGCCTATATCAGTCAGGATTCAATCAGAGAAACAACCAGCAGTACATATGTGTGTGTGTGTATACATGTATATACATATACACACACATACATACATATATATGTACATATATATATACACACACACGTACACATTTATTGCAAAAAAATAGTTTATACAATTGTGGGGGCTGTCAAGGCAAGTGTAAAATCTGTAGGACAGTCCATCAGGAAAGGCAGGTCAGATCTTCTGGGCATAAGCTGAAGCGGCCATTCACAGGTGGAATGTGTTTTTTCTCACGGAAGCCTCAGTTTTGTTCCAAAAAATCTTTCAATTTATTGAATTAGCCTCGACAAGACTATTCAGGGTAATCTTTCTTACGTAAAGACAACTGAAATCACCCTCACAACAACACCTTTGTTAGTGTTTGCATAACAAGACTATAACACAGACAAGGTAATACATAAAACTGATCACATAGCCTGCTTTGAGAATCGCCTGGGCTGAAGAGAGTCTCCTCACCCACGGTCATGGTCCCTTCCCAGACCACCATGCACTTAAAAACTGATCTGTGCAGGTCCATTAAAACCTCACTCCCTTGCTTCAACTCAGGAAAACCCTGAAGGGTCATATCAACTTTAAAATTTCTCCTGGTTGACAGAAGCCTTTGTTGAGACTGCAAATCTTACTTTGAGCAATCTTACTTTCTTGCCTTCTTCCTCAGGCAAGAAAATACTCTTTTTTTTTTTACACTTTAAGTTCTAGGGTGCATGTGAACAATGTGCAGGTTTGTTACACCTGTATACATGTGCCATGTTGGTGTGCTGCACCCATTAACTCATCATTTACATTAGGTATATCTCCTAATGCTATTCCTTCCCCCTACCCCACCCACCCCCCAACAATAGGACCAAAATACTCTTTAATAAACTTTACATGAAAATGCTTCCTCAGAATGTGCCTCTTGGGAAGGTCAGTCTGTAACATGACCCAACATTCTCTATATTTATCTTCCAAAAACACACACAAACAATACGTTTTGTGTGTTCTTTTAAAACCTATTATGAAATAGTAAGACTGTAATCCCCAGTGTATTCTAAGGCTGAGACTATATCCATGTGGTGTACCATTTTATCTCAAAGACACACACAGCATCTGGAGTATAATATGTTCAATAAATGAATATAAATAAATAAAATAAAGCATTAGAGTTGGTTATCACCAAGAGTTAAAATTTCTATCCATAAAAATAGGAATCAGAAATTGTTTCAATCAGCATCTAAATTTATTATAATTGCACTATTGTTGTACAAAACATAAAACATGATGTTCATTTTATACTGAGGGAAGATGATTGAATAAATTTTGCACCACATTAGAAATGACCGATATGTCAAGAATCCCCAAATCAGCTTGTGATGCTTTGTTTCAATCAATTTACATTCTGATTTGCTGGAGTGGAAATGACTCTGAATTTAATGATGCTGTTTCATTCAATTCTCTTAGAGTCTTTATTATGAATATAATAGCTTTATTATTTTATTATATTATATTATTCCTACTTGAATGGAGAAGAAAGTTATTGGAACTTAAAAAGAGAAGATGAGAGCATGCATACTGCTTCATCTTAGCAGAGGTGAGTATTGTACCAGTAACGTTGATGACAGACGTTTACACGTTCCTAAAAAATGCTGGGAAAGAATTCATTCCAGCTAAATAAGAACTTTTACATAGATACATTCATTTACCTTTCCTGATTGTGGTCATTGTTAAACAAAACAACACAAATTTGGAAGGGAGTGTTTATACCACAAATATTTGCAAATGCTACAAATCAGGGCTTTTTCTCAGGAAGCTGGTTGTTTCTATCGTAAAGCTCTACCACTTACTCAAGGACATTGTTCCATCGATTTTTCTTTCTCCTCATCATGCAATTTTAATCAAATAAAAAAAAACAAAAAAAGATTAAATGAAAAATGCAGGATGAGTACGTTTACCATATTTACATTAATTAATCTGTTCAAGGTAATAAACCAGTTTTCAAGCATGTGAGGATTAGATAACAAATCATCACATATATTCAGACATTAGCAATGCAAGTCAGGGATAAAGTTGTTTTCCGCTAAGGAGTTTGTAACTAATGCAGAAAAAAAAAAAAAAAAATTCTATTTATTTGGAGCATTAGAACTAGAAAGGGTGACCCCATTTTTGTTTGTTGCTTTATCTAGAGGTCAAAGACTTTATTTTACTTATTACAGGCAGACATGATGTCATAAGTAAAGTTTAGACAGGCAAACTTATTTATTATGGAAGCAGGACATACTGCCAATTATGCTACCACACACAGCTCTCCTGTGTTCAGAACCCTCCAATAGCTACTGAATTCCTTCTGAGGAAAGCGTAAGTCCTTACAAAGTCCCCATATGGAATGCAGCCTCTATGAAAATGGAGCTTTGTTTGCTTTGCTTACTGCTATTTAATCAGCGGGTAAAACAACTCCTGACACACAGTAGATGTTCAGTAAATACTTTTGAACAATAAGCCAAACTTTTGACTAAAATGACCAAAGGCTTGTTGGAGTAAGATGTGAGTCCGTTATCGTTTTTTTCCTTGACCATAGCTTTTCTGTGAACATTATCTAGACAATCATTTATAGTAGCTCAATAGTTTCGAGACTTAAAATGTGAGTTCAGTCTACCTGAGGAACTGAGATAATCAATGAACACAGTGTCAAAAAGAATCAGTCCCTCAATATCTGGAAAATTTAATCATATCATGAGCCATGCTATAGGAAAAGCTCAGTGAAATTATTACACATTAAAATAGATTGAGATATAGACAGAGATAAAAATAATAAACTTATACCAGGATTTTTTTTCAGCTTTAGAAATCAGAATACCATAAAAAGAATGGAGGCTAATATTTATAAAGTGCTTGTGATTTGTCTGATATTTTTCTAAGTGATTTGATTGCACTCTGATTTTATACTCATAATAATACTATGATTTAGGTGTCTTTTATTCATCTCATGTTACAGCTAATTTAACTTATACCTAAATAACTTTTAAATCTCAGCACTTTGGGAGGCCAAGGCAGGAGGATTTCTTGAGCTCAGGAGTTTAAGACCAGCCTGAGCAACATGGTTAAACCTTTTCTCTACAAAAACATACAAAAATTAGCCAGGCAAGGTGATGGGTGTCTATCTATTGGGGAGGGTGAGGTGGGGGCATCACTGGAGTCCAGGAGACAGAGGTTGCAGTGAGCCAAGATTGTGCCACTGCACTCCAGCTTGGGTAACAAAGGGAGACTCTATCTCAAAACTAAATAAATAAACACATATATACATACATGATTTTTAAAATTTGCTGTATCAGTCAGAATTACCCAGAGATATAGAACTAACAGGACATGTGCATACATATATATTGAGAGATCTATCTTAAGAAATTGACTCTTGCAATTGTGGGGACTGGCAAGTCTAAAATTTCTAGGCAAGGCCACCCGGCTGGAAACTCAAAGAGGAGTGGATATTGCAGTCTTGTCATGTCTTGTTTTCATTTGGTTTTGATGTTTCAGCTTTATTGAGATATAATTGACAAGCAAAATTTGTGCATCTAACAAGGTATTTTTAATATATCTATACATTCACTTCACTTGATTACCTGTGTGGGTTTGATGAAGATATTTAAGATCTCTCTTAGCAAACTTCAAATGTGTAACACATTATAATTAGCTATAGTGAACATGCTGTACATTAGGTCTACAGAACTTATTCAATTTATGATTACAAGTTTGTACTCTTTGACTGACATCATCCCATTTTTTTCCCATCCCTGACTCCTGGTAACCACCTTTCTACTCTCTGCTTCTGTGAGTTTTTTTTTTTTTTTTTTTTTTGAGACGGAGTCTCCCTCTGTCACCCAGGCTGGAGTGCAAGGGCGGGATCTCAGCTCACCGCAACCTCCGCCTCCTGGGTTCAAGTGATTCTCCTGCCTCAGCCTCCCAAACACCTGGGACTACAGGCACGTGCCACCACACCTGGCTAATTTTTTGTATTTTTAGTAGAAACAGGGTTTCACCATGTTAGCCAGGATGGTCTCCATTTATGAGTTTGATTTTTTAAAATTCCACATACAAGTGAAACAGTCCATTATTTTGTCCTCTGTAACTGGCTTATTTCATTAGCATAAGGTCCCCCAGATTCATCCATGTTGTTATAAATTATAGGATTTCCTTCTTTTTCAAAACTAAATAATATTTCACAATAATATTGTGTGTATATATATATATATGTGTGTGTGTGTCTGTGTATACATGTATCACATTTTTTATCCATTTATCTGTCAAAGAACACTTGGGTTGATTCCGTATCTTGACTTTTATGAACAATGTCACAATGAACATGGTAATGCAATTATTTCTTTCACATGCTTATTTAATTTCTTTTGGCTGTGTACCCAAAAGTGGGATTGCAGGATCATAGGTAGTTCTATTGTTTTGTTATGTGGTTGTTGTTGTTGTTGTTGGGCTTTTTTTTTTGGCAGAAACTTCATACTGTTAATCACAATGGTTGTACTAATTTACCTTCCCATCGAAAATGCACAAGGGTTTCTTTTTCTCCACAACCTCACCAACACTTATCTGTCATCTTTTTGATAATAGCCATCCCAACAAGTGTATGTTAATATCTCATGGTTTTGCATTGCATTTTCTCGATTAGTGATGTTGAGCACCTTTTCATATGCCTGTTGACCATCTGTATCTTTTCTTTGGAAAAAAATGCCTGTTTAGATTCTCTGCCCATTTTAAAACTGGATTATTATATTTTTGTTTGTTTTATTGTTTGCTATTGAGTTGTATGAGTTGATTATATGGTTTGACTGCTAACCACTTAATGGATATATGCTTTGTAAATATTTTCTCCCATTCCATAGTTGCCTATTCATTTTGTAGATTTTTTTCCTTTGCTGAAAATAAACTTTTCAGTTTGATTTAGTTCAGTTGTTTACTTTTGCTTTTGTTGCCTGTGCTTTTGTTGTCATATCCAAAAAAACATTGCCGAGATGAGTGTCATAGAGTTTTTTCCTGTTGTTTTCTTCTAGGAGTTTTACTACTTGGGGTCTTACATTTAAATATTTAATTAATTTATGTTGATTTTGTAGTATGATGTAAGATAACGATCAAATTTCTTTTCTTTTCTTTTTTTTTTTTTTTTTTTTCATTTGGATATCCAGTTTCTCTAACACATTTATTTCTTGAAAAAGCTATTATTTTCCCCATTGTGTATTCTTGGCTCTTTCGTCAAAGACTGGTTGACTGACTGTATATATGCAAATTTATTTCTGAACTTTCTATTCTGTTCCATTGTTGTATGTGTCTATTTTAGGCCAGTATTATACTGTTTTGATTACTATAGCTTTGTAATAATTTAATTTGCAGTCAGGAAGTATATGTCTCCAGCTTTGCTTTTGGTTGATGAACATTCATATGGGAGATAAATAGCACCACACTGCATTAGGAGTGGCTCAGGTAACCTACAACAAATAATCCTCTATTTTCCTTCCTATTCCTTACTACCTTGCTTTCATTCATTTCACTTATTCATAGCTATAACCACAAAATATGTTGTTGCTATTATTACTGTGAACAAGTTATTATCCATTAGATGAATTTAAAAATGTATTTTTAACCTTCATTTATTACTTCCCTAATGCTCTTCCTTCTTTATGTAGCTCTGAATTTCTCACCTATATTGTTTTTTCTCTGAAAAATGTATTTTAATATATCTTGCATGGTAGGTGACAAATATCTTCAGCTTTTGGTTTGTTTGAGAAAGTCGTTATTTCTCCTTCACTTTTGAAGGATAATTTTGCTGAATATATAAGTCTACATTGGTGGTCATTCATATTCTTTTTGCTTGCATGTCTTTTGAGGAAAAGTCCAATATAATTCTTATTCTTAGTCTTTATAGACAAGGTGTTTTATCCTCTCCTTCAAGATTATATTTTTGTCTTTGATTTTCTGCAATTTGAATGGGATATGCCTACCTATAGATTGATAGGTATCTTTTTTGCTTGGCATTCTCTGATCTTTCTTGATCTGTGATTTGGTTTGTGCTATTGATTAAAATTCTCAGTCATTACTGCTTCAAATATTACTTCCATTTCTTTCTTCTCTTTCTAGTTTCTCCATTATGCATATGTAACATTCTTTTTGTAATTGTCCCACAATTCTTAGATATTCTATTTCAAATTTTAATCAAATTTTCTTCTTGATTTGCAGTTTGGGAAGTTTCTATAGACTTATATTCAAGCTCACCAGTTATTTTCTTAGTTGAGTTCAGTCTACTGAAAAGCCCTTCAAAGATACTCATTTTTGTTTCCATCTCGCTGCTTATATTCCTCATCATTTGTACATTTTTCTACTAATAATAGTTATTTTAAATTCCTGGTTTAGTAATTCCAAAGCCTCTGCCATACCTGAGTCTGGTTATGATGCATGCTTTGCTTCTTCAGATTGTTTTTGCTTTTTAGCATTCCTGTTAATTTTTGTTCTTGAAAACTAAACATGATATTAGTGGAAAAGACACTCAGATAAATTGGCCTTAGTGTGAGGTTTTATGTTGATCTGGGTAAGAGTTAAACTTTCTGCTATAACTTTGGAGTCAGAGGCCAAAGTTTCCTCTAGAGTCCCTGCATTTATCTTCTCTGCTTCCTTGGGTTTCCTAAGGGCTTTTTCTTAAATAGCATTTGAGGCTGGCAGTTCTTTCCATTGTAATCCCCTGTTATCATGCAGAATCCTGATTGATTTGGTGGTAAAGTGTGGAAAAAGGGGAAGCATTTTATAATCCCATGATTAGTCTCAGTCTTTCCGTGAGCTTCCATACCAGGGACGTGATCTTCTTAAGTGCTTCTCAGCTATCTTCAGCCGTTTTAGGTGAGACAGGAAGACTAGACAGGGCTGAAGCTGGATATTTCCCTTCTCCCACATCAGTTATGCTCCATTATGTGCCAAATAGGTTAGGCTCTGGTAAAATAGTTTCCCTTGAATGCAAGCCTTTGTTAAGAACAGAGTGCTCTGGGAATATTTAAAAATGATTATTTTCTCCTCTCCCTGCCAGAAGCATGAGGAGATTGTTCTCTTCATCTTAAGAGAACTTGGTGGAACTCCTGGAGGTAAAACTCATGAAAGTGTGAGCCCTTTTTAAGGAGTTTTTATCTCTCAAGCTGGTCCATGTTGTATCCAGCATATCTTCAATATCCTTTAAGTTTTCCTACCGGTTGCTGGCTCAAGCAGTAGCTTCTAATCTCAGTAAACCGGGATTTTCTATTCTTGTGTGTCTCTCCAGTTGTGGGGGCAGTGGTTTGCTCTGTGACCTCTGTTCTCTAATGGATCTAATAAATGTAATGATTTTAGTGTTTTTCCAGTTGTGAAGATGGGAGCGATGACATCTAAGTTCTTAATATGTCAGGTCAGAAGATGGAAGTAGTTAAAATAGAAGTGTTTAGGTTTAAATTACATAAACAGAAAGGAATTATTATTGAAAAAAGATAATTCAGAACAAATTTGAAATCCTTTCAGATAATAAAAGGGAAAATCACAGATAAAATTATGAGAACCATATGTGTGTTTGTGTATATATGTATTTATATAAACACATATATACACATTTATATTTATATACACATATTTATATACACATATATATTTATATAGGTATGTATAAGCATATGAGATATATAAGCATATGCTTATATATACTTATATATAGGTATATATAGTGTGTATATATACTTATATATAAGTATATATGTGTGTATATATACATATATTTATATATAAGTATATATGTGTGTATATGTATGTGTGTGTATGTGTGTGTG
>NW_016805223.1:3192430-3240827 GCF_001698545.2 Rhinopithecus bieti | reverse complement strand
TCTGTATGTGTGTGTGTGTGTGTGTGTGTGTATATATATATATATATATATATATATATATATATATAAAAGATGTTGGCCAACTGCTCGGAAAATCTAATAAACAGATACAACTTTTAACTATAAACTATACACACACATACACACACACACACACACACACACATACAGATGGGGCTCAGAAAGCAATGCCTCAAAGACTGGCACGTTAGCATTCCGAGAGGCCTTAGAAGCTGCCTCAAAATCAAAGTCCCTCTAACCTAGTTTGTTGCCCTTCTCCAAGCAGAGACAGAGACTCTCTGGAATTTTGTTATCTGGCCAAGAAAGCTTCTTTCCAAAATAAATGCACTTGTCTGACGATTTCCTCCCTTGGGACCTCATCAAATACACAGAAAACATTCATCCTCTGAGAAGAGAAGACACTGGGAGTCATTATCATGCCCAGACAGACGTTCCATCTAATCTGAAGGCAGCTCCAAGAGATCATCTAAACATTTTTATCTGCATAATAAGACCAACTTTTTTCCAATGAACCATTGTCTGAGCATTAGGTCTATTCCTTTTTCCTGAAATTCATTCCCTCCTACACCAACCACTTCCTATTCTCTTATGAACAGGACATTTAAGTCTCAACTATTTGGCCCCTCTTTGAGTTCATTTTTTGTATGACTCCCATGCACACATGCACATGTAACAGTAGTAAATGCATCATGCTTTTCTCTTGTTGACCTGTTTTTTTGTTATAGGAGTGTCGACTGTGAACTTTTCCCATGAGAAGGAAAAGGATCACCCTTTTCCCACACCTAAAATACTATCTGAATGCCTTGAAGCCCTAGATGAATATGTTATTATCACTAATTTATGGTGTTGTGAGTTTCCCCCAAATAGTAGAAGGGAAGAGTATATACATGTTTTCATTTTCCATGGCTCATTATCTCATCCATATACCATGTTAAAAATATACCAATTTGAATTCAGAAGTATATTTACTGGAAAAGAGATTGAATTGACATTTACCACAAAATTTCTGTAAAAGAAGTGGAACGACAGCAACAAAAATAAATCTTGACAACTTAGGAACTGGTAAGAGCTGCTGGAACTATATATGCAAAAATTTTCAAATATTTGTTGCTGGCAAAAAAAGTCCATTCTTCAAAACAATGTAATACAGTAATACACATGAAAGGCAGAAAAATAGTGAACTGGCTCTGCTTAGAGCAGAAGAGGAGGCTCATAGCTATCCACTCTCCATGGCTTCTTCTCTTTCTGTATTACATGTTCTCTTTCTGTCTTACATCTATGTGGCAGTACCTGCACATCTCCACATTTGTAGGAGCATATTTTTAGAAAGAAATTATTGAATAATAGTCCAAATATTATTGGATAGGCCATTCATTCCTACCAACATTGGAGATTCAAAAATCATATATTAATATCATTAAAATCCAGATTACTAACTGTATTATCTGAGAATTTGAATATTATAGGATTTAGAAATTTATGTATCTGCCACTACAACTGGAATATTCACATATCCATCCCCTCTTGGGGACACAAGATTAGATTCAGTTCTGATCATTTATGTCTTCTTAAAGCTGTGTGTCTACTGCTTTCTTGACTTCAATTTTGGGGGATGATCCTATTTAGATGATAAACCCTGTTGCAAGGCTAACCATTTAATGCCTACACCAGTAAGTGTGTCTGAATGTGACTTCACCAAGAAAATTAAACTTCTTAGTATAATTTTTTCATCTATTTATCTATTTTCTATCTAACTCTCAAAATGCATGTAAAGGTTAATGGTAGTTATCCCTGTCATGTAATTATGAGTTACTCATTTTCTTATTTACATGTGCCTATATTATAAATATATGCAGTGGATGTATTTTGTATTTTTTTTTTACATAAGACACTAACGAACAGTAAATATTGTGACTAATTTAAAATGTTAATATGTATGACATGAGACAGTTGGCCAACTGCTAGGAAAATCTAATAATAAACAGATACAGCTTTTAACTACAAACTTAACCAAATAATAACCTCATGTAAAAATAATAGGCTAAGCCAATTAGAGAAAAACCATTGATGATCTAAATAAATGTTATATAAGCCTCATATGAAAGACAATATGTCACATGCATCTTATAGAAAATTAATTTGACAGTTACAGAAAACTTCCTTCAAGAGGATGAAAAAAGAGACTCCAACAGTATTTTTATAGCACCATTGATAGGTAGTATTAAGCAACTATGTATACAAAATTGAAAAAAAAATAACTCGTGACGTGGAAAATCAATAACTTTTCTCAATCTATATGTACTCGCCTTTTGAAGATGTCTCATTAAAGAATACAGAAATGAAAGCCACATATAATGTGTTCAAGCACCGTAAGAATAAGTTCTAATAATTGCTTATACTGACTTTGGTAATATTCCAGTAAATGTTTGACAGACAAAACAGAACTTGCTCATTATCAATGATCCCCATACAAACTGGCATTCCTCAATATTATACAGCATATAATGATAAAATTGTATTGTAATGTTATAGGACATATGATATCCAGAACAAAAAAGAAAGTATTAGTCATCTACACAAACATAAATTTATTTAAATGAAAATAACCAGATTTGATTGTTGATAAAACAATATAATCCATCTATCCATCTGTTTGCTTGCAAACATTATATCAGACCCTATCTAAATATGTTGATACTTGCTGATAGTGCCTGAAACATGGCATCACTCGACAAATATCAGTCACCTACTCCTCTACTGTATTCTGATTCTACATTCCCATATCTAAACCACTTTCCTCTTTTAGAACGGAGATCAAATCTTTCATCTTCCACTTGGATTTTGCCAACATTCCTGGATCATAGCAATCTGGTCTCACTTGTCAATGTGTACTCCCTTTTTTGTTACTGTTTGTTATGTATCACCTATCTGTTAGATTTATGAATAATCACTCTCTCAACCTTCTTCTAAACATCACAAAGAAAATAATTAGATGCTTTTGAATACATATACCTTAGAGTAGTATGGAATGTAAAATTGCTTAGTAAATATTTATTCATGAAGACTAAACATAACAAAATGTTATTCATTTATATCCAAGAATTTATATGGAGCTTGGACCAAGATTTTTTTTCTTTTTTTTTGAGACAGAGTCTCGCTCTGTCGCCCCAGGCTGGAGTGCAGTGGCACAATCTCGGCTCACTGCAAGCTCCAGCAGCCCCCAGGTTCACACCATTCTGCTGCCTCAGTCTCCCAAGTAACTGGGACTACAGGCGCCCTGCCACCACGCCCGGCTAATTTTTTGTATGTTTAGTAGAGACAGGGTTTCACCGTGTTAGCCAGGATGGCCTCCCAAAGTGTTGGGATTACCAACGTGAGCCACCGCAACCAGCGGACCAAGATTTTTATGGTCCCTTAAGCAAGAGTGTGTTTCTCTAGATCTACTTTCTCACTTGCTTCACTGTTTTTTCAAGCACTTTCAATGGTTCCTACTTCTGAGCTTCTACTTTTTCCCATAGCATTACATAGAAGTAATGAGCCAAGACTTTTGCATACCTCATCTTTTAATTACCAAAGTAATACTATGAGCTATAAATTACTAATCCTACGTTGCAGATTAGTAAATCAAGACTTAAAGTTAACAAAACTTTAGAGACTCATGGTAGCAAAACCTAAATTAGACCTCAGTCTGCCTGACTTCAAAGTATGGTTTCTTCCAACCATACTACAATATGTACTCGTCCTTAAGCAATCAAAGTTCAGTTTTCTTTCAGGTCTCTCTTCAGTGTGAATTGCTTGGCACAGACTTTTCATAATTTTTACCATGGTGCACTCTGGATCAAATAGACATAAATACATTACTACCCCTCCACACACACACATACATATACATATACTCATATATACAAAAACTCCAAGGAGTAAATATTTGTTTTAAAAAACAATACAGTAATAAGAAGGGAAATATATACTTCAAGATTCCCAAAATGTACATGAAACTAGCAATCATAATTATGCAAATTATTTGTACAACAGTCTTAGATTCTCATTCTCATTTTAAGTGGTACTTCCTTGTACTTCCTGAGAATAAGCAAAAAGACAATTACAAAGCCTCTTCCTCTTCAAGGCTACTCAAACAGCAAGAGAAAATTCCAGTCAAAACTGAAATTATTGCTCACACATGTTCAAAATCTTAATGACTAAAATGCTGTCAGGGGGGTGTGTGTGTGTGTGTTTGTTTGTGTGAGTGTCTGTTCACTGAACCCACAACAACTACTGATCTGTTTACTGTCTCCGTAGTTTTGCCTTTTCTAGAGTGTCATATAATTGAAATATACATTTTGCAGCATTTTTAGATCGGCTTCTTTCACTTAACAAAATATACTTAAGGTGTCTTCATCTCTTCATGGCTTGATAATTTATTTCTTTTTTTACTGCGTAATATTTCATAGTATGAATGTACCACAGTTTGTTTATCCAGTCATCTAGTGAAAAACATCTTCATTACTTCCAATTTCTGTCAATTACGTAGAAAATTGCTATAAACATTCATGTGCAGGTTTTTGTGTGGACATAAATTTTGAAATCATTTGGGTAAATACATAGAAGTGGAATTGCTGAATTATGCATTAAGGCTAAATTTAGGTTTCTAAGAAACTGCCAAATTGTATCCCAAAGTGGATGTACATTTTGCATTCCTAACAGTAGTGAATAAGATCCTATTGCTGGCCAGGCGCAGTGGCTTATGCCTGTAATCCCAGTACTTTGGGAGGCCGAGGCGGGCGGATCAACCTGAGGTCGGGAGTTCAAGACCAGCCTGACCAACATGGAGAAACCCCATCTCTACTCAAAATACAAAATTAGCCACGCATGGTGGCAAGTGCCTGTAATCCCAGCTACTCAGGACGCTGAGGCAGAATAACCCTTGAACCTGGGAGGCAGAGGTTATGGTTAGCTGAGATCGTGCCATTGCACTCCGGCCTGGGCAACAAGAGTGAAACTCCATCTCAAAAAAAAAAAAAAAAAAAATCCTATTGCTTCACATCCTCACCAGCATTTGGTATTGTGAGTGTTTTGGATTTTAGCCATTCTAATAGATGTGTAGAGATAAAACTGATAAGACTGAATTTTAATTAGCTTTTGTTGCTTTTGTTGTTCAAAGTGTTTTACATTGTTATCTCCACTCTTTTGGGTATAAAATTAGTTGTCTCTGCCAAGATTTCATGGCCTTAAGTTTCTGCAGTTTCTAGTGCTGTTAACTCTTTCTTGCAAACCCAGCAAATCCTTTTTAATCTCATTGCTTCCTCCAACAACTGATCAAATGCAGTCAATGACCAACATTCACTTTAGTAGCCTGTCTTCCAACTTCATCCACTAAAGCTAAGAGTTCATTGTGTATATGGTCTGCCTCTCATGTTACCTTAGGAGACAGGTTTGCCAAATATTTTTTCCCATAGCATTACATAACATAACAAACATAACATAACATTGATTGTTACTTTATTAGTCAGGTTTCTCTACAGGGACAAAACTAATAGGGTGTGTGTGTATATATATACACACGTGTGTGTGTGTGTATGAGTTTATTAAGTATTAACTCACATGATAGGCTATCCACAAACTGAGAGCAAGGAGAGCCAGTCTGAGTCCCAAAACTGAAGAACTTGGAGTCTGATATTCAAGGGCAGGAAGCATTCAGCACAGGAGAAAGATGTAGCCTGTGAGACTAGACCAGTCTAGTCTTTTCACATTTTTCTGCCTGCTTTATATCTAGCCATGTTGGCAGCTGATTAGATGGTATCCACCCAGATTAAGAGTGGGTCTGCCTTTCCCAGTCCACTGACTCAAATGTTAATTTCCTTTGGCAACACCCTCACAGACACACTCAGGATCAATACTTTGCATCCTTCAACAGTATTAACCATCACAAGTCCACCCCTTGTCAACTTGAACCCATTCTCGTCTCCTGATATCATACATAATCTTCAAATAAAGACAAAAATAAGGTTATAATTACACCTAACATAATACAACTATCCTTCGTACAACCAGAAATGCCCCGGTCCCCAGCACAAATACTATCACAAAAAGTTAACAATACTTAAATGCTGATATGAAATAAATAAATATTGTGTAACATGATAAAGGAAAAAGGAAATAAAATGAATATATTTTCTTCATACAAGTGTATACATGCACAAACATGTATTTAACAAAAGTAGAAGGACAATTACAGTCCTCGTTTCTGCAACAGGTCATGTGGTCATAGTTGGTATTGATGACTACCTTCTTTTACTACCCATTCTGTATTCCCTTTGCCTTCACAAGCACCTCAGCAAGTCATGGATTTTTGCTGGTGGAGTGATCCAAACCTTCATTCTTGAAAGGTCTGGACCATCTGTAGTCCTGCCTAGAATGTGTTGTTGTAGTTTCCCATTGACCTCAATCACGGGGCATGGTAATACTAAGAGATGCTCTAATGGATCTCCTGTACTCCATGCATATTCTTCCTTATCTCCGTTGTGGAGTGGTAGACTGATTTCATCTTGATAGTCTGGGTCAATCACCACAGCTAAAGCCGTAACTCCCTTCTTAGCCTGTTGACTTAAAGGTAACAAGGGCCCAAAGTGTCCAGGTGGCAATCTTAACTTCCTGTTTAATGGAATCATTGTTGTGTCTCCTGGTGGCAGCATTCCCCGTTCTGGAACTAAGACCTCCAGGTCAGCAGAACGTAATGTCGTGAGACCAGGAAGCAAAAATTTTGCTAGTGGATCACTAGGGGTGATGGTGAGTGGTGCCACTTCCACTTCCACCTGTTGATTCTTGGATCCTTGAATCCTGGCTATAGGACAAACAGTACTATATATTGGATGCTGGTTCTGAGCATACACGGCCTTCTGTAGAACTTTGCCCCAGACCTACAAAGTATTGTCACCTAGATGGCATTGTAATTGTGATTTCGAAAGGCCATTCCACCGTTCTATCAACCCAGCTGCTTCAGGATGATGGGGAACATGGAAAAATCAGTGAATTTCATGAACATGAGCCCATTGCTGCACTTCTTTAGCCATAGAGTTAGTGCCTTGATCAGAGGCAATGCTGTTTGGAATACCATGACAGAGGATAAGTCATTCCATAAGTCTACAGATGGTAATATTGACAGAAGCATTGAGTGCAGGACAGGCAAACCCATAACTGGAGTAAATGTCTATTCCAGTGAGGACAAGCCTCTGCCATTTCCATGATGGAAGAGATACAATATAATCAACCAGCCACCCAGCAGCTGGCGGATCACCCTGAGAAATGATGCTATAATCGAGCACTCAGTGTTGGTCTCTGCTGCTGGCAAATTGGGCCCTGAGCAGTGGTAGTAGCCAGGTACACCTTGGTGAGAGGAAGTCCATGTTGCTGAGCCCATGCATAACCTCCATCCCTGCCACCATGGCCATTTTGTTCATGGACCCACTGGGCTATGACAGAAGTGGCTGGAAAGAGGCTGAGTAGTGTCCAGAGAACGGGTCATCCTACTAACTTGATTATTAAAATCCTCCTCTGCTGAGGTCACCCGTTGGTGAGCCGTCACATGGGATACAATTATCTTCATAGTTTTTGACCACTCAGAGAGGTCCATCCACATTCTCTTCCCCAAAATTCTTTGTCCCTAATTTTTCAATTATGATTCCTCCAAGTCCCTTACTATCTAGCCAAACCATTGGCTACAGCTCACGAATCTTTATACAATCACACATCTAACCATTTCCCTTCCATGAAAAGTGCACAACCAGGTGCACTGCTCAAAGTTCTGCCCACTGGGAAGATTTCCCTTGGCCACTGTCCTTTAGGGATGTCCTAGAAAGGGGTTGTAGTGCTGCAGCTGTCAACTTTTGGGTGGTACCTGCATATCGTGCAGAGCCATCTGTGAACTAGGCCTAGTCTCCTCTTCCTCTGTCAACTGATCATAAGGAAATCCCCATGAGGCAATTGGTGCAGGCTGGGAGAAACAAGGGAGAGTGGCAGGACTAGAGCATTTGAGCCACTTCCTCATGTAACTTACTTGTGCCTTCAGGACCTACTTGAGCCTGATCACATATATACCACTTCTGTTTGATGATGGAATGCTGCTGTGCATGACACACTTTATGGCTGGATAGTTCAGAAAGCATCCAGTTCATGATAGGCAGTTCAGGTCACATGGTGACCTGATGACCCATAATCAAATGTTCAGTTTCCACCAAAACCAGTAACAGGCCAAGAGCTGTCTCTCAAAAAGAGAGTAGTTATCTGCAGAAGATGGCATGGCCTTGCTCCAAAACCCTAGAGGCCTCCACTGTGATTCACCTATGGGGGCCTTCCAAAGGCTCCAAATAGCATTCCTCTCTGCCAGTGACACCTCACTCACTATTAGATCTTCTGGGTCATATGACCTAAGTGGCAGAGCAGCTTGAACAGCAGCCTGGACCTGTTGCAGAGCCATTTTCTGCTCTGGATCCCACTCAAAACTCACAGCCTTTCAAGTCACTCAATAAATAAGCCACAGTAACACTCCCAAATTAGGAATGTGTATTCTTCTAAATCCAAATAGGCCCACTAAGTGTTGTGCATCTTTCTTGGTTGTAGGAAGGGCCAAATGAAGCAATTTACCCTTCACCTTAGAAGGAATATCTTGACACGTCCCACACCACTGGACCCCTAGAAATTTTACTGAGTTAGAATTTTAGTCTAGTTTATTTCCCATCCTCTGGCACACAAATGCCTCACCAATAAGTCCAGTGTGTTTCCACTTCTTAATCACTGGATCCAATCAGCATCATGTCATTAATGTAATGAACCAGTGGGACATCTTGCAAAAGCAAAAAGCAATCAAAGTCTCTCCAAATAAGATTGTGACACAAAGCCAGAGAGCTGATATATCCATGAGGTAGGACAATAAAGGTATATTACTGGGCTTACAAGTGAAAGTAAATTGTTCTGGTAGGTCTTATGGACAGGAATGGAGAGAAAGGCATTAGGCAAGTCAGTGGTTGCATACCAGGTACCAGGAGATGTGTTAATTTGCTCAAGTAATAAAACCACATCTGGTACAGCAGCTGCAATTGGAGTCACCACTTAGTTAAGCTTACAATAACCCACTGTCATTCTCCAAGGTTTGTCCATCTTCTGCACAGGCCAAATGGGAGAGTTGAATAGGGATGTAGTGGGGATCACCACTCCTGCGTCTTTCAAGTTCTTGATGGTGGCACTAATCTCTGCAATCCTTCGAGGGTTATGATATCTTTTTTTATTTACTATTTTTTGAGGTAGAGCCAGCTCAAATGTCTTCCATCTGGTCTTTGCCAACATAATAGCCATTACCCTACCAGTCAGGGAGCCAGTATGGTGGTTCTGCCAGCTGCTAAGCATATCTATGCCAATTATGCATTCTGGCACTAGGGAAATGACCACAGGATGAGTCTGGGGACCCACTGGACCCACTGTAAGTTGGACCTGAGCTAAAGCTCCATTAATTACTTGACCTCCTGTATTAGTCTGTTTTCACATTGCTGATAAAGACATAGCCAAGACTGAGTAATTTATACAGGAAAAAAAGTTTTAATGGACTTACAATTCTACATGGCTGCAGAAGCCTCACAATCATGGCAGAAGGCAAGGTGGAGCAAGTCACGTCTTGCATGCATGGCAGCAAGCAAAGAGAGAGCTTGTATAGGGAAACTACTGCTTGGAGAACCATCAGATCTCCTGAGACCTATTCACTATCACAAGAACAGCATGGGAAAGGTCTGTCCCCATGATTCAATAACCTCCTACCAGGTACCTTCCACAACACATGGGAATATAAGATGATACTTGGGTTGGGACACAATCAAACCATTTCATTCCACCCCTGGCCACTCCCAAATCTCATGTCCTCACCTTTCAAAACCAATCATGCCTTCCCAACGGTCCCACAAAGTATTAACTCATTTCAGCATTAACTCAAAAGCCCACAGCCCCAAATCTCATTCAAGACAAGGCAAGTCCCTTCTGCATATGAGTCTGTAAAATCAAAAGCAAGTTAATTACTTCCTAGATACAGTGGGGGTACAGGCATTGGATAAATCCAACCATTTCAAATGGAAGAAATTGGCCAAAACAAAGAGGCTACAGGCCCCATGCAAGTCTGAAATCCAGCTGGGCAGTCAAATCTTAGAGCTCCAAAATGATCTCCTTTGACTCCATGTCTCACATCCAGGTCATGCTAATGCAAAAGGTGGGTTCCCATGGTCTTGGGTAGCTCCACCCCTGTGGCTTTGCAGGATACAGCCTCCCTCCCAGCTGCTTTCACAGGCTGGTGTTGAGTGTCTGCAGATTTTCCATTTGTGCTGTGCAAGCTGTCAGTGGATCTACAATTCTAGGGTCTGGAGGACAGTGGCCCTATTCTCACAGCTTCATTAGGCAGTGCACCAGAAGGAACTCCATGTGGGGACTCTGACCCCACATTTCCCTTCCACACTGCCCTAACAGAGGTTCTCCATGAGAGTCCCACACCTGCAATAAACTTCTGCCTGGCCATCCAGGCATTTCTATACATCCTCTGAAGTCAGGTTCCCAACCTTCAATTCTTGACTTTTTGCCCTGGCAGACTCAACACCACATGAAAACTACCAATCCTTGAGGCTTGTACCCTCTAAAGCCATCACCCGAGCTCTTCACAGGCCCCTTTCAGCCATGGCTAGAGCAGATAGGATGCAGAGCACCAAATCCCTAGCCTGTACACAACACGAGGACCCTGGGTCTGGCCCATGAAACCACTTTTCTCTCCTAGGCCTTTGGGTCTGTGATGAGAGGGGCTTCTTTGAAGACCTCTGGCATGCCCTGGAGACATTTTCCCCACTATCTTGGTGAGGAACATTCAGTTCCTCATTACTGTTGCAAATTTCTGCAGCTGGCTTGAATTTCTCCTCAGAAAATGGGATTTTCTTTTCTTTCACATTATCAGGCTGCAAATTTTTCAAACTTTTATGCTCTGCTTTGCTTACAAAACTATATGCCATTAATAACACCCAAGTCACCTCTTGAATACTTTGCTACTTAGAAATTTCTTCTGCCAGATACCCTAAACCATCTCTTGCAAGTTCAAAATTCCACAAGTCTCCAGAACTGGGACAAAATGCTGCCAGTCTCTTTGATAAAACATAACAACAGTCACCTTTACTCCAGTTCCCAACAAGTTCCTCATTTTCATCTGAGACCACCTCAGCCTGGACTTCATTGTCCATATCACTATCAGCATTTTGGGCAAAGCCATTTAACAAGCCTTTAGAAAGTTCCAAGCTTTCCCACATTTTCCTGTCTACTTCTCATTCCTGCAAACTGCTCCAATCTCTGCTTGTTACCCAGTTACAAAGTCACTTCCACATTTCAGGTATCTTTTCACAACATTCCACTCTATCAATTTACTGTATTAGTCCATTTTCACATTGCTGTTAAAGACATACCCAAGACTGGGTAACTTATACAGGAAAAAAGGATTTAATGTACCCTTACGTTTCCCTTTCCCCAATGGACAGTTACCCTGGTAAAAGGGCATAGCTTTCCTTGGGGAAGGGTGAGACAAAGATTAGCAGCATAAATTGTAGGTAGTGTACTGGGGTCCTTCCTCAAAGGACACAGCCTCCTCTGTTTTTATAATTCAAATTAGTCTTTTGTCCATTTGACCTGGAAATTTTCTGCTTACATATATTAAGTAGGAATGCGGTAGGCTTCCTATCAATTTCACTTCTAGGAACACCATGACTAATTAGCCAATGCCAGAGCTCTACACTAGTCCACTAGCCAGACTATGCTGATGCCACTTTGCCTCTGCTGTCCATTATGGTAGCTATGTCCACCTTGCCTTTGACAGTGGAGTGCTGCAACTTGGCCCCTGACATCTTGGGATCCAGTTATTCCCAGTGTATCTAAATTCTGTAGTTGAGTGACTGTGGTTCCCACTGTTAGATCTGACATAGAGTCAAGGGCTATCACGAGGCTCTTCAAAGATACAGGTGCTGCACTCTATTTTGCAAGCATTGGTCAAGGGTATATCTTCTGGACCCTCCTAGCTGGGATGAGTAGGTCTAAAGTGACTAATCCAGTCCACCATCCCAATCCCTCTAAACTTTTGGATCCCTTCCTCTACATTAAACCAAGGGAGATTAGGTATTTCCAGCTCGCTCACAGTGGGCCATCTTTTAATCCATATTTCAGCTAACCAAGCAAATAAACTATTAGAAACTTTTTTTAATTCCCTGAACTGCAACATTAAATGCAGAGTCCCTACTTAGTGGGCCCAAATCAATAAATTCAGCCTTATTTAACTCTATGTTCCTTCCACGATTATCCCATACCCTTGATATCTATCCACATACCTGTTCTCCAGATTTCTGCTTATAGAAATTAGAAAACTCATGGAGCTCTTTTTGAGTGTACTGTACCACCTCATGGGTCATGCTCTTAACTTCACCTCTAAAGGCCCACTGGGACTTTAGTTCATTTATAGGTCTAGAAGCAAACAGGTATGTTGGGGATGGTTCCTGAGGAGAATCGACATTATCTTGACTGGCAACTGCCTCAGGAGAGGCCACCACTGTTGCCTCAGTCAGTGCAGGGTTTATCTCCTCAGACAAAGGTGGCAAGGCTGATGGTAGCATGGGTCGAGGAGGGGATGTTGCCACTACTGGGGATGGGGAAGCTGTTTTTCTGGCAAAAGACATTCAGTAGAGTTTACAAGCTCAGTGTCTCCAGCTTCATCAGGGTCCTCCCACATATCCCCATTCCAAGTTGCAGGGTCCTATTCTTTTCCAATCAATGCCCTCACTTTTCTTAACAGTAGACACCTGGCAAGGCTGTGCATGCACCTTTTCTTGCAGGTCAGCCACTTGCATGATAGGAGTGTGTGTCTGTTTTTCCACAATTTCAGCTCTTTCTCTACAGGAGATGAGACTTTCACTCAGAGCAATCTTAATAGATTTGAGGCTCAGTATCTGCTTCTAAAGTCAGGAGTTAGAATCCCTAAGTTCATCATTTCCTTTCATCACTTTGTCCACTGAATTTAGGAGCAACCAATCAGCTTCATTATGTTCCTTGGTTCTCCACATATGGTCAAAAGTATTATGTATAGAGTCACAAAACTCCTTGCCTCTCATGAGCAGTGAATCAGGAGTGTTAAATGCATCTATATTGCATAACTTGCTAAACAATTAAAGCCAAGAACTATCAGTGTTCTCCATACTATTAGAAGTAGAGTCCTTAGCGTTTTGGGGTCTAATCATATTTAGCAGCCAACTCCAGAAAACCCAAAACCAACAAAGGAACTCTATCCTTAATATTCTGTTCCTCTACAACAACTCCTGGTACCAAAACCTGTATTAGTTAGGATTCTCTAGAGAAACAGAACTAATAGGATAGATACATATACAAAAGGGAGTTTATTCAGTATTAACTCACACAATCATATGTTCCCACAATAGGTCGTCTGCAAGCTGAAGAGGAAAGACAGCCAGTGTGAGACCCAAACCTGAAGAACTTGGATTATGATGTTCAAGGGCAGAATGCATCCAGCACAGTAGAAAGATGTAGGCTGGGAGGCTAAGCCTATCTAGTTTATTCACATTTTTCTGCCTGCTTTATATTCTAGTCATGCTAGCAGCTGATTAGATGGTGTCCACCCAGATTAAGGGTAGGCTTGTTTTTCCCAGCCCACTGACTCAAATGTTAATCTCCTTTGGCAAAACCCTCACAGACACACCCAGAATCCATGCTTTGCATCCTTCAATCCAATCCAGTTGACACTCAATATTAGCCATCACAGTTACTGTATAAAATGTATTGCCTTTTATCCAGCCACTAGCTCATAAGTGAACATCATATATTACTTTTTAGCTTTTATGGAGGATCTCTACTTCCTTGTGTTAATTCCTGTGTATGTGAAAATCGACTAATTTTTAAATGAAGCCCAAATCAGAGTAATTTAAAGCAAAGGTTTATTTTTCACTCATGCTACACATTCATCTTGGGTCAGCAAGCAGTTTTTCTGTACATTAACCACTTTTAGGGTTGTAGGCTGCTGGAGATTCCACCTCCTGAAATATTGTGGTTTGCCACTACAGGAAGAAAAGAACATGACCAATTATGTTTCATTCCTCAAAGACTTCCATTCAAAGGTGATATGTGCCATTTCTGCTCACACTTTATTTGCCAAAGAAAGTGACATGGTCATGCCTATCTTCAAAAAAGCTGAAAGATGCAATCTTTCCTTGTATCCAGAAAAAGGAGAACCAGAAATACTGATAAATAGCACTAGATGTCATCATATTAGCCTAATCTAATTTTGCAACTATAAGAAAATCCCCACAAATCATATTAAACATTAAATCACACTAAAACTTATATTAAAACAACATTCATTTAATATTGCCTAATTTCCTTCAATTTATCATAGGTATCTACCTCTTTCAAGATCTTACTGCCAAAGACCAGTTAATCATTTTTAAAGTTTTTCAAAGATCTTGCAGATTAGACTTTCCTAACAACACTGTGGACCAGTTGCAGTGGCTCATGCCTTTAATCCCAGCACTTAGGGAGGCAAAGGTGGGAGGATCATGTGAGCCTCTAGAGAGGCTCCAATATTATTAAATTTTTAAAATTACAAGCTTCTTTCCTTATCGCCATCTTTTCCTCTTAGAAAGATAAAGGTAAACAAAACAATATTACCTAGAATAACTTTGTCTTGATATATATAGAGGCCGAGTACAATTAACATAACAAAGCTAAACTTCTTTTCATCAATTTACCTAAATATCAAAGTATCTCCAACCCTTGACAATCCTGAAAACACATTTCAAGGAGTTTTTCTTTTTGCTATTTTTTTTTTTTGTTTGTTTTTCTTCGCCATCCCATTAAAAAGAACGCTATCAAACCCAGAAACCAGGGAGGGTTACCAGGATATTTTCCAAGGAATAAAAGGAATAAAAGGCAAGAACAGCCATGAGAAATTGCCTGTGAAACTAGGTAATCTATCAGACCCATAGTAATAAAATGCCCCGTAATTTTAGGAGTTGCTTCTGGGTTTCCAAAAGAATCAGAAAATAGGAATTGTTCTCTGCTTGTTGTTCTCTGCTTGTTTTAAGAAAGAAAGATGCAGAAGTCAAAGACTAACACTTAAAAAAATCCCAAAGGTTTTGAGCAAAGAGAGCCCCATTTTAAATAATAGCAATGTAAATAAAGCACTATATTTTTAAGCCTAAGAGACATTGCTTTAATAGTCATGCTCAATTTAAAACTCACAGCTGTTCAATCCATTCAATCCATGATAACTTACTTTAATAATGCTGGTTTTTCCAAAATAAGAAAATTATATCAAACTACTTAAATTAATTCACATGGAAATGAAAACTGGAAGTACACATTTAAACATATTCCCAATTATTATAATTCTTTATTCACCCAGGACACCATTCTGAAAATTTAAAGGAATCTTAACAATGTATGTTCCTCAACTATAACAATTAAAGCACACCGGTGGGGATTTTGATGGTAGGGGAGATTTTTGCCTGAGTGTGGGCAGGAACAGATGGAGAATTTCTGTACCTCCTCTTCATTATTACTGTGAACCTAAAATTGCTCAAAAATATATTTTTTCAAAAAAGAACACTAAATTCCTGTTATCTGATTTTCCTTTTTTCTTTATAGTATGTGACATATATACTACAATCCATGCCAAGGCATATTGTTTCCTTCCCTGAAGAATAGAAACGTTTCAATAGAAAAAGAAGTTCCTCTTCCCTAAAAGTTATCTGTCCTCTTGTACTCTGGATCCTGGCCTCCTCCAATTTGTACAGATTGTCCATGTATTCATTTATGTATCCATCCATTCACATAATTTACAAAATTGAATTGACATCCTACAATGTACTCAGCACTGTGCTAAATAAGCATTGAGGATATGGTAATCCTAAGGAATACATTTGAGAAGACAGGAGAAACTTGACATATAGTGTAACACACAGGGTCATCAGCCCCTGGCTTCCATTCCAGCTCCCATTCTCAAACTGGAACATATTAAAGCTTTCATTTTCTGGAAGGTAGGGAATACAATAGAAGGGGGTTGTAAACAGGCAAGAAAACTGCACACAGTGGAAGAGATTTTTGTGTTATTAGAATTTGCTAGTCCCAATAGGTGAAGGGCAAAATAACTAGGAGCAGCCTTGGAATCACAAGTGCTGTCCTAGAAGTCACAGCCAGTGTTAGGTCCTAGAATCATTTTCAAACATATTTACACCAGGGTGAAGAGCCACTACTAGACGATGCCAAACTGCAGCAAGAATAAGACGGATTGGGGCCTTGCAGACAGACCCCTGGAATTCAGTATCGGTAGCTGAAGACTCAGACTGCATTTCACTAGTTTTGCAATAGAGTAAAACTACATATTAGGTTATTTAATTGTTGGAGCCTAAGTTCTTTTTTTTCACATTGTGACACAATGCAAAGAAGGAAAAGGAGTCGTGTTGGTGGCAAGGAATTGTGGAATTTTCTGCCTTGTGAATTTTTATTTTCTCTGCGAATTAGGAAGACAGTTTATCTTACAAGAATGGGGAGGTAAATACATTAATACATACTCAAATCATTAAGACTTTAAATCAATGCAAAGTAAAGCAAAATCATTCCATTCTCTTCCTTACCACTCCCCAACAGATACTGTCTTTCTCATCTGCTGTTATGACTCTAATTGTCTTTACTTCCTGAATTGTCCATGATATCATTTCTATTTAGTGTGTTTTGTTTGTTTTAACTAAGCCTGTCATATATGGCTTCTGTGTCTCTCAGTTCTAAATTTTAATGTCTTAGAAATGGGAATCTGGGCCAGGGGTGGTGGCTCAGGCCTGTAATCCCAGGACTTTGGGAGGCCAAGGTGGGCAGATCACGAGATCAGGAGATCAAGACCATCCTGGCTAACACAGTGAAACCCCATCTGTACTAAAAATACAAAAAATTAGCCGGGTGTGGTGGCAGGTACCAGTGGTCCCAGCTACACCAGAGGCTGAGGCAGGGGAATGGCGTGAACCTGGGAGGTGGAGGTTGCAGGGAGCTGAGATCACACCACTGCACTCCAGCCTGGGTGACAGAGCGAGGCTCTGTCTCTAAATGAATAAATAAATAAATAAATACAACGGCAACAAAAGAAATGGGAATTTGATGGAGCCAGCCTGGCTCAATTGGAGCCACCTAAAACATGCATCTATGGCCAGGAGTCAGCATCCTATGGTCCAAATGGCCATTCCTGAGTACAGAGACTATTTCTGGAAAAGAGGAAACTGCTATAAGTCAAATAGCCGGACAGTGCATGTCTATGGCACATGCAGTTTTCCCCATGGACTCTGTGCTCCTTGTACTCTTCCTTTTCCAGTAGTTCTTTCTGTTCTTGTTAGGCTTCTCTTCCTCCTAAATGCTGGTGTTTTTTGGGATTCTCTTCAAGGTCCTCTTCTCTTCTTTCTTGGACCTTCTCATGAATGATTTCATCTTTTACCAAGAAAACAATTAACAGTTACCTGGTGATGACTCCTAAATCTGTACTCCTTATACGGATCTGACTCCTAAATTACAAGCTTGTAAAATATCACAGATAAAAGAACTGAGAGATGATGAGAAAAAAAGTTTTACATCACAAGTATCAAAATCATGGGTTTAGCTGGCCTGAAACTAAATCTACTCTATGATATTTTTAAATAAGAATTCTATTTGCTTAAGCCAGATTGAGCTGGGCTTCTGTGACTTGCAACCAAAAGCATATTTGACAGATTAAGGGATTTTTTTTTAAGGGGGTTTCTTACTCAGTGTTTTCTTTTGCCATTTATTCACACTTCCTTTCTTGGTTACCTCTCTCCTTTTCTCCCAAAGTCAGTCTAATGTCAACTCCACAAAACATTTTCATAATCATTCTCATCATTATCACCATCCCCACTGCCATCCTCATTTCCCAAACCGACACACACGCACACAGGCTGCAAAATAAACTCGAAGTGTCAGTAACCATTTTATTCTTAATAACTTGTTAACTTTAGAGTGTGTAGTCATTAGAGTTCATCCAAATTCAGTCCTCTGTTGTCACGAGAGAAAGAGATAAGGTTTTAAAATGACCTGCAGTAAAATAATAACCCAAGAAATCTGAGATCTAGTCCCGCCTATTTTGACAAGAAAACTAGTTGGGAAAACACAAGTACAAAAAAAATTTATGAATTTATATTTTTTCCTTAATAAAAACTATATAATCTTTTCCTAGTTGTATTGTTATTTTATTATTATTATTATTTTTAGATGGAGTTTCGCTCTTTCACACAGGCTGGAGTGAAGTGGCGCAATATTGGCTCACTACAACCTCCACCTCCTGGGTTCAAGTGATTCTCCTGCCTCAGTCTCCTGAGCAGCTGGGATTACAGGCACACAGTACCACACCTAGATAATTATTTGTATTTTCACTAGTGACAGGGTTTAGCCATGTTGCCCAGGCTGGTCTCCAACCCCTCAGCTCAGGCAATCCACCTGCCTCGGCTTCCCAAAGTGCTAGGATTACAGGCGTGAGCCACTGTGCCTTGCTAAGTTTTAAAATTAAAAAAAAAAAAAAAAAAAAAAATTGAGACAAAGTCTCACTCTATCACCCAGGTTGGAGTGCAGGGCATGTTTATGACTCACTGCAGCCTCGACCTCCTGGGCTCCAGTGATCCTCCCACCTTTGCCTCCCTAAGTGCTGGGATTAAAGGCATGAACCACTGCGGATGGTTCACAGTGTTGTTAGAAAAGTCTAATTTGCAAGATCTATGAAATGCTTTAAAAATGAGAAACCACTCTTTGACAATCAAATCTTATAAGAGATAGATACATATAATAAAGTGAAGGAAAATTAGGTAATATTAAATAAATGAGATCTTAAAGTAAATAAACATAAATATATATATATGCCATTTTTATCTTGGCATGCACAGGAATAACTGTATTCCTGCTCATACAGACCATAAGTTTGTAAAAAATCTTTATAAATTATTTTCATATATTTACAAAACAGCAAACTACATGGAATACATATATGTTATGGCACCTTGACATATGTACAAAGGATTTAATTTAAGGAATCCAGCCATTTTTTCAATATTATCCAGACATATTTGCATCTTGGGTGCATGAGTACTAATATAGCCTGAAATAAAAAGTTGGAATGCTCATAAATATACCCGTGTTTTTGTAGGTAGATTTATATTAAAGACTGAATACAACAAGAAATATGTATACAGGCCCAGACAATGTTGTAGAATATACACTAGCAATTCCTAGAACATCCAGTAAAAATTAAATTAAATTTGAATTAAATGTAAATGATATATTTTACCTTGAATATATACATGTAGCATGTATCTCAAAAAATCCTGGAGAAGACTTGCAATCTTCACAGCAATTGTAATTAAATATTAATTTCTTTTTTGTTAATGTAAAATCTTATATAAAAAAGACAGCTTTATAATTTGGACAGGATAACAATTTTCTTGCATCCATAAACAAATCCTTCTCAAAACCAATTTCTTTAAGTTAAAAATCTCACTCTGTTTAAAATGCACAATAAATCCTTTCTTAATGTCCTCAATAATTTCCTGAAAATTGTGCCTTTAAGCAAAACGACATATATCAAAATCAATTTTACATAGGCTAATTGATACAAAAAACAGTTAAGTATCTATGGCATATTTCTGGTCACAAAAGCATCATCAAACTTCAAAATAAATACCTCAAACACTTCTAATATTAAACACTGAAATAAAAGTAAATGTAAACATTTAAGAAAGATTCATGAAAACAGGTAAGACAATTATTTCCTTAATTATTCCAGTTCAGAGTTGAGGATGGCCACAGCCTATCTCCAAAGTTTAGGGAGAAGGTGAGGAACAACCTCCCTGCCCCCTGCCCCGAGAGGATGCCATTCCATTGCAGGGTGCACTCACAGGCACACCCACAAGCACTCAGACCAGGACCACTTAGACACTCCAATTCACTGATGTGTACATCCTCGGGATGCGGTAGGAAACAGGGGTACCCAGAGAAAACCCACACAAGTATGGGGAGAAGCTAGCAAATTCCATGCAAACCTTGGCTCCAGCTGGAATACGTTTTTTTCTCGATATTACAACCAAACAATCTTCAATGAAACAATGTTATAACGCTACCTTTGAAACAATTTGTTACATATAAGTATTCAGAAGGAAGAGACTAAGAAACAAAATAATATGAAAATTAGAGGCTCAGGAGAAAGAATATAAAGAAAAGAGAGTGAAGTCTTAGTCCCTGGTTTAGTTTTTCTATTAGATAGCTGAATAACCGTGTCCTAGTCACCTGCGTTCCCTTGGCTTCAGTCTTCTTAGCAGGATAAAGGGGATGTTGGCTTTCATAAAGTAAACTCCAATTCATTCTTTGTATTTTATTGTAAGCATGTCATTTATTATTTAGTGCTGCCAGGAGAGGAATTAACTGATACGTAATGAAGGCACATGCTCAACCTTAGACAACATTACAATGTAAAAAGTAAAGGGATAGTACCTATTACCTATTACTATATATTATTTTTTTCCAAAGAGAATTTCATCCCATTCCTCTGATATTATCAAAATTTCATATTTTTATATGGAAGGCGTTCTTCCAGCTTTATTCTTAAGAAAGACGGAACATTGTGCTATCAAGATCGTAGCTTGTTAATGCTTCTGCTGTATTTCTTCTTTTTACATAAATTTATGTCTTGTCAATTATCTTTAAAATTACTTTAAATAGTTAAAATTTAGAGAACTGGGCTATAGTTGGGAAATAATGAAAAGCACTAGGTGACCTAAAATTGTTTAGAATGCATTCATGTTCTATTGTAAGAACAATAGTAAATCAAAGAAGAGTAACTAAAAAAGTTGCCTGCGGCTACTTTAACTGATGCACCAATGGCAGGCACAGGATTCACGTGGTGCTTTGTCTAACTATCATTTATTTTTCTCTTTCTACTCAAAGGCAGATGCAGCAGGATCCACTTAAACATTAGTCTTGTCAAATCCATGCTGGATTTCTCTTCTTTCCTGAAGGCAGTTATACTAGCACAATATCATTATTATTGTCGAAGAAGCTGAGACTAGCTCTGTGCTCAAGATGCCAAAATAATTTAGTCATTGCCAAATGAATAGTTTAGCATTTTATAAACATGGCTTTGCTTGGACTAGTCTGAATCTTTTGAGATTGTTCAGAAATAAAATATAAGCCACTTGCTCAATCAACAAAACAATCAAAGAAAATGAAGTCAGGCTTCAATGTAAATAAAGGTTAGGACAATAGTCATTTGGGGATAGAATAACACTAAACTCACTATTGATAATTATTTTAAGAAGAAAGAAACACAAGTTAGTCTATTTAGTGGAAGAACACTCTAGCGAGACTTCAATAATGGAATAAATAAACATACCTTGACTTAAGTGCTGAAGCAGGGTGTTACTCCATCAAACTTCTGATAATAACTTTTTTTTTTTTTCTTTTTTTTTGAGACAGAATCTCTCTCTGTCACCCAGGCTGGAGTGCAGTGGTGCAATCTCATCCCTCTTCAACCTCTGCCTCCCAGGGTTCAAGCGATTCTCCTGCCTCAGCCTCCCAAGTAGCTGGGATTACAGGCACATGCCATCATGTCCAGCTAAATTTTGTATTTTTTGTAGAGATGGGTTTTCACTATGTTGGCCAGGCTAGTCTCAAACTCCTAGTCTCAAGTTATCCACCCACCTTTGCCTCCCAAAATGCTGGGATTACAGGCATGATCCACTGCACCTGGCTCTGGCAATGAATTTTTAAAGCTACCTTTTCCCACTCCTGTTATGCTGCCTTCATTCATTCACATAAAATTACAGATCTTCTACTACATGCCGGTGCTTGCTGGTCATGTGGAGGATGAGGTACCTACTTTGGAAGGTTGAAAATTGTTGTAACAAAGTTACGCATAGAGTGCTAAGAGACAAGGGAGTAATGTCTGGCCAAATTCAGAACCATCAAGGTGAGTGTCCCAGAGGAGGAAATTTTTCGCCAAAGTCTTAAAACATATAGGAGTTAAACCACATGAAGAAGGGAGCCCAGGCCATTCTTGGGAAGAGCATACCATTTCTGAATGATAGTTTCAGGCGACTACTGGAATATAGGTTACATGTATAAGAAGAGTGAGAGAAGAAGTTAACAAGGAAGGGGTCAGATCATTGAGAGCCTTGTAGGTTAAGCTGAGAACCTTAAATTTCATCTTAGGCACTATGGGGAGTCGTTGGCAGAATGTAAAGAAGTAGAGTAACAAGATTTGCATGTTATAAAATTTTCTTTATATGCAGAGTTTAATCTATTCATATATTCAACAAATATTTATTAATATTTACTATAAGAAATGTGCAGGAAAGGAAAATGCAGCAATAAGCAGTAAAGTCAGGGTCCCTACCCTCATGGAGTTTACAGTTCCCCAATAGAGACAGGTAATCAATTGTTTATTACTGAAGGAGACCAGTTGGGAGTCTATTTCAATGATCATGGTAAGAAGTGAGGAGGGTCACAATTGAGGCAGTGGTAGCAGAAGTGAAAATAAAGGATGCATTTTTTTTTTTTTTAAGATAGGAGTAGACATAACAAGATTTAGTCATTCTGATGACCAAAACCCAGATGTGATATTCTAATAATAACTATGTAGCTGATAAAGAGGTTTCACCTACTGAGTGGACATTCTATACCAAGTACTGAAACAAGCACTCTATTTTACTGAATGCTTATGGAAACTCTGCAAAGTATATATTAGTTGTCAATTTTATCAGAATCTGAGGATGTGATAGATTGCAAAAATGATTG
Source organism: Rhinopithecus bieti (assembly GCF_001698545.2). Taxonomy (NCBI): domain Eukaryota; kingdom Metazoa; phylum Chordata; class Mammalia; order Primates; family Cercopithecidae; genus Rhinopithecus; species Rhinopithecus bieti. The sequence goes on along the minus strand of NW_016805223.1, from coordinate 3,217,910 downwards.
CAACACTTTGCAGATTCTCCCATCAAGAGATGGAGCCTATTTCCCTACAAGGCTTGGTCTTGTGGCTTGCTTTGATCAATAGAACACAACAGGAATGACATTCTACCAGCTTAGTCTAGCCCTGTCTCGTGGGCCCTTCTTCTGTTGTATCCCCATTATGCAGAGCAAGTATAAGTGATAACAAGATCATGAAATAAAACCTGGAATGAACCTCATGCATAAGGATTTCCTAAATTTTGTAAAACTTTTCAGGTTCCTCAGAAAAGACCCTACTACTTACACAAGTTTTAAATCACATATTCTCTGTTTCTCAGTAGACATCACTCCCTGCCTTTACCATCATGACACCTTAATGCCTCAGGAAAACTGATTGCCCATTTGGATCAGGAGCAAATGCTAAGGTACATGAATAAATCAAGGAATATCGGTACCTTTTAGGATCCTCTGTTAAGTTCTTGGGGCACAAGTAGTGAACCTCTGATGGTGTTTCATAGAAATCTATAAATGTAATTCTATAGCCTTGTAATAGTTTACCATAATAATCATGAGCCAAGAGTTCTGCTCTATGGAGCCATTCATGGAATAATACATCAGAACTAGAAGGGGAACTAAAGAAAATATATTCTAACTCTGTTCTTTCAAAGATGAGAAAACTGAAGTTCAGAAATATTGTCACCAGCCCAAGGTCATACAATTCATTAGTTAGAAAGATGGAATCAAATACAGGTCTTCTAAAAACTCTGACTAATGCTACTGCAACTTAAAACTAGTGCTGCTTCCAGTGAATAATTGGTTAATAGCAGGGAAAATAAAAATGGATACTTTCGTCTCCCTAGGAAATTTCATATCCTACAACATTAAAGTAAAACTAAATGAAAGGAATCTAAACAACAAAAGTATAAGAGAATATATTTTTAAAAATGAAACAGTATTTCCTTAACAAGCCACATTTCAACACATTTCTCAAAAGCAAAATCAATTTGTAGATAGTTCACTAGTGAGGTAAAATTCAGTTGAGACTATTTTTAAGCAAAATTAAACATTCAATAATAGGGTTTAAACACTTTGAAGAAGTTCTTTTAAAAAATGTTGTAGAGGTACAATTAATGTCTAAAAAAGAAACATTAGAAGTAAAATGATTGTGATCATTCTCTTTCCCCAGGTAAGATAATCTCCAATAATCATTTTATCCTTAAATAATAGTAACAACTTCAGAAGTTTAAACAATAACGCTTATTTAACCTGCAGTTTAAGAAATACATTTGAACTACCTAAAATATCTCCAACTTTTCTAAAGTTCTCTAAATTGTGCATCTAATTGTCTCATTCTCACAATGGCAGTTTTGGTAATTTTACAATGAAGGGATAAAAGTTTTCAATAACTTTTTCAAAGTTACACGGGAAACTTGGAATAAATATAAAAACAGAACAAAGCTGGTGATTCAGTAGCTATACTGTGGGATGCCCTTCCAGCCAACACCTTTCTGGGAAACATCCTCAGACCCAGACTGATGAAGGAGTAGGCAGCCTTCTGTGCAACTTGTGACTTTCCAGCTAGCACAGTTGATGAGAAGAGAAGTTAGCATATATTTCAAGATAAGATAATCTTATCTTCTCTTGGAAATTTACGTTTTGAGATTCAGGAATACAACTTGTTGGCGTTGGTTCCTGGAGTTATAAGGTATTGTTCAACTGCTGTTAGAACCGGTGTCATAGAAACCTAGATTCACCATGAGTCATCAAGGGACTCAAAGACAGACGTATCCGGAGAAAAAGAGAATAAAGCTGAACATGCAGCCTCCAGCCCCAAAGAAAGAGTGAGAGAGAACAGGAGAATAGAATCTTATTAGAAGCCAGATGTATTTCGAGCAACTGGGTTCCTTGAAATTTCTCTGGTTCATAAGTGCTTCACAGACATAATGGGCTAGTAAATTAGGTCCTTATTTTGGAACAAATTGAGAGATATATTTGGAAGTATGACAGGGATCAAGCTGTCAGCTTTAATTGGGGATAAAAGCTAAGTTGGAGAAGGGCAAACTGCTAATAATTCACCACAGATTTGTCAGATTTACCTACCTAGTCACAAGCCCAGTAATAATCACAGCATAGATGCAAAGATAATGCATCTCTCTGCAGTCAGGCCAATTTCAAAGTGAGAGAAGAAAGAAATAGGTGATTTATACATATGCAGTGTGTTCTTCCAAATTATGAAAGAATAAGTGCTGCCTCTCTTTTTGATGCTAGGTCTCCTCCAAGATATTCTTATTTAACTAGTCTACTTGTCACCTGGACATTAGGATTTTTGAAAACGTCTCAAGTGTTTCTATTGTGCAGCCTGTCATGAGAATATCCTCTCTAGGGAAGACTTAGTAGAGATAGAAGTAGCCATCATCAATCCTTCAAGCCTTTTGCACTCTTACCTATTGGATTTGAACATCTTACGTAAGGTCATCTTAGGTTATGATTGTCCCTCTCAGGTAAGCATGTTAGCATTTTTGTCAGGACTAGTTTGCTTCCATACCCAAGAGGCTCCAATCAAAATACCAATGACTTCTCTCTGGATTATCTGTGATCCTCTACCTCATAAGGTATATCCCAAAAAAAGCTCCACAGCCCATCAGAAAAAAAAAAAAAAAAAAACTCTAAGATTTGCTCAGTCCAAATTATATACTCTTTACTATTTCCCAGCTAAAATTATGTCAACCTATATTTCGTTATATCTCATCAAATTTTCTGCAATAAGATTAAATAACTTTGTGTTGTAACAAAGATAAAATAACAGCTAACATATACTCCATATTTGATATGAATCCCCTTCCATTATGAGTTTCACAGAAAGATTTAAGAATGTTCAAAGAAATTTTACATTTAAGATATCAATATTTTATTTAAGTAAAATAATTTGAAGCCTAAAACTTTAAAGTTCTTCTCAATTTCTTATTCCATTTAATCTCTGCAAGAAGTCTTGATACTTGAAGCTATACTATGTTTCACCTATTGTAAAAGCTACGAATGCCATAGCACTAATAAAGTTGAGCTTAGCCAAAGTCTCTCACGTATCTCGTTAAAAAAATAAATCAAAATATTCTGGTGGGGTACAGAGGCTAATGCCTATAATCCCAGCACTTTGGGAGACTGAGGCAGGTGGATCACCTGAGATCAGGAGTTCAAGATCAGTCCGGCCAACATGGGGAAACCTTGTCTCTACTAAAAATACAAAAATTAGCTGGGCGTGGGGGTGCATACCTATAATCCCAGCTACTCGGATGACTGAGGCAGGAAAATCACTTGAACCCAGGAGGCAGAGGTTGCAGTGAGCTGAGATTATGCCACTGCACTCCAGCCTGGGTGACAGAGTGAGACTCCATCTTATTAAAAAAAAAAAATGCCATAAAAAGTCAAATAATTAATAAAATATATCATAGCTTCATAGCCTGGGTCCATTTCTGACAAATTTAGATAACTAGCCCAAACTCCAATACCTAGAAATTTCTTCATAAAATTTTATTATAATAACATACTGTTGTCATTAACCAGTAGTTCTCATTCCCAAATGTACACTATCATTGTCTTGTATACTTTAAAAAAATACTAATATCTTACCCAATAATAGTTAAATCAGCATCTTTGAATGAGGACTGTGTAAAGATGTATTTTTTAAATCTCCCAACGTTTTTATTATTTTTTAGTAACCACAATAAAAGCAGTTCTAAGTTTACAGACGTTGAGTGGAAAGTACAGGGAGTTCCCATATTGCACCAGTGTGGTACCTTCGCTACACTGATGACATAATTTTGATGAATAATTATTAACTAAAGTCTGTGGTTGACACTAATATTCACTCTGTGTTGTACATTCTATAGGTCTTAACAAATGGATGGCATATACACAGTATTACTTATGATTCAAAATAGTTTCACTGGCCTTAAATTCCCCTATGCTCTAACAATTCATTCTTTTTTCCCTCCACTGGAACCCCTGGCTCTCAACTATTGCTGTTTTCTTTTGTTCTGTCTTCACAGTTTTGCCTTTTCCAGATAAATTACCTAGTTGAAATCATTCTGTATGAAGCCTTTTCAGATTGACTTCTTTCACTTAGCAGTATATATCTCAGTTTTCTTCATGTCTTTTCATGGCTTGAAAGCTCATTTCTTCTTATCACTGAATAATATTCCAGTGTCTGGATGAACCACAGTTTATTTATCCATTCGTCTATTTAGGGACATCTCAACCCAGGGTATTTTAATGTCCAGTCAGAGTTAACCTCTGCCATAGACCATAGCAGAAACTCAATAGTATCTGAAGAAAGAGGAAATGGGGAAAATCTCTATTTTAGCCATAATGAGCTGTCAGGCAGTCAATTTCAGTGCATAAACACTTATGTGAAACACAAGTGAGTGGAAGTTCTCATTACGGGGTTAATATTTTTGAATAAGCACCTATCATTTCAGAGGGAAGCCACCTACTCAAACTGTCTTCTCATGCTGCCATTTGAGATACTGCTGCCTCCTTGCAAAGTCTAGAAATTTACACTGGTAGCAGCTCCAGTCACCATATGCTGTTTTACTCCCTCCCTATCTCACCTCTAAATTTAATTTAATCCCTCTTAATTCCATTTATTTTTTGAGCTCCATGCTTTCACACTTCCTTGTGAGCAAGCATTTTAGTCCTATGCTTTAATTCAGTCATTTAATAAGGGTAAGCTTAGAAATTTTTGAAATCTGTGGCACAGAAAAGAATTCCCCTAGTCCTCTCATTTATTTGAATTGGAAAATCACCTTCAGCATATTTCTAAGGTAAACTTGCTCTGTTTGTTTGTGTTTTCTTTTTCTTTTTCTGTAACTTATGACCCCAGAAGCCTAAGATGTACCAGCTTTTGTCATATGCTCCTCAATACATTCTTGCTCAGCTTTTGAAAATCCCAGATCTTGTGAATCACTTGTTTTTGTTGTTTTTGTTTTCAAACAGCTTTCTTGAAAATAATTCACATGCCATACAACCTGTTCATTTAGAGTATACCATCTAACATTTTTCAGTCTACTCACTGTGTTGCATGGCCATCAGCACAATTAAATTTTAGAACATTTCAACATCCCTCCCAAAAAAATTCCTTGTTCCCATTAACAGTCAATCCCTATTCTATACCAACCCTAAGCAACTTACTAATATGCTTCATTATTCTGGCCATTTAATACAAATATGTTCTTTTGTGGCTAGATTCTTTAACTTAGCATAATGTTTTTAAGAGTCGTTGTGCGATAGCATGAAATAATACTTCATTTCTTTTTATTGCTAAATAATATTCCATTGTATGGATATGCCAGATTGTATGGACACATTTTTCAGTTGATAGACATTTGGGTTGTTTCCACTCTTGGGCCACTATGAATAGTATTGTTACGAATAATCATAAACAAGGTTTTGTATGGATATAGATTTTCATTTCATTTGGATATATACATTGGAATGGAATTGTGGGTCATATGATAACACTACGTTTAACTTTTGAGAAACTGCCAGACTATTTTTCAAAGTGACTGCACCATCTTACATTCCCACCAGCAGCATATACACATTCCAATTTCTCCACATCTTTGCTAAAATTGCTGTTGTCGTCCTTTTTATCATAGCCATCCAGTAAGTGTAAATAGCATCTCATTGTGGTTTTCATTTGATTTTCACTAATGATGTAGAACAACTTTTCATATACTTATTGGTCACATGTATATCTTCTCAGATAAAATACCTATTCAATTCCTTTCACCATTTTAAAATTGAGTTACTGTCTTTTTCATTGAATGGTAAGATTCATTTAAATATCTGGATATAAGTTATTTATGAGACATATGTTCTCTCATTCTGTGTTTTTTTTTTTCCTTCAGGATAAAATTTGAAGCATAAAAGTTTTTAAATAATACAGTTTAATTTATGTTTTTTTTTCTGCTTATGTTTTAAATGTGTTACCTACAAAAGTTTCTAAACCCATGATCATTAGGATTTACTCCTACATTTTTGGCAGGAATTTATAGTTTAATCCCTTACATTTAAGTCTATGATCCATTCTGAGTTTTCATGTTTTTGTTTGTTTATTTCTTTGTTTTTATTTGTTTTTTGTTTTGCATATGATTTGAGGTAAGGTTCCAACTTTTTTCCTTTGAATGTGGTCATTCAGTTTCCCCAGCAGTGTTTGTTGAAATGACTATTTTTTCACTATTTAATTTTCTTGGTACATTTGTCAAAAATAAATTGACCATATGTTTGTAATTATGCCAGTACCACACTGTCTTGATTACTGTAGCTATGCAGTAAGGGTTGAAATCAGGAAATATGAGCCAAGATCGTTTGACTATTCTGGGTCCCTTGCATTTCCTCATGAATTTTAACTTCAATTTGTCAATTTCTTCAAAAAAGCCAGCAAGAATTCTGACAGGGATTGCATTGAATATTTCCACCAATTTAGGAAGTAATGGCCATCTTAACATTATTAGTCTTTCAATCCATGAACATGAGATGTCTTCCTATTTATTTAAGGGTTTTAAAAAAATATCTTTAAGCAATGTTTTGTATTTTCTAGTGTACACATCTTATAAACCTTTTTGTTATACTTAAATATTTTGTTCTTTTTCATGCCATTTTGGTTGGAAATGTTTTAATTTCAAATGCATAATTTTCATTGCTAACCTATAGAAATAATTGATTTTAGACATTGATCTTTTATTTTTCAGCTTTCACACGTTTTTAGTGTAATCCTTAGGATTTTCTGTATACAAAATAACGTGATCTGCAAATAGAGATAGTTTTGCTTCCTTCTTTCCAATTTAGATGTCTTTTATTCCCTCTTCTTACCTAGTTGCCTGGGCTGGAAACTCCAACACAATGTTAAATTAAGGTGATGAAGTCGAACATCTGCGCCTCGTTCTTGATATTAGGGTGAAAATACCCATTCTTTCACTATTAAGTATGAGGTTAACTATTGATTTTTTGTAGATGGTCTTTACTAGGTATAAATGAGTATTTTTATCATGAAATGTAGTTGTAGTACATCAAATGTTTTCAAAATGACTGTATAATATTTTTTTCTTTTATTCTGTCAAAATGGCTTATTACATTAATTAATTTTTGGATGTTAAATCAACCTTGTGTTCCTAGGATAAATCCTACTTGTTCATGGTGTATAATCCTTGGATTTGCAAACCTTGGATTTGGTTTGCTAGTATTTTGATGAGTAATTTTGCAAATATATTCATAAGCAATATTAGGTCATAGCTTTTTTCTTCTAGTTTTAGTATCAGGATACTATTGCCCTCATAGGATGAGTTGGAAACTGTTTCCAACTCTTCTATTTATTAAAAGAATTTGTGAAGTATTTATAGTAGTTTTTCTTTGAATGTTTGATAGATTTCACCAGTGAAAACATATGGTACTTGGCTTTTCTTTCAGGAAGTTTTAAAATGATCAATTCAATCTTTTGCTTATTATAGATCTATCTGGAATTTCTATTTATGCTAGAGTAAGAGTTAGTACTTTGTGTCTTCCAAGAAATTAATTCTTTTCATGCAACTCATCTTGTTGGTTTATAGTTGTTTGTAATTATATTCCCTTATAATCTTTTTATTTCAACACAATAAATAGTAACATTCCCTTTTCATTCTTGATTTTAGTAATTTCAGACTTCTCTTAGTTTTTTATTCTTGGTTAGTCCAGCTAAAATTTTGTCAGGTTTTTGATATTTTTAAAAGTATGAAATAGCTACTTCTGCTTTCCTTTCATTTATAGTTGTGTGGTATATCTTTTTCCATCCTATTACTTTCAAACTATTTATGTCTTTTCCAGACAAAGTATCATTGGATCACAGTCTTTAAAATCCAATTCAAAAGTCCTTGTTTTTTGGTAAGATTGTATAACCCATGTGCCTTTAATATTATTGATATGTTTAGAATTTTATCTGCCATTTTGCCTTTTGTTTTCTATGTGTCACATGTCTTTTTTCTGTATCTATTTGTGTTTTTTATACTAAGCAGTTTATGTTTAATGTAACAGTTTAATTTTTAGTAAATTTTAAATCACATTTTGAAATATTTATTGGTGGTTCTTCTAGGACTTACAATGTATGTCTTAACTTATGAAAGCCTAATTTAAATTGATACTGATTTAATACTCATAAAATACAGAAACTTTATTCCTATACAGCTACATTTCCTCCCTACATTTTGTCCTATTACTGTCATACATACTACGTCTATAAAGGTTACAAACTGAACAATACATTTTTATAATTATTACTTTATATAATCTTAATTTTTTAAAGAACTAAAGAAATAGAAGCAAATATATATGTATAGAGCCTGTTATATTAACATTCTTATTTACCCTTTCTGTTTCTTTTTATTCCGTCGAGTGGTGTGAGAGAACACTTGGTATCATTTCCTTAGTCCAACATAATTTCGTTCTCACCCAGTTCCTTGAATGGTGATTGTCAAATATATGACATATCTTTGTGTTACATGCCAGAGTGTTGTATTATGCAATTGCTTTTTGAATCAGTCAAAAGAAGAAAAGACAAGAGCATGCAATTATGCTCTATTTTTCAATTAGCTACATAATTACCTTTATGGGCACTCTTTGTTTTTCTCATAGCTTTGAACTACTGTCTATTGTTACTTGCTTTCAACCTGAAGTTCTTTTACTATTTATTTTAAGGCAGTTTACTGGCAACAAATTCTCTCAATTTTTGTTTCCTTGGGAATGTCTTATCTTACCCTCATTTTTGAAAGATAGTCTTGCTAGATATAAATTTATTTTCACTGTTTTACTTTTAGCTTTTGAATATGTCATCCCACTACCTTCTGGCCCCTTCTTTCCGATGAGCTGTCAGCTTGATGTGATGATTCCTTTTACTCTTGCACCTTTCAAGATTTTCTCTTTGTCTGTTAGCATTTTGACTGTGATATGTCTGGGTGTTTTTCTCTTTGTACTTATTGTATTTGGAATTTGCTGAGGTTCTTTACGTGAATATTTTTCATCAAATTTAATAAGTCTTCAACTTTTATTTCTTTGCTTATTTATTTTGTCCTTTGCTTTCTTCTCCATTGTTAGTCCCATGAAATGTATGTTGGTGTGTTTAATGGTGTTCTACATTTCTCTGAGACTCTGTTAATTTTTATTTATTCTTTATTCTATTTCAGATTGCCTGATCTCTGCTGATCTGTCTTCAAGTTCACTATTCTTTTCTTCTGCTAGCTCATTTCTACTCTTCTAATTATTTTTTCATTAGTTATTTTACTTTTAAACTATAGAATTTTAATTTGGTTACTTTTTAATAATATCTGTCTCCTTATTGGTATTCTATACTTGATAATATATTGTCATCATACCTTCATTTAGTTATTTAAGCTTGATTTCTTTCTGTTCTTTGAAAGTATTTGTAATTGCTGCTTTGAAGTTTCTATCCACTAACTCCACTATCAGGGTCACTTTAAAGACATATTCTATAGCCATTTTTTTCCTTATTTATAAGTCACACTTTCCTATTTCTTGGTATGTCCCATTATATTGTTGAAAACTGAACATTTCAGATAATCTATTTTACCAGTCCTGGATACTGATAATTCCTGGGGTTGTATTGTTTATTTGGTCTTTTAAAATTTGCTTAGTGCCTGACTGAAATAATTCTATGCCGTATATTTCGCTTACAGGGAGAAGATTCTGATGTCATTGCTCACATATTCCCCCTTGTTTTTTCTTTGGCCACCCTGGTCAGTATAGCTACTAATTTGGCAAATGTTACATGTAAATCTCTTTAGCCAGTTAGATTTTTACTCTTTACCATTAGTGTGTGTTTGTGGTTTGGAAACTGCTAGCACAGTTCAGGAATTTTACATGTCTCTGCATATTCAACCAGGAACAATAGCTTAGAGGATCTCTCTCTGGTCACTACTGCGAATGTGCAGTCTTGGGCACGCACACGTTTTTTCTTTTCTTTTCTTTTTTTTTTTTTTTTTTTTGTTTTTGAGGTGGAGTCTCGCTCTGTCACCCAGGCTGGACTGCAGTGGCGCGATCTCGGCTCACTACAAGCTCCGCCTCCCGGGTTCCCACCATTTTCCTGCCTCAGCCTCCCGAGTAGCTGGGACTACAGGTGCCCGCCACCTCGCCCGGCTAAATTTTTTGTATTTTTAGTAGAGACGGGGTTTCACCGTGTTAGTCAGGATGGTCTCGATCTCCTGACCTTGTGATCCGCCGTCTCGCCCTCCCAAAGTGCTGGGATTACAGGCGTGATTTTTTTGAGAATGCCAGGAATGACTATGATATTATTTAGAATACTGGTTAGGAGTCACGTCTGGGTCAGAGTAGCTTATTTTTCTGTCAATGTTCAGTCGGAGGTTGTATGTAAGCCCATTTGCCAGTGAAGCTTCAGACACGTTGATTTGTGTGAGTCTTGGGAGATGTTTTTAAATATACCCCCACATGTAGATTTCATGTTTCTGTCTGGGTAAACCTATTACACAGGCACAGGCCTCCTGTAGAATTGTCTACATCATAGATGGGCTTTTATTTGCTGTCTTTTTCTCTGATTGTCTCTGGTAAGCTTCTGGCTACTCTGCCATTTTGTTTGTATCAGACCTACCAGTGTCTAAGCTTTGGGACTTAATGATGTCATTGTGTTTTTTTCATTATCACAACTCCAAAAGATGGATTATTCCTTTCCTTTTGTTTTTTACTAATAATACCTACTCCTCCTTTGTGAGTGAGATGCCCCATTAAGGCTCGGATATGTAAAGCTACATTCGGAAATTTCTAATTAACACTTCCAGATACAATTTGAGAGGGTGAGTTGAAGTTGACTTTGAGGAAGCTTATTTAGCCCTTTATACCTGGCATGAACTATTTTGTTGTTTTTAAACATTTTCAACTTTAATTTTAGACATGGCATAGCCAGGCAGAGTGGCTCACACCTGTAATCCTAGTACTCTGGCAAACTGAGGTAAGAGTATCACTTTGGGCCCAGGAGTTAGAGACCAGCCTGGGCAACAAAGTAAGACCCTCATCTCTACAAAAAAGTAAAAAAAAAATTAGCCAGGCACATTGGTATGTGCCTGTAGTCCCAGCTACTCAGGAACTAAGGTGGAAGGATCACTTGAGCCCAGGAGTTGAGATTGCAGCAAGCTATGATTACGCCACAGTGCTCCAACCTGTGTAACAGAGTGAGAACCTGTCTCAAAAACAAAAAGGAAAAAAAAGATACATAGGGTACAAGGGGTAAAGGTGCAGGATTGTTACATGGGTAGTTTGTGTAATGCTGAGGTTTGGGGTATGGATCCTATACCCAAGGTAGTGAACACAGTACCCAATAGTTAGGCTTTTAATCCACGCCTATCTTCTTCCCTCCCCTTTCTAGTAGTCTACAGTGTCTATTGTTGCCATGTTTATGTCCCTGTGTGTTCAGTATTTATCTCCCACTTAAAAGTGAGAACATGCAGCATTTGGTTTCCTGTTCCTGCATTGATTCACTTAGATTTACAACCTCTAGCTGGGTCCATGTTGCTGCAAAGAACATTACTTCATTTTTTTCTGGCTGCATAGTATTCCATGACCTATATGTACTACATTTTCTTTTCTTTTCTTTTTTTCTAAAAAGGTATAATTTTATTTTATTATTAGTTTTTTAAATGAATGAAGGTATAATGTTTTCTCTAAATTGCTTAGCTTGATAAATAAAATTCTGTTTTGCAACAGACATGGTACATCATTTTATATTCCCATATTAGTTTAATAAATACCACTTTTTTCTTTTTGATTAAACAGCAGAAATTTATTTTCTCATATCCCTGGAGGCTAGAAGTTCAAGATCAAGGTTTAGCTGATTTGGTTTCTGGCAAGGACTCTTTCACTAGCTTGTACATGGCCATCTTCTTGCTTAGTCCCTTCTTTCTGTGTCCTCACATGAGTCTTTTCTTGGTTCATTTGCACAGAGAGAGGTAGTGAGTTCTTGGGTATCTCTTCTTGCAAGGTCATTAATCCTTAGGGAACAAAGTCCCATCCTTATGACTTCATTTACCCCTAATTGTTTCTTCCAAGGTCCCCCTCTCCAAATTTAGTAACACTGGAGATTAGGATTTCAACATATGATCTTGAGGAAGACACAAATATTCAGTCTGTAATAGTGAAACATCAACCTCATAATGTCATCAAAGACTGAATATCCATTGACAAGTGTAATGTTAACATTTATTTTTTCCTTTTTTTTTTCCTTTTTTTGGGGTTATGAATAATCTTGTCACTCAAGTACAGACCTTAGTATCTGTACAGTTCATTTTTCAACACTTGCCCCATTTCCTCTCTCTCTCCACTCTAGTGTTTTCCAGTGTCTATTGTTGTCATCTTCATGTCCATGAGTACATAATGTTTAGCTCACTTATAAGTGAGAACATGCAGTATTTGGTTTTCTGTTCCTGCACTAATTCACTAATAATGATAATGATTATTATATAGTAATAATAATAATTAATTCATTAATTCCAGCTGCATTCACATTGCTACAAAAGATATGACTTCACTGTTTTTTATGGTTGCATAGTATTCCATGGTGTATATGTACCACATTTTCTTCATCCAATCCACCATTGATAGGCACCTAGCTTGAATCCATATCTTTGCTATTATAAATAGTGCTGTGATGAACATGTAAATGCAGAAACAACGAACAGACCAATGTTGAGTTCTGAAATTGAATCAGTAATAAGAAAAACCTACCAATTAAAAAAAGTCTCAAACTAGATGGACTCACAGCTGAATTCTACCTGACGTATGAAGAAGAGCTGGTGCCATTTCCACTAAAACTATTTCAAACAATTGAAGAGAAGGGACTCCTCCCTAATTCATTCTGTGAACCCACATCACCCTGATACCAAAACGTGGCTAAGACACAGTGAAAAATCCCAGGCCAATATCCCTGATAAACATAGGTGCAAAACTCCTGAACAAAATACTAGCAAATTTAATTCAACAGCACATCAAAAAGTTAAATCACCATGTTCAAGTAGGTTTCATTACTGGGATGCAAAGTTGGTTCAACACACACAGATCAATAAATGTGATTCACCAGTTAAACAGAATTAAAACCAAAAACCACATGATCACCACAATAGAAGAGAAAAAACTTTTGATAAAATTCAATAGCCCTTCATGATAAAAAACAAGAAACTAAATCAGAGGATCATATTTCAAAATAATTAGAGCCATCTATGACAAACCCACAGCTATGTCATATTGAATGGGCAAAAACTGGAAGCACTTCCTTTGAGAGATAGAAGAAGACAAGAATTCTCACTCTTACCACTCTTATTTAACATAATACTGGAAGGGCTAAACAGAGTTATCAGGCAAGCAAAAGAGATAAAAGGTTTCTAAATAGGAAAATGAGTTAAAGTATCTCTCCTCACAGATGATATGATTCTGTGCCTTGAAAATCCGAGACACCACCAAAAGTCTCCAAGAACTGAGAAATAACTTCAGCAAAGTTTCAGGTTACAGAATAAATGTACAAAAATTAGTAGCATTTTTACACTAATAATGCTCAAGCTGAGAGCCAAATCAGGAATGCAGTCCCATTTAAAATAGCCACAAAGAAAATAAAATACCAAGGAATACAGCTCACAAAGATGAAAGATCTCTGCAATGAGAACCACAAAACACTGCTGAAAGAAATTGGGGACAACACAAATAAATGGAAAATCATTCCATGCTTATGGATTAGAAGAATCAATATTGTTGAAATGACCATACTGCCAAAAGCAATTTACAAATTTAACACTATTACTCTCAAACTACCAAAGTCATTTTTTACAGTTAGAAAAAAAAAAAAAACTATTCTAAAATGCATATGGCACCAAAAAAGAACCTGAATAGCCAAAGCAATTCTAAGCAAAATGAACAAAGCCAGAGGCATCAGACTACCCAACTTCTCACTGTACTATAAGGCTACAATGACAAAAACAGCATCTTACTAGTACAACAGACACATAGATCAATGGAACAGAATCAAAAATTCAGAAATAAAGTCGTGCACCTGCAACCATCTGATTTTCAACATGGCTGACAAATACAAGCAGTGGGGAAAGGACTCCTTAGTCATTAAGTGGTGCTGGGATAACTAGCTAACCATATGCAGAATAATGAAACTGGACCCCTACCTTTCACCATATACAAATTAAATATATAAATGTAAGGCCTCAAAGTATAAAAATCCAAGAAGAGGCCGGGCGCAGTGGCTCATGCCTGCCATCCCAGCACTTTGGGAGGCCGAGACGGGCGGATCATGAGGTCAGGAGATGGAGAGCATCCTGGCTAACACGGTGAAACCCTGTCTCTACTAAAAATACAAAAAAAAAAAAAAAAAATTAGCCGGGTGTGGTGGCGGGCGCCTGTAGTCCCAGCTACTCAGGAGGCTGAGGCAGGAGAATGTCGTGAGCCCAGGAGGCAGAGCTTGCAGTGAGCCGAGATCAGGAACAGAGCGAGATTCTGCCTCAAAAAAAAAAAAAAAAAAAAAAAAAAAAAAAAAAAACCTAGGAAATACCCTTCTCAACATCAACGTTGGCAAGGAATTTTGGCTCATTCCCCAAAACAACTGCAACAGAAACAAAAATTTGTAAGTGGGAACTAGTTAAACTAAAGAGCTTCCGCACAGCAAAACACTTATCAAAAGTAAATAGACAATCTTACAGAATGGCAGTAAATATTTGCAATCTGTGCAATATTAGACAGAGGTCTAATATTCAGAATCTGAAAGGCACTTAAACAAACCACCAAACAAAAACCAAATAACCCCATTAAAATGTTGGCAAAGGACGCGAACAGACACTTCTCAAAAGGAGATATACAAGTGGCCAGCAAACATGAAAAAATACTTATCATCACAAATCATCAAAAAATGCAAATCAAAACCACAATGAGACACCATCTCACACCAGTCACAATGGCTATCAATCTAAAATTAAATTTTAATCTAAAATGGCTCTCTGGTGCCATCTGGAAGGAAATTATCTTTGTGAATAAAAGCCTAAGCCTTAGTGTGTAAATTTGGCTGAGAAAGACAATTTAAGCAGGTGAAAAATAATTTATCATCTTAATGCCTAAAAACCTTTTAAAGAAATCCTGAGGTAGGCAGGATTCTAAAACCGCCTCCACCTCAGATTTCTAGGCCCTGGTGTACACACTTTCTCCCAGTTATTCAAACACTAATATATGTGTTGCTATAAAAGATTTTGCAGAGGTAATTAAAATCTTTATTCAATTGGCTTAAATTAGGAAAATTATCCTAGGTAAGTGTGACCTAATCAGGTAAATAATTAAAATAAGATGAAGTGCTAGAATTTCCTTTTTAAAGAATGAATAGGCCTGGCACTCTGGCTCATGCCTGTAATCCCAACACTTTGGGAGGCCGAAGCAGGCAGATCACCTGAGGTGAGGAGATCAAGATCAGCCTGCCCAACATGGTGAAACCCATCTCTACTAAAATACAAAAAAAAAAAAAAAAAAAAAAAAAAAAAAAAACCGTAGCCAGGCATAATGGCAGGTGCCTGTAATCTCAGCTACTCAGGAGGCTGAGACAGGAGAATCGCTTGAACTCGAGAGATGGTAGTTGCAGTGAACTGAGATTGTGCCACTGTACTCCAGCCTGGGTGGCTGAAAGAGACTCCGCCTCAAAAAAAAAAAAGAATAATATTTTATGGTATGTTTATGGCACGTTTTCTGTATCCATTTATCTATCAATGGACACTTAGATTGTTTATCTTGACAATAGTAAATAATAGTTCAATGAACAGGAGAGTATTAATATCTCTTTAAGATCCTGACTTCAACATAACCAGAAGTGAGATGGCTGGAGCATATGGCAATTCTTTTTTATAATGTTTTGAGAAGCCACCGTAGTGTTTTTAATAGTGGTTGCACCATTTTTATATTCCGATGAATAGTATATAAGGGTTCCAATTTCTCCACATCCTCACCAACACTTGTTATCTTTTGATTTTGACTAATAGCCGTTTCAATAGTTGTAAAGTAATATTTCATTGTAGTTTGAATCATACTGGTAATTAGTGATGTTGAACATTTATTCATATATCTGTTGGTAATTTGTATGTCTTTGGAGAATTGTCTATTGAAGCCCTTTGTTTATTTTTTAGTTTAGTTGTGTGGGCTTTTTGTTTGGTTGTTTTGTTCTTGCTGTTGAGTTATAGGAGAGCCTTATATATTTTGGATATTAATCCCTTATCAGATATAGATATGTGGTTTTCCAATATTGTATCCATTGCATAGGCTGTCTTTTTACTCTACTGAGTATTTCCTTTACTGTTAGAAGCCTTTTAGCTTGATATATTCCCACTTGTCTAATTTCATTTTATTGCTTGTGCTGTGGGATTCATATCTAAATCATTGCCAATAACAATGCCATACAATTTTTCCCAAAGTTTTCTTCCAAGAGATTTATAGTTTCAGGTTTTACATTAAGTCTTTAATTGACTTTGAATTAGTTTTGGGGTACTGTGTAAGAAAAACGTTCAATTTCATTCTTTCCATTGTGGATATCCACTTTTCCCAACAGCATGCAACAACATGAATGAAACTTGGAGATCATTATGCTAAGTGAAATAAGTCAGTCACAGAAGGACAAATACTGCAAGGTTCCATGCATATGAAGTATCTAAAATAGTCATACTCTCAGAAATAGAGAGTAGAATGTTTTTTTCCAGGAGTTAGGGAAAGGGAAAATGAGGAATTGCTATTTCACAGGTATATAGTTTAAGATATGCAAGATGAATCATTTCTAGAGATATGTTGTTTGACATTTTGCTTATAATTAATGATATTGCATTGTGCACTTACAAATTTGTTGTGTAGGTAGATCTCATGCTAAATGTTCTTACTACAATTAAATAGATAAATATGCAAGTAAATACAATAAAATAAGATGAAGTGTGGTACAGCCATTATGAACAACAGTATAGAGGCTTCTAAAAAAATAAAATAAAAATAAAATTACCATATGACGTCTTGTCTTCTAAAAGATGATGAAATTGCTATCTTGTAAAGCTACCTGCATTCTCATGTTCATCACATTATTCACAATAGCCTAGATATAGAAATAATCTAAATGCCCATTGACAGATCAATAAAGAAAATGGTGTGTGTGTGTACGCATATGTGTGTCTGAGTGGGTCTGTGTGTAATACGGTATTATACAGCCTTTAAAAAGAAAGAGATTATGCCATTTGTCACAACATGAATGTACTTGGAGGACATTATACTAAGTGAAGTAAGCCAGAGAAAGAAAAATATCACATAATCTCACTTCTATGTGCCATATATATATGAGCTCAAATATATGGAGATACAGAAGTAGATAGAAAATGAAACAGTTTTTATCACGGGCTGGGCATGGGGAAGGAAATAGAGACATGCAAATTAAAAAAAAATAGCAGGTATGTAGGATGAACAAATCTACAGATCTAATGTATAAAATGAGGACTAATAAAATGAGGACTAAAGTTAATAAAATTATTTCATTGGAGATTTTTGTTAAATAGATTTTAACTTCTCTCATCATTTAAAAACAGTAGTTATATGAAATGATAGATATGTTAATCCACTTTACTATAGTAACCATCTTACTTTCTCTACATATTTCATAACATAATGTTGTAAATCTCAAATATACACAATAACATTCATTTTAAAATATAAGGTGAAGTATGAGAGACATGCTCTTCTGTTGGCCTAGGAGATAATGGAATTTGTCAGGAGTTCTACAGCTACAAGAAAATGAATTCTGCCAACAAACTAAATAAATTTCAAGAAGTCCTCAAGTTGAAGATAAGAATACAGCCCCAGATAACACTTTGACTCCTAACAGTTTTATTTCAGCTGTGTGAGAACTGAGCAGAAAATCCAGCCAATCTGTGCCATGACTACTGACCCATAGAAACTGTAAGATAGTAAATTTGTATTTTTTTTTTTTTTTTTGCTATTAAGCTTGCGGAAATATGTTACACAGCAATATAAAACTGATCCACTCTCTTCTCCATAACTGAATCCTTGTTTCTGTGGTGCCAGATTGCTAAGGGCAGTATTGCAGCATTGTCCGCCTGCATTTGTTAAGGCTGCTGCTGTAGTTCTACACATGTAAAAAGATCCCCTTGCCTGCATAAAAATAACTCACCTAAATACAAACTGCCACAAGCCTATAAACAAAGCCTTCATAAAGCAGGGTAAACTGGCATGCTCATAAGCCTATGTCCCCAGCCCTTATAAAAGTCGAAATTCAAAACAAACTCCCCAGGCTTCATAGTAAAAAAGTCAACTGCAAAACCAGAAATGCAAACTTTAAGAAACATATAAGGCTGCTGAAAAATCAAAGTCAAAAGCTACGACAGGTCCCACTTGCTAACCTAAGACTTAAAAGAGCCATCAAAGCCTAACCTGAAGATTTCCAGTCTTTGGGACATGTAGAAATTCTCAGGCCTAATAATACAATCAGATAACAGATGTATAAAATTCTTAAAGATCAAAATGTCCATTTTAACCATGATTACTTTCATTTATAAGTGCGTGGCATGTGTGTTTGTGTGTGTCCGTGTGTGTGTGTGTGTGTGTGTGTAAGTAGGTTTTAGCAAACTCTTTAGGAGGAGAATAACCACAGCATATGAAATCAAGCAATAACTTCTAATCATGAGGCCAGATACCTTATTTACCATTTTAGTAGAACATCCATTAGATTTTAAATTGACCTCTACAGAAACTCACTGTTAGGCTAAATAACATAATTAATATTTCCTCCAATGCCAAACATAGTCCTTTTGGCATGTCGGACATTTAATTTATGTTTTTTAAAAATTTTTTATTTCCATAGGTTTTTGGGGAACAGGTAGTATTTGGTTACATGATTAGGTTTTTCAGTGGTGATTTATGTGATTTTGGTGCTCTCATCACCCGAACAGTATACACTGAACCCAATTTGTAGTTTTCGTCCCTCACCTCCCTCCCACCCCTTCCCCGGAGTTGCCAAAGCACATTGTATAATTCTTATGTTTTTGCATTCTCATAGCTTAGTTCCCAGTTATGAGGGAGAACATAGGGTGTTTAGTTTTCCATTCCTGAGTTACTTCACTTCAAATAATAGTCTCCAGTTCCATCCAGGTTGTTGCAAATGCCATTAATTCATTCCTTTTTATGGCAGAGTAGTATTCTATTGTGTGTGTGTGTGTGTGTGTGTGTGTGTGTGTGTGTGTGTGTATCACACAATTTTTTCATTCACTCATTGATTGATAGGCATTTGGGCTGGTTCCATATTTTTGCAATTGCAAATTGTGCTGCTATAAACATACATGTGCAAGTATCTTTTCCATATAATGACTTCCTTTCCTCTGGGTAGATATCCAGTGGTGGGATTGCTGGATCAAATGGTAGATCTACTTTTAGTTCTTTAAGGAATCTCCACACAGTTTTCCCTAGTGGTTGTGAAGTGTCCGGAGTAAATGCCCAAGATTCATTGTCTCATGATCATGGAAAACTAGGATGCAGACACACAAAGAGTGAGGTTCAGAGCGGAAGTTTAATAGGCAAAAGAAAGAGAAGAGCTCTCTCTGTTGTAGAGAGAGAAGTACTGGAGAAATGAGTTGCCAATTCCATGGTGAAATGCAGAAGGTTTTATAAATAAATGCTTGAGGAGGCAGTGTCTGATTTACATAGGGTACAAAAGATTGGTCAGACCAGGCATGTCATTTGCATAGTATGCAAAAAGCTGGCCATATCCACCCTAATTTTTTATTATGCAGATCACTTTTCTGCCTGAGAAGCACTCTGCTGCCTGTTCCTTTACTGAACGTGTGGTGACAAAAAAAAAAAAAAGGAAGATGGAACCTCCATATCATACATGCCTGGCCATCAGGTAGCTCTTTTCTGTTAGCATGGTTGCTGGTCACCCAGGCAAGCTTCCAGCTTGCTTATCTATGTTTGCAACTCGATTTTTCAGACTTCTCTTTGATAGAAAATAAATGATTCTGGCACTACTTTTTTTTGTTAAAAGGGAAATTCCACTGAGGACTTTTTTACCCTCACTCTCTGCCTAAATAATTTACATCTCCTATACCAGTTATACTATTACATTACCACCAACAGTGTAGAAGTGTTCCTGTTTCACCATAACCACGCAAACATCTATCTTTTTTTGTTTTTGATTGTGGCCATTCTTGCAGGAGGAAGGTGGTATCACATTGTGTTTTTGATTTGCATTCCCCTGATCATTAGTGATGTTGAGCATTTTTCATATGCTCATTTGTCATTTGTATATCTTCTTTTGAGAAGTGTCTATTCATGCCCTTAGCTCACTTTTTGATGGGATTGTTTGTTTTCTTTCTTGTTAATTTGTTTGAGTTCATTGTAGATTCTGGGTATTAATCCTTTGTCAAATGTGTAGATTGTGAAGATTTTCTCCCACTCTGAGGAAGAAGAGAAATCTAAAAGCCTGGAAAACATATTTGGGGGAAGAATTGAGGAAAACTTCCCCAGGCTTTCTAGAGATCTAGATATCCAAATATAAGAAGGTCAAGGAACACCTGGGAAATTCATTGTAAAAAGACAATCACCTAGGCACATAGTCATCAGGTTATCTAAAGTCAAGATGAAGGAAAGAAACTTAAGAGCCATGAGGCAAAAACACCAGGTACTGTATGAAGGAAAACCTACAGATTAACAGCAGATATCTCAGCAGAAATGCCACAAACTAGAAGGAATATGAACCATACCTTCAGCCTCCTTAAACAAAACAATTATCAGCCAGAAATTTAGTAGTCAGTGAAACTAAGCTTTATAAATGAAGAAAAGATACAGTCTTTTTTAGACAAAAAAATTCTGAGAGAATTTGACACTACCAAACCAGCACTACAAGAACTGCTAAAAGGAGCTCTAAATCCCAAAACAAACTCTGGAAACGCATCACAACAGAATCTCTTTAAAGCATGAATCTCATAGACTTCTACAACTGAAATACAATAAACAATTAAAAAAAAAAAAAAAAAAAACCAAGGTATTCGAGCAACAAATAGCACATTGAGTGGGACAGTAGTACCTCATATCTAAATAGCAACATTGAATGTAAATGGCCTAAATGCTCCACTTAAAAGACACAGAATTGAAGAATGGATAAGAATTCACCAACCAATTATCTGCTGCCTTCAAAAGACTCACCTAACACATAAGGACTCACATAAACTTAAGGTAAAGGGATAGAAAAAGACATTCCATGCAAATGGACACCAAAGGCAAGGAGGAATAGCTCTTCTTATATCAGACAAAGCAAGCTATAAAGAAACAGCAGCTTAAAAAGACAAAGAGGAACATTATGTAATGATAAAAGGCCTTGTCCAACAGGAAAATATCACAATCCTCAATATATATGTGACAATTAAATCTATTGTGATAACCTGTATAGAATCCTGGAATGGAAAATCTAAGAAAACCTGAATAATCTATGGACTTTAGTTAATAATAATGTGTCAGTTTAGGCTCCTGTTGGCTGTGATAGTTTCTCAGACATCCCTTATTTTTGATTACCTTGATAAGTTCAGGGAGTTTTGGTTAGCTGCATTGTAAGATGCACTTCTATCAGAATTTGTCTGACATTTTTCTTGTGATTTTACTGGTGTTGTGGGTTTTAGCAGAGAATACCACAGTGCTAACATACCATTTTTAATTACATCATAACAAGAAAATATGCTATCAACATGATTTATGGCTCTTCATGTTAACCTTGATCTCATGGCTGAGGCTGCACTTGTTAGGTGCTTCCACTGTAAGTTACTCTTTTCCTCCTTTTCTCATACCTTAGTCTTTGGTATTAAGCCTCCCATGTGCAGCCTATACTTAATGAGTAGGGAGTTGTTTCCCCCCTTAAGACTGAAATATCTATATATTTAATTTGCAGTTCTTCACCATAGAAGATTTGTCTTCTCTTCCCCACTTAAGAATTTATTAATCATTCATTTTTGTCAATATGAACTCATAGATTTATTTTATACTGTGAGTTACAATCTAATAATGCTGTATTTATTTTGCTGCTCAAATTTCTGCAGTTTGTACTGGATCTTATATAATATAAACAAAAATCTTTATTTGGTTAATAATTTTGTTATTTATTATTGAATTTATTATGCAAGGAGCGAGGATTTTAAAATATTTATTTTAATATCAAGGAACTCAAAAATAAACAAAATGGAGGAAAAGAATTTATTGATAAGTCAGTTAAAAAGCATAGCTTAATGTTACAGGAGTTAAACACTTATTATATCTTCAAGTTATTCCTGGAACTCACATTTTAAATCCTTTAAAGTATGGCATTATAAATTCATGTTTAAGTCTTCCTAATATTGGTATCAAGATTTTTATGTCTTTCATTTGATCCTGACTATTACTTTGCAAAAGATGGTATCATCTTATTTAGATTTAGATTGTTCAGTAGCCTTAAGAAATTGTCTGACAATACCAACAAATACAAAAGCAAATATCACTGATAAATTGATTTGAGATGGAAAGAAACATTTTCTTACATCTATTTTACATAAATCATTGCTATAGGCATACTGGATTAAAAAAAAACAAAGTGATAGTATAACTTAAACAGAGTTCAAAAGTTAGTAAAGACAATAAAATATATCCCACAAAACAATCATATAGACAAAATATAGGTGCTAAAGGGAGATGTGACCAAAATACTTTGAGAAAAAAGACACGAATATGAAGGGTCAAAAATGAGGAAGAAAGAGTGTTGGAATTTAAGAGTATTGACTTCTAATTTTATTCCCACTACCTTCTCTTATTGGACATAGTTTGACTTCAAGATCATCCAGTTATTTAAGAAGCAGGCTGCTACAATTATGTTGATTGCAGAGCAACCACAGAAATGAACTTTAATGTTTTTTCAATTCATGGTCCTTACAGTTAGCCAGTATAAGAGAAGTGCATTCCCTACATACTTAATCCAATTAGTGCCTAATCATATATCTTGTGTGCAATGTTTCTAAAGAGATACCACAATGAATTCTCCTCTGCTCCAGACACAATATATCTGTGACACATCACAGCACTGCAAACTCAGGGACTCCAGATGGTGTTACCACAACATTGTAAGACTGAATTACCAAAGTATGTGAACCAAAATAGACCACTAATAAGAGCAACATATACAATCAGTCAAAATGCACAAAACAACATAAGGAATAACTACTCAGAAAGGGAAAACATTTAACAAATGTCAGAGATGAGAAAGTATATGGGGTAAGTGTAAATACCACCCATAATGCTGATAACTCCAACATCTAAGTCTCCAGTCCCAATCTTTTGCACAAATCTACACCCCTACTGGACAACTCTACTTGGCTGACAGTGAGGCATTTCAAACTTAACATCTTCCAGACAGCATTCTTGATTACCCATGGAATCTCCTGACCCTGAATTTTCCATATCAGAAAATGATGGTATCATTCACTAAGTAGGTTTGGTAAGAAAACTAGAAGTAATCCTCCATTCTTCTCTTTTGATTATATCCTAAAACTAGATCTCAATCAATTAGCAAATTTTATCAACCTCTTTATAAAATGTATCACAAATCTTATTTCTGACCACCTCCACCTTGACCACCCAATTGCAGCCAATATGATCTTTAAATAGCACCACTATAACCATCTTCTAATGGTTTACCATGTTTCCACTCATGCTTCCCTCTGTAATTGATTTTAAATGGCATTCTGAGCCATCTTTTCAAAACATCAGTCAGATCATGACACTTCTCTGCTCAAGTCTTGCAATGTCTTTTAATCACATATAAAACAAAAATCCAGAGATTTTCACGTTCATAGCTGGAACAAAACTAAATCACCTCTTATTTCCAAGCATTTCTGCAAACTAAACTCAGTGTGGTTTGCACAGTTGATCTCACCAAACACTGGATATGTGGGTGCCTTGATCTTGGACTTCCCAGAACCTAGAACTGTGAAGCATACTTTTCCGTTGTTTAAGCCTTCCAGTCTATGATAATTTGTTATAGAAGTCCAAACTGATTATTGGCCAGCACTTAATCACACAGCTACATCAACTACAGAGAAAGCTGGGAATGTAGCCTGTATATGACAACCATATGGCCAGCTAGAACCTGGAAGCCCGAATACTAAAGAATGAGGTAATGAAGAGATACTGTTGGGTTTCTAGTATTTGTTGTAAGTTCTGTGTCATATCTTCCTACTACTTAGTAAACTATTGTGTTTTTATTCACTTATTTTCAATGTATTCAATGTATCAAAAAATTACTTCTTTCTTTGTCACACCCCTCCAATTTACTATCGCCTTAATGGTCAGGTTTGATATAGGTATTAGAAAACACTTAGATTAAATTAACTTCTATTATATAATGTAAAGGTGTTATATTATACTACATATTCAAGGACTATGTATTATACCAGACAATCCTTGCATTTCTATAAGGAACTACCTGAGACTATGTAATTTATAAGAAAAAAGTTCAATTGGCTCATGGTTCTGAAGGCTATACAGGAAGTATAGCAGCATCTGCTTTTGGGGAGGCTTCAGGAAACTTCCAGTCATGGCACAAGGTGAAAGGGGAGCGGAAACATCACATGGCAAAAGCAGGAGAAAGAGAGAAACAGTGGGGTGGGAGGTGCCACACAAATTTAAACCACTAGATCTCATGTGCACTCAGAGCGAGAACTCACTTATCACCAAGAGCATGGCCCAAGCCATTCCTGAGGGATCTGCCCCCAATATTCAAACACCTTTCACCAAGCCCCAACTCCAACAGTGGAGGTTGCATTTCACCATGAGATTTGGGTGGGGATAAATATCCAAATTATATCACATATTATATTACATTTTAAAGAATACTTTCATTTAAAATTCTATTTAATTGGAGCATATTGAAGATTCCAACACCAAATATGGAAGTAAACAGAAATAGACTTATGCAAATAGTCAACTGATCTTTCACAAAAGAGCAAATGCATCACAATGGAGAAAATATAACCTTTTTGATAAACAACTGGATATACATATACAAAAAATTGAATCTATACAAAAAACAATTAAATAGATCACAGAACTAAATATAAAAGGCAAAAACTCCTAGAAAATATCATTGGTGAAAATCTAAATGACCATGTGTTTGGTGATGACCTTTTAGATACAACACCAAAGTTATAATCCATAAAAGGAAAAAGGTGATAAGCTGCACTTTCTTAGTATTAAAAATTTCTTCTCTGCAAGACATTTTTGAGAGAATGAAAAGATGTGCCACAGATAGGAAGAACGTATTTGCAAAAGACATATCTGATAAAGGACTGTTATCTAACATATATGAAGAATTCTTTTTTTTTTTTTTTTTTTTTTTTTTTTTTTTTTTTTTTTTTTTTTTTTGAAGGAC
>NW_016805223.1:3158869-3187868 GCF_001698545.2 Rhinopithecus bieti | reverse complement strand
TTTTTTTTTGAGACGGAGTCTTGCTCACTACAGGCGCCCGCCAGGTCGCCCGGCTAGTTTTTTGTATTTTTAGTAGAGACGGGGTTTCAGCATGTTAGCCAGGATGGTCTTGATCTCCTGACCTCGTGATCCGCCCGTCTCGGCCTCCCAAAGTGCTGGGATTACAGGCTTGAGCCACCACGCCCGGCCATGAAGAATTCTTAAAACTGAAAAATAAGAAAACAGAAAACCAGGTTAAAAAATGGCCCAAAGCCCTTAACAGAAACTTCACTAAAGAACATATGCAGATGGAAAATAAGCATATGAAAGGATGCTTCACATCTTATATGATTAGAAAACGCAAATTAGAACAACAATGAAATACCACAACACGCCTACCAAAATGGCAATTTCCAGAACGCTGACACTACCAAATGCTGGTGAGGATGTGGAGCAGTCATAACTCTCATTTATTTCTGGTGGGAAAGCAAAATGGTTCCAAAATACACTTTGGAAGATGGTTTGGTTTTTTCTTACAAAACTAAACATACTTTTACCAAACCATCCAGCAATCACTCTTTGGTATTTACCCCAAAGAGTTGAAAACCTATTCACACAAAAATCTACACACAACTATTTATAGCTGCTTTATTCATAGTTGCCAAAACCTGGAAGCAAACAAAATGTCCTTCAGTAGGTAAATTGATAAACAAAATGTTACATCTAGACCATGGTATATTATTTAGTGCTAAAAAGAAATAAAATACTAAGCCATGAAAAGACATGGCATAAATTTAAGTCTCTATTACTAAGTGAAAGAAGACAATATGGAAAGACTATATACTGTCCGATTCTGTCTAGATGACATTCTATAGAAGGCAAGCTATGGAGACAGTAAAAAGAACATCAGTTACCAGGAGTTAGTGGGAAGGGAAGGATTCATAGAACAGAGAGGGTTTTCAGGGCAGTGAAACTACTCTGTATCATAATAATGAATACATGTCAACATAAATTGATCCATAGCCATAAAATATATAACACCAAGAGTGAGCTTTAGAATAGACTATGCACCTAGGGTAATAATGACTTGTCAATGTAGGTTCACCAGTTGTAATAAGTGTGCCAGTCTGATGGGTGTTCTTAATAATAGGCGAGGCTATGTATATGTCAGGGCAGATGGGGATATGGTACATTGTTGTAACTTCTGCTGAATACTGCTGTAAACCTAAAACCGCTATAAAAACAAAGTCTATTTTCTTAAAAAGTTATGAACTCACAAAAGGCGGATGAATATAAAAACAATTATGCAGCTTAAAAAGCCAGACCAATCCCTGCCATAGTGTTAATATCTTCTTGTTTACTGATTCAATTTGTTTAAACTTCTAGAAGATACAAAATAATCTCTAATGGGAGAAGCAAGATCAGTATTTGCTTATTGATGAAGAAAGATGATGGAGGAGCAGATGAGACAGATTATAAAGAAGCACAGAGAAATAATTAGAGTTGATAGATGTGTTCATTATCCTGATTGTGGTGATAATTCTTTAGCAATATACATATGTCAACACTTACTAAATTTTACACTTTAAATATGTGAAAGACATATTGTGTTTTAATAATATCTGAAAAAGATGTTTTAATACATTTTTAAAAGCAGACTCAATAGTATCATTGGATTTTAATACGACAGAAAAAATGGTGAAAGTTATCATCATGGAACGGTTCATAATATCATGTAGACTTATGAGCATTTGTCTTGAATATGAATGCCATCTGTCATTTGCATGTTAGAGGGAAGGAACTGGAACCTGTTTCAGACTATGCTTGAAGTTGAAACCATACACAAGATAAGACATGGTTCTTTTACTTCAAATTCTCATAGGAATTGCAGACAACAGAACTCATCAGTCTCCATCTCAAATTGTGAATTTCTAAAGGAACACAGTATTCTAGACTCATAAACTATTAGAGATGAAAGCAACTTAAGTTCACATAGTCATACATACCTTGCCATGTTCGGAAGATAGGATTTTCTAGACAGGCCACAGTAAACTCACAAGAGTACACATAAATATATTGGCATAGTTGGAACTAAAACTCACCTCTCTGGCTCCCAGCCCAGAATTGTCTCCATTACATCAGTGCATCATTTCCCTTTTGCTAAACACCACACCCTAATCATAGTCAATGGTCCCTATATTTGCTTACCAACTGATGATCCTAATTGACAAAATGTACCAAAGGAGGCCCTCCAAATTATACTCTGTTCAAAAGGTTGAGGGGCAAATAGTTCACAAGGATAAGAAATAATGGGAAATCATGGATTTTCTTTTTAATTCCTTTTTTTCTCTTTGAGATTAGACATATTTACATATAAATATTTGAAAATGAACAAACAAACAATGAAGAACTATTTCTCTACATACAATAAGAAAAATTAATGTGCACTGTGGTGGAAAAAAATCCAGAATGAATTGCTAAAATGTCAATTTATGAATTAAAACTATTAGTAGAGATTAAATCAGTCTGATGAACAATCAGTGGGAGACTTTTGAGAAGCTCTATGCTATTTATAGTAACGGCTCTGAAGCTTTGCTGTTCATTTATATTAGGTAACAAAATTACTACTGCAACAGAAGTACTTTATAGGATCTATGGCACTTGGCAGCAAAAGAGAATTGGTTCCAAGCCAAGGAAATGACAGCACAGTATAGCTGGTGCTGACTTGAAGGAAGGAAAAAAAAAGAAGAATGGATAATAATAGATGCATATGGGCAGTGAAGAAAAGTGCAATCAGCTCAGATTAATTACAAGTTCAGTACATGTGCAAGGGACAAATTTCGAAGGAGATTGAGATAAAAAGGGATAGGCATTTAAGTTGGCTGTAGGGAATGGACAAATTTATACCAAAAAAAAAGAAAGAAAAAGAAAAGCCTCTAAATTCACATCAGCAAAGACAAAAGACCTGTCATAACAGACATATCATGAATAGTTCTGTAAGCAGGAAGAAGTAATCAAAGTAATCACAGTCCCTGGCACATGGAGAAACATTTAATCTGCCCAAGGGAATTACTTTTAGTTCTTGTTATATATGATGTTCATTTTTCATAGGTCATTTTGGAAAAGTTATCATAGTGAACAGGATAGTGATGACTTATTGAGAAAACAAATGCTAAAAACAGTTAATAATAATATAAGCTATAAACTTTAATTTCTAATACAGCCATACTCTCATATTCCGAGGTCATATATTCACCAAATTCACCCTTCTAGATCACAGTCCATACTTATTAGGATGAAGAAAAGGAAACCAACCAATCTATTTAGCCAAAATCAATAGCACAAAATACAAGAACTTTGATTACATGAAAGATCTTCATCCAGAGCACGACTATTATTTTAGATGTGATTTTATTAATATTGTGTTCTCTAAGGCAGATACGTAGCAGCAAGTTCTACAGGGGGAAGAACTGATAAATATAGTTTAAGAGCAGAAAAATGTGTATAAAACCATATAAGCTGAGAAAGATTCACAACAATTATGAATATAGACAAAAAATCTTAGCAGAGGCCAATTAATATAGAATAAAAACGTACATTTCCACACCTCAATCAATCATGATGCCATCACATGCTATTATTATACAAGATGATTTATGTTCAGGGTGATGACTCAGTCATCGAATGAATAAAAAATCATCTTCTGTGTACTCCACAGCAAAGCCAGGAAAGTGAAAAGTACATTATAGAAAAGGCTCCATGCAAGATTATTAAACTGAAAAAATTATTGCCTTAAGTATAGAATTATCTGGAAAATTCCCTTATGTGAAGCACCTCATTGGTAATGAGGTATTTTCTACACAGGCCATAGTAAATTCACCAGAGGAAAAAAGAAATATATATTAGTCATATCTCTTTTGCATGGAAGTGAGAAGAAACCCAAATAAAATGATTAAATAATTTTTGACCCACATACCTGAAAAGTATAGTGGTAGGTTTCTGTTCAAATATGGCTGGACAGAGGTAGGTAGAATTACCAGGAGTCTATTTTTGTTAATCTCTTGACTCAGTTTCTTTAACTTTTTATGTCAAAATACATTTAGAAGTTACAGGAATGTTGGGAATTATTAGTCCGTTCTCACATTGCTAATACCCGAGACTGGGTGGTTTATAAAGAAAAAGAGGTTTAATGGACTTACAGTTCCACATGTCTAAGGAGGCCTCATAATACACGGTGGCAGAGAAAAGAGTGTGTGCAAGGGAACTCTGATTTATAAAACCATCAGATCTCATGAGATTTATTCACTACCAGGAGAACAGTATGGGGGAATCTGCCCCCATGATTCAATTATCTCCAACTGGCCCCACCTTTGACATGTGGGGATTATTAAAATTCAAGGTGAGATTTGGGTGGGGACACAGCCAAACCATATCAGGAATAGATTACAAAGAGTTCATATATATTCTTTCCTCAGTTTTCTCTACTGTTAAAAATTTAGATAGCTGTAATTTTAAAACCAGGAAATTAACATTGTTACTACACTACTATTAAAGTACAGATCTTATTTGAATTTCATCAGGTAGTTTTTTTCCTGAAAGTCTTTTTTTCTTTTCTAAGATCCAATCAAAGCTGCCACATTGCATTTAATGTTGTGTCTTTTTAGTCTCTTTCTATTTGTAACAATTCCACAATCTTTTCTCACCTTTCATTATCTTGGTACTTTTTATAAGTACTGGTCCATTATTCTGTAGATGTGCCTCAATTTGACTGTCTGATGTTTCTTTACGATTAGACTGAGGTTTTGCTCTTTTGGCACAAATTACAGAAGTAATTATTTTTCCCCTCTAAGTACGTATTATTGGGGGAACATAGTGCCAATATATATTATTTCTGTCAATATTAACCTTGATTACTTGGTTAAGGTTTCTCTAACAAGTTTTTCCATTGTAAAATTAATATTTTCCCCTTTGTAGTTAATAAATAACTACAGGGAGACACTTTGAGACTATGTTAATGTCATTTTTCTCCTCAAACTTTCACTCAATGATTTTAACATCTATTGGTGAATATTGACAGTGTAAACCAAAAGCATCTGAGACAGGAANAAATAACTACAGGGAGACACTTTGAGACTATGTTAATGTCATTTTTCTCCTCAAACTTTCACTCAATGATTTTAACATCTATTGGTGAATATTGACAGTGTAAACCAAAAAGCATCTGAGACAGGAATCAATCAATTTAGAAGTTTATTTTGCCAAGGTTAAAGACATCCCTGGAAGAAAAGAACACAAAATCACTGAAACAGTCTGTGGTCTGTGACTCAATCAATTTAGAAGTTTATTTTGCCAAGGTTAAAGACATGCCTGGAAGAAAAGAACACAAAATCACAGAAACAGTCTGTGGTCTGTGACTTTCTCCAAAGATGAATTTGAGAACGTCAATATTTAAAGAGGAAAAGTGGGCTGGAGGGGAAGGAGGGAGTGTATGGTAATCCACAAGTGCAATAGAAAGGGAGTAGGCCGGGGGAATAGTCAATTATATATTCCTCTCTTCCTCAGTAAATTGGTACTTTACATAAGATAGGGCAAACACAGAGTAGTTACCTGTGGAGAGATTTAACCTTTAACCTGGAGCTATCTGCTTAGCAACAAAAGGAAAAGCAGTTTCTTGTGTGACTCAGTTTTTAGCTTACTTTTTTCCTTTAGGCATAGTGAATTATTTCCCATGTTTTTATTTTCCTTTCAAAACTGCAACAATTATTCTGTGATGTTTGCCTCAGCAATGTTTTTTCTGCCCTAGATTCATTTTCAGAAAGACATTGCTGAAGAAACAGTGACGGAAAGTAGCTCTAGACTTTAGTTTAATCAGCTTAGCAATCCCAATAAAAAGATCGCACCTTTTTCCCCAGTTACAATAGTGCTACCAATGGTTTCCTTTGTGGGGGCATGTACTATACAGTGTTAACTTGGTTGCCATAGCCAAAGGGAAGGCCACTGTCATAGACAAGGCCTGGCTTATGTTCCTCTTTCTCAAGTTGGGGGCTGGGGTTGTCGCACTGAAACCACACAAAATGAGAATGGAGAGAAGACTTCTTAGGTTAAAAAGAAAACACCAAAAATAGTGATACAAAATTTGACACAGGTCAAATCAACAAATATCCACTGCACTATGATACAAATTATTATTCCTGATGTGGCCTAAGATCTAAGTTTGTAAAAAACAATTATTGAAACCCATTAGTATCCAAAAATATAAGCATTTAACTTTACCTTATTATCACAATGTGGAAGAATGCAAGTTCTTGGTCACCTATTTTAGTGTTTCCCAACCTTTACAGTAGCTGTAATTTAAGATTTCTTTCTTCTCTGTCCTTCATAGAAACAGAAAAAATAGCCATAATTTTTCTTACCGTTAAAATAGATCATTAGTAAAATGCATGGCACATAGATAACTGGTCAAAAATGGCATTGTTATTATTGTTATAAGTATTATTAATATATTAAACTTGATATATATTTATGAAGAGCCTGTTTTATATAAGATAATAATAGATTATAGAAAACTGAAATAAGAAAGGATACCTGATTATAAATAGTACAATCAATAGTATGAGAGAAAAAATATGTAGAAAACTCTAATACCAGGTAGAATGTAGCAAGTTTCTATAATAGATGCATAAGTACAATGGTTAAATACATGTTTATGTGTTTTAAATATTAAGTATCTCCTTAATCTTTTCTTCTTTAGGCAAAACAAAACAAACAAAACCCAAAGGACCACCTTTTCAACTGGCTTTCCTCAAAAGATTAGCTCCCAGACACATTTAACTTAGGATATAAATTGGATGTCACATTAACCAGCAACTGAATAAGCAGAGCAAAGGACACTTGACTTCATTATTTTCAATATTTTAAATAAAAGACTTAAAATTATAACAAACATTTCAATCAGAGTGTTATTTTCCAGATTTAATACTATAATCCCTTTATGAAAAACAGAAGACCTTCCCTGCATTTTTTCTATACACACAAAAAATCAGATTATTTGATTTCTTTTACACAAAAGGCTTTGTAGTTTAGAAATAGCTTTTGAATTAAATGACCAGATTGTTGCTAAGCAACAGTGTAAAACAATTCTTAGATATGGAGACATGTCTAAAGTATAAGCATGTAAGGCCTATGGCAAGTCTGGCATTTTGTGGACTCGGCTCATATTATTTGCAAAAATAAATATTTCTATATTATCTTTCAAAAATGGTTAGGTGTGTGTCAGCTGGTGTATTCAGAGAAAGTGGATGGATTGAGGATGAAATGGAAAGCAAAATCTCAACCACTATTGGGTTAATTTTAATTTTTCAGTTCCATTTTGGCCCTGTTTACCTGCCAAGATATAAAATGTTTTTAATTACTTTTGGTTTCTTTGTTGTAACTCGTGAAGCATTTCTAAGACAACTATTCAGATATTCTGGATTAATGGCCCTGTTCTGGAAATAAGGTCTTTTACAGACAATATTTCTGGAAAAATATGTTAAGAAGCTATCCTCTGACTTGATAACATGTATTTCAATGTATAAATTATTGTGTAGTAAATGTAATTTTATTATGAAGGTACAGCAGTAAAAATTCAGTAATTTATTATATAAAAAATGTCAGGTTTTGCTAATACTGCAAAACCAGTAACACAATTGTCACTTCTTTCTTTCTTTTCAGTGCTTTTGGAGGTTATATTTGTCACTTCTTAAGCTAAAGGAAAAGACCCACTTTTCATATAAAGTTGTAAGTAGTAAATATGCTCTTTTGAAACGAGAGAAAGATGCCCTTGCCTATGAAAACGCTGCCCTACTTTTGCAGAAGTAGCTGTATCATAGAGTGAATGTGGCAACTGATATGGCCATCACTGTGAAGAGCTGGGTACATACACCAGCCTCAGGACACCCCCTGCAGTCCTAACTTGGGAATGTAAAACTCAGCTATTGCAAGTAAACCATTTCTGCTTCATTCACATAAGAACATTTCCTTCACAAAACTCACATGGACAAGACAAAATAAGAACTTACCTAAGAAAAAAAAAAAATGTCTTTGGTTAATTACCGTGCTAAGCTACTTTCTGCAGAGGTTAAGTGCTGTAGACATTAGGATCAGGAAAAACCAAGAAACAAACAATTGTGAGTAAATTTTTCTCTAGGAGACAAGGAAAGGAATTTGTTCAGCTCCTGAGAGATAAATGTATGAAGACAAAGACAGAACAGCAAGAAAGTCAGAAAAACCAGAGAGATGGTGTGTAACAGGAGGCTTTTAAGAAGCATCCAATAGCAACTGTCTCCTTTCTAGTTATTTCTATTACTTCAACCTTACCTCCCCCAAATCCAGCACCTCATTATGATATCCTTCCCAATCAATCTTCTATGGAACTACTTTAGTTATGAGTGTTTTCCTGTAGGATATTTCCCTGTAAGTCTTGCGAATGGGGTAAGTTGGGCACGGTGAGACACTGCATGTGCAGAAACCTGAGCTCAAGGGTAGAGAAATGGTAACCACAGAAGCCCCAATAAATTCATGCAGCACTTGGAAAAAGGGCTTATATTTCCACAGATCATGGAATTGGAGGTTTGAACCTATCTCAAGTGACTTCAAAGGAGCATGAGACTCTACCCAGAGAATATCTAGCATATTGATATAAAGGTTGAATATGCCTTATCTGAAATGCTTGGGACCAGAAGTGTTTCAGATTTCAGATTTTTTTTTGGCGAATTTTAAATATTTATACATACATAATGAGACTACTTGGAGATGGTAGCCAAACCAAAACATAACATTTATTTATGTTTCATATATACCTCATACACATAGCCTGAAGTAATTTTATGTGCTATTTTAAATAAGTTTATGCATGAAGCAAAATTTTGACCATGACTATGACATGAGGTCTTCATGGAATTTTTCACTTATGGCATCACGTCAGCACAAAAAAGTTTTGGATTTCGGAGCATTTCAGATTTTGAATTTTCAGATTAGGAATGTTCAACCTGTAATATAAATAAGTTTGATGTTTTGGGTTATTTTATCCACAGTATTTGTTGAACTGCCATTTTAGATACATATGTAGAACAAACATAAGTTGTCACATATTATGGAGATATAAAACACAGGCAATAATATATTTGCTGCAGGAATGACTTGTGCTTCCTACATCTTTGAGATGCGGATCGCTGCCTGTTCAAATAAAACCAATCAGAACTCTAATTACATGATTATGTAATTCTTGAATTACATTAAGGTCACATACAGATTGTGTTTTATACCTGTAATTGGAGTACTAGTTAATAGGGTACTTTATAGAAAATATAAACCAATTGAAGTGGTGTTTAGTGAATTATAATAAAATAATAAGCTTAGACCCATGGCAAAAAGTAATAATCAAGAAAGTAAAGAACACATTTATATTTTGCAAAAAGCCAAAGCAGCCCACTTTTGAACAGCACAACTTGCCTTCTTCATGCCTTCCCTAACACTGGGTATTATTTTGCTTTTGCTGTTTCCAGACCCAAATATTTCCTTACTCAGAAAGCAAAATGACATCACAAAGATTATTTTATTCATAACCCTTTTGTGATTCATAAACTGGAAACACATTCAAAATTGAAACTAAATTATTAGGAGGAATAAGGCGACTAAAATGTTTCCTCGCGTTACGAAGGGAGTAGTGACACTTTCATAAATTATACATCATTAATTATGTAGTCTAGTGACCAAATCCCATGAGAGAAGATAGGACAATTTTTTATATTTTAACAAATATGACTAATTAAGAGGTAGACATTTTCTATCTAACTCAGAAGCAAACTTATCACCACAACTCCAGTTGTATTCTTTGAAAGGCGTTTAGTGTAAACTGTATTTATAAAGTAAAATCTTCTGCTTGGCTCCAATCTACTCCTTCCACCTTACTGTGATTCTTGGAAGCATTTTCAAATGTAATGTGTTCCTAGGCAACTGCAACAAAAGAATTGTATGTATTTAATTTTATAAAATGCTATAAAGTTACTCCAGTGATACTGTCCTTGAGTTTGATGATATAAAAATAATGCATGTTCTTACTTAGACATATTTATTATACATAGCTAAAAGTCTTGAGAATAAACTTTACTATGACTATATTAAATTTAACTTCTAAAAGAATGAAGAGACATTTCCTCATGAGGGGATTTGTAATTTAATATAGAAGAGTAATTTAGCATAAACTCCAGAATATATGTAGTGTAAATAAAGAACTAGATGAGGTAGAAAGCAATATAAGGATTATACCAAACAGTGTGCACACAGACACACACCCACATGCACACACACACATAAATATAAAGACACACACCCACACACTGTAGACTACTTTTCAACAACAGAATTTTGTTCACTGCTAAAACAGTAGATACCTTAAACACCTTAAAAGATTACAATATATTTGGTAAATAATGAAGAAAATAATTTCATCACTGGAAATTATTATTTTATAGAACACATCATAGAAATGGTCTATAAGAAGCTTGTCCAACCCCTAGGCTGTGAGTTGCATGTGGCCCAGAACAAATTTGAATGTGATGCAACACAAATTCATAAACTTTCTTAAAACATTATGAGGTTTTCTTTCGCCATTTTCTAAAGGTCATCAGCTACTGTTAATGTTAGTGTATTTTAGTGTGGTCCAAGACAATTCTTCCTCTAGTGTGGCCCAGGGAAGCCAAAAGGTTGGACACTCGTGGTCTGTAACATATAATTTAAGAAAATATTAATACATATAAAACAATTTTTAAAACATACCCAGGTCCCATTTCTATAGCTCATAAATTTGATTTGGACTGGGTTTCCTTCATTTGCATTTAACGTTTTTACTGTCATTTGGTATGCACTGTATGACAATGCTCATTTTTGCTTACCTTATTAGAATCATTTCTCTTCACAGTGTGTATCAACTGAATAAAATGACAGATACTCTGCCCAGTGTTTCCTCTCATTATGCTCTACTTGACCATACAAATGGTAATAGAGGTAAAACAGATACACAGGCCTCCAAAGTTTCATCAAAAGATGTAAAATCTCTTTGATCTTAACATCTTAAGTGAAGGTCTGATAAGGAACACATTACTGTATAATTTCCTTAAGAGTAGGATGAGCATGAATGAGCACCTGTCTTTTTGATTGTTTTATCCTGACCACCTAGTCGGGTAAAACACAGCAGATGCACAATAAAAATATGCCACATTACTTATAAATGTATGCAGTGGTTCAGAGATGTCAACTCCAAATAAGTGGGAAATGATTTTTTATGGATTTATTTTGAGATTTTAAAAATATCAAATTCACTTTTATTCATGCAAAAGACTTAACGAATGGACTATAAAAAGATGTTTAAGACAATTCTACTTTCTATTTTAGCAATTTCAATAACATGCCTTTTGAAACTGAAGGCAAAATATACCTTCTTGCAGAAATACATGTTATTTGAATTTTTCACAGATTGCTGAAAGCTCTAAGGGCTAACATATAGTATTAGTTATCTCTTCCCTAGCACTCGTAACTGAAATATTCAGGTGCTCTATAAGAGTAGGTTTTTTTAGGGGGTGTTTATATCATTCTGGAATTACTTAGTGGTGATGATTGCAAAATATTGTGAATACAACAAAAAGCACTGATGTTACACTTTAATATTGTTAATGTGTTGAACTTCGTTATATTAATTTTATCTCAATTTAAGAAAATTAAAACAAAAAAGTGATTTGAATGGAGAAGGCATTTTATTAAAATTTTGTAGTTAATTCTTATATTTAAAACAATTCCAACTTTAAAAAATTGTCTGCCAATTGATTAATAAAATAATAAGGTGTGACAGTCACTCACTCAGAGCCTCCTCTGGAGAGAGCATAATTGACACACACATTCAGCTACTACGTCTTTGAATTTCTATCCAGTCAGCCACTATATTCATCTGCTAGGGCGGCATAACAAAATACTACAGACTGGGTAGTTTAAACAACACAGATTTATTTTCTCACAGTTCTGGAGCCTGGAAGTCCAAGATTAAGGTGCCAACAGGGTTGGTTTCTGGTGTGGCCTCCCTCATTCACTTGCACACTGCACCGTCTCACTGTGTTCTCATGTGGCTTTTCTTTTGTGGGATGTACAGGGAAAGAAACAGAACTCTGATGTCTCTTCCTCTGCATATGAGGACAACAGTCCTCTCATATTAGGGCCTTGCCTTAAGATTTTATTAAAACGTAATTATATTCTGAAAATCCCTATCTCTAAATACAGTCACATTGAGAGTTAGGGTTTCTAAATATGAATTTTGGAAAGGCACAATTCAATCTATAACAGCTCCAGACATCCCAGTGTGGCACTATTCCTCAAGGGACCAACTGACCACATGGTGGAAATAAATAGCACTGGGCTCTTTCCATTCTGAGAGGGGCAGTGGTTCATTCTCAAACGGTTAGACACCTACTTAGGATGTGCATTTGCCGTTCCTGTTTGCTGTGACTCAGTTGCCACCACCAGCCTGAGGCTTAGAGAATGCCTGATCCACAGGCATTCAAACCCTGTAACATGGCATCTGTATTAGTCCATTTTCACACTATTGATAAAAACATACCGGAGACTTGGCAAAAAAAAAAAAAAAAAAAAAAAAAAAAAAAAAAATACAGGTTTAATTGACTTACACTTCCACATGTCTGGGGAGGCCTCACAATCATGGTAGAAGGCAATTCTCTCTAAAAGCCCCACCCCTGTGGCAAAATTCTGCCTGGGAATCCAGGCATTTCCATACATCCTCTGAAATCTATGTGGAGGTTCCCAAACCTCAATTCTTGACTTCCATGTACTTTCAGTCTCAACACCACATGGACACTGCCAAGGCTTCGGGTTTCCACCCTCTGAAGCAACAACCCAAACTGTACTTTGGAACCTTTTAGTCATGGCTAGAGCAACTGGGACACACAGCACCAAATCCCTAGACTGTACACAGAAGAGAGGCCCTTGGCCCAGCCCATGAAAGCATTTTTTCCTCCTAAACCTCCAGGCCTGTGATGAAAGGTGTTACCACAAAGGTCTCTAACATGCCTTGGACACCTAACATTTGGCTCCTTGTTACTTATGCAAATTTCTGCAGCTGGCTAGAATTCCTCCTAAAAAAAAAGTGGGATTTTTTTTTTTCTATCATATTGTCAGGATGCAAATTTTCCAAACTTTTATGTCCTGTTTCCCTTTTAAAACTGAATGCCCTTAACAGCACTCAAATCACCTCTTGAATGCTTTGCTGCTTAGAAATTTCTTCTGCCAGATACCCTAAATCATGTCTTTCAAGTTCAAAGTTCCACAGATTTCTAGGGCAGGGAAAAAATGCTGCCAGTCTCTTTGTCAAAACATAACAAGAGTCACCTTTGTTCCAGTCCCCAAACAGTTCATCATCTTCATCTGACACCACCTCAGCCTGGATTTCATTGTACATATCATTATCAGCATTTAGGTCAAAGCCATTCAACAAGTCTCTAGGGAGTTCCAAACTTTTCCACATCTTCCTGTCTTCTGAGCCCTCTAAACTGTTCCAACCTCTGCCTGCTGCCCAGTTCCAAAGTCCCTTCAACATTTTTGGTTATCTTTACAGCAGCACCTCACTCTACTGGTACCAATTTACTGTATTAGTCAATTTTCACACTACTGATAAAGACACAACCAAGACTGGGAAATTTACACACAAAAAAAGCGGTTTAATGGACTTACAGTTCCACATGACTGGGGAGACCTCACAATTATGGCAGAAGGCAAGGAAGAGTAAGCCACGTCTTACTTGGATGGCAGCAAGCAAACAGAGAGAGCTTGTACAGGGAAATTCCTCCTTATAAAACCATTAGATCTCATGAGACTTATTCACTATAATGAGAATAGCACGGGAAAGACATGCCCCCATAATTCAATTACCTCCCACCGGGTCCCTCCCACAACATGTAGGAATTCAGAGATGCTATTCTCTGGCATGGTTTTGCTGAATTTCTGATTTTCCTCTACCACTTATCAATGTCCAGAAGTTGAAAGCCAAGTTATCTTCATGGTGTATCCCTCTCACTGGTGCTCCCAGTAGTGACAATACATTAGCCACTAGTGGCAAAGAATGATCTCTATGTGGAGATTGTCCCACTATGCCTCACACCACAGGATGTGAGCATATCTTCTGTTATTTCTGTGCTAAAAGTAGTTTATTACTTGACATGCACTTTACTTGTCCTAAGTGTGGCACAGAGGTACTTAAGTCTGCAGCCACTGAAATCAGGAATTGACATGTCAGAGGTAAATGCTTTTTAGAAAATAAAATTGCTTCCTCTGAGGAAAAAAAAAAATCACTGTTTAAATTCCTAATATTAGTCATCCTAAGTACACCATTACTGTATCCTTTATAAGGAATGTGCAGCCTAGTCACTGTCTTCTGTTCCTTTTGAGGCATGACTAAATCTAATCACTGGAAACCATGTGATTCTAAATATATTATGTAAATGTTAATGTATTATGTCAGTGTATTTGGGTGGGGATACAGCCAAAACATATCAGCATCCAACCAGCAGATCCACTTCACAGCAAGGAGATATGGGAGGAGTACCATGCCCATGGGATTGAGTAGTCATAACACATCCCTCATCATCCAGAAATAACAAGTTTCATAGAACAATGGAATGACTGAAGCTCTAGCTTGGAGGCAACATTTGAAGAAGATGTGTGTGTGTGTGTTGGGGGCGGGGGGGCATCTTTCATGATGTTGTACATGCATGAAATCAGGAAATGCTATATGGTACTGTGCCATTAATAGGAAGATTGCATGGGTCTGGGAACAAAGGGGTGCAAACATGACTGGCCTATCTTACCATAACCCTTACCATCACTACCAATGACTCCTTGGAGAAATTTTATTCCTGTTGAAACCCACTCTGAAATCTGTATTATTTGCTGTTCTGGTCCACAAAGGTCCTGCCAAACGACATAGTAAAGGTCTCATTGAACTACAAGTTAGGCCTGCTATCAAGGAACTTTGAATTTCCTATGCCCAAGAACGAGCAAATAAGAAGAGAAGTCATTGTTGCAGCAAGGATAATTGTGTTCAGCAGAAGGAGGTAGGGATGCTGTTACACAATGGGGACAAACTGGGATACATATGGAACCCAGTTATCTCTGGTATTCCCTAGCCCCTTAATAACTGTGATCAAACATATGCGTAGCTCCAGCCTAGGGAGGGTATAATTATCAATAACTCAGACCCCTCAGAAATGAAGGTTTGAGTCACACAAATCCAGTAAGCCACCAAGGCCTGATGAGGTAGTATCTGAGGGGATGGGGGATTCAGAATGAACAGTGGAGGAGGGAGAAGTTGACTAATTATTGCCTCTAGATCAGTAGCAGGGATACAGCCTATTGTTCAAACTACTAACTTTCTTATTTTAGATGTCTCTAAAATCTAAAAGATTGAGGGATGACAGGTGTACAAGAACCATGAAGGAGCTGCTCCTGGAACATGCATGGAGAGATAGATGTGTGCAAACACATAAGGAGATGTTGACACAAAGTATCTAGTCATAAAATGAAGATAATAAGAGACTGGAAGAAAAGGAACGATGATTAACAATAGAGATTATAAGGGATTTTTATACTGTTGTATATTTTTACTCCTTGTAAAAATTGTCTAGAGTGAGCAAATATTTCGTAACTAAATAAATCCATGTTTATAGAAATGTTTATAGAAAGATTGAACAGCATGTCCAAAGACCCGTGGACAAGAGAATTTTAGGTGAGGGGAAGGAAGATTCTGGGGGACACCCCTAGGGCAAAATACTTTCCAATCTGCCCAGACTATGATTCAGGCAAACAATAGACAGAGCAATGTCCACCTGGGTCCTCTGCTAAGAGGGTAGAAAACACTCTTCTTTCTCCCAGATGAAAGCTACAAAGGCCACCTATCATATGACCTGGATTCAAATCCTTGTTCCACATTAACTATCGCTACATTCTTTTCCTCAGTCTCCTTGTTTGTAAAATGGAACCATAGCTGCACTGCCAAAGAAATTTGTTTTGGCAATAAATAAGATCAATGAGCTTAGAAAAGTGCCTAGCACACAATATAAACTCAATTCATGTGATCGTTTTCTCATCGTGGTTTTTCACAAATTATCTCTTACATACTTTGAATAAAATATGAGGTTAAATTATGAAGTAGGTTTCCATCAAACACGTGGTAAAACAGGAAAAAAAAAAACAATAATACTGAGTTTGGAAGGCAATTTCATTCTAATGATTTTCTGGTTTATATAATCACATTGTGTAACTCCAGGTTTCAGGGTTTGATGGTTTTGAGACAAACTTTAAAATAACATAGACAAGCAAAATCTATGTAATTTTCAATTAAGAGATTCAAGTGGAAGGTATGCAAGGTTTTCAAGTGTAACTGTTGAGATTTGACAAAGTGAAAAGTAAAACTTACAGAATGCCCCACTGTGCTACATATAGAGCCTTCTAAAACTAAGAGTGATATATTTCCAGGATTCCAATTTTCCATGGGAAAAAACCCACTATCACTGAGTGAAGAAACTTTTGGCACTCTCAGTTCTCATTATCCCAGCTGCTGAAGAGTAGAGGAAGAAGACATTCCCAGGATGGCCACTCACCACCTTGGTAAAGCACCACTGAGATTCATATCTGGAATTGTCTCTGTAAGTCAGTGCACTTTTTTTTTTTCCATTCATTAAAATAAGCAATGTTGATTGAGAACCAATTATAACAGAACAGGTCTGTCATAGAAACAGGAGATGAGGCAATCAAAAGACAAACTAGCTCACTCCTTCACGGAGTTTACATTCATCAGAGGAAACCAAATAGTCAATAGGTAAACTAAGAAATAAACTAGTTGTTGTAATCAGTTTTATAACATAAATAAAAAAATGTGATGGAGAATGATTGCATGAGGTCACAGGAAAGTAGTCTAATATAGACTAAATGTTCAGCAAAGCCCTCTTAAAAGGTGTATTTAAGTCAAATTTGAATAAGGAGAAAGAACTAGCCTTTTAAAGATTCAAGGGGAAAGTTTCATGAAAGGGAGGAATTAGTGCACATAATAACCAATATGGGTTATTAGAAGAATAGAAGGAAGAACTCTATTTGACCCAGATAACAAGGGACTTAGTGGCAGGAGGTGAGGTCAGAGGAGGAGGTAGGCATCAAGCCAGGGAAGAATTACAAGTCATGACACTGAGTTAGAGTTTATTCTCTAAATACACTGGGAAGCTATTGGAGGATTCTAGGCAGTGGAAATGGTTTATCCACCATTTTGGAGAAGTTAGTTCCCCCACAACACTTTAACTCTTTAGCAGTTTGACAAAACTTAAGTTACGAGACCAGTATTTTAAATTTTAGTATATAAACAATAAGGATAAATTTATGTACCATCAAAACAAAGCTTTGCAAAGTTTGCAAATGATCAAATATAGAATTCAATGATCTTATTGCATGAAAAAATATTAAAGACAACATCAACTGAGATAGACTTTTGAGTTTGCTTTTGAGAAGTTATCGATCTAAAACGGGCCTTTAAAAGAAGCCATAAGCCTCAG
Organism: Rhinopithecus bieti; assembly: GCF_001698545.2. NCBI lineage: Eukaryota > Metazoa > Chordata > Mammalia > Primates > Cercopithecidae > Rhinopithecus > Rhinopithecus bieti. Next base: position 3,170,250 of record NW_016805223.1, on the reverse strand, counting down.
ATGTTAAATGAAACCCCATCCTGCTCATAACATTCTTCTTACCCCTATCTGGATAGAAGAGCAGAGTAGAAAGTATTGTCTACTTTAGAAATGTCTAGGTTTAGAAGGTCCAGTTTGTTTGTTTGCTTTCCTTTTTTTTTTTTTTTGGAAAGTCACATTTCACAGGATTATCCTGATGCTTGTGAGAAACAAGAATTTAAGAGTATCAACATCAGGCCAGACGCGGTGGCTCATGCCTGTAATCCCAGCACTTTGGGAGGCCAAGGCAGGCAGATCATTTGAGGCCAGGAGTTCGAGACCAGTCTGGCCAACATGGTGAAATCCCATCTCTACTAAAAACAAAAAATATACAAAAATTAGCTGGGCACAGTGGCAGGTGCCTGTAGTCCTAGCTACTCAGGAGGCTGAGGCAGCAGAATCACTTGAACCCAGCAGGTGGAGGTTGCAGTGAGCAGAGATTGCACTATTGCACTCCAGCCTGGGTGACAGAGTGAGACTGTCTCAAAAAAAAAAAAAAAAGAAGGTTAACGTCTGTAACATTTGCAGCCATACTTCCTAAGTTTTCTTCTAATTGACACAAAATACATTCATTCAGCAATGCTCTTTCAAAATATGTCACCATATACTCAGGAAACAACTCTAAAATGAATCTCACCTATGGTAATGTATCTTTGAGTCAGACAGACTAAATGTTCCCATGGACTCTTACATGGTATTTACATTTAAATGTAGCCATTCTGTGCCATTTGGAACTTGTTAGTTGGAGGGGTGCTGACTTTATGTATAATTTGTTTATATATTGCTTTGGTCCATAAAGAACTTGAAAGAAGATATACTGTAAAAGGCACAGGCCATACAGCAAGATACAGCTAGTTTTTTAAAAAGAGAAGAAAAGCAAAGTAAAGAGAAAATAAGGATGAGGAAGTAAAATGGAGCCAGCACGAGCTTAACACAAAATATAGGGCCTTAACCTTTGTGGAGAGTTCACGAATTGGCTCCAAGCTTTCCAGAAGAATGTTATTTATTCAGCTGCATAATTGTTACTATCTTAAGACAAAAAAAAAAAAAAAAAAAAAAAAAAAAAAAAAAAAAAAAAAAAAAAAAAAAAAAAAAAACTAGCTTTGTCAGAGGTGTTTGAACCAGAGCAATCCCATCTTAAATAGGGGCTGGGTAGAATAAGGTGGAGACCTGCTGGGCTGCATTCCCAGAAGGATAGGCATTCTAAGTCACAGGATGAAATGGAAGGTTCACACAAGATACAGGTCATAAAGACCTTGCTGATAAAACAAGCTGCAGTATAGAAGTCAGCTAAGACCCACCAAAACCAAGATGGTGATAAAGTGACCTCTGGTAATCCTCACTGGTACACTCCCACCAGCACCATGACAATTTACAAATGCCATCACAACATCAGGAAGTTACCCCATGTGGTCTAAAAAAGGAAGGCATGAATAATCCATACCTTGTTTAGCATATAATCAAGAAATAACCATAAAAATGGGGATCCAGCAGCCTTCTATAGAGTGGCCTATAGAGTAGTCATTCTTTTATTCCTCTACTGTCTTAAAATACTTGCTTTCACTGTACTGTTTGGACTTCTCCTTCATTCTTTCTTGTGCAAGATCTAAAGACCTTCTCTTCCCTCTCTTGGGATCTGAATCAGGACCCCTTTCGGGTAACAGTTTCCCAAGGGGAACAATAACTTTTCTGAGATGAGAACAAATGCATCCTGCAGACTCTCATAAAAGATCCTTTTTAATGCACTGAATGACATTCTCAATAACATTCTTACAGCACATGTAAGCTTCATGGCATTGTTTTTATAAGAAGATGGATGAATAAGTCTTCTATATCTATACATGCTCCAATAATAACATATTTGTTTTCTTTTCTTTTCTTTTTTTTTTTTTTTTTTGAGACAGGATCTCACTCTGTCGCCCAGGCTGAAGTAAATAATAACATATTTCATTTCTTATTTTAAACTGCTTTTTAGCATTAAGAATAAACAAACAGTTCTTGGGGCTACATGGGGTTGAAAATAATGTCTGTGAATGGGCCCCAGTCTCTTGAAATGATCTTTACTAGGAAGGACACTTCAGCAAAGGTAAAAACATACAACAATATATTTAATGAGACTAATTCAAAGAAAGGAATGATCACAGCGTGGAGTGGAGTGTGGGAGAGATTTACTTCCATAAGTTTCTATTATTAGTGAATGGGAAATGCTGACTCTGAAATAGAAAGCATAGAAACGTGCTGTAAAGGGTGCTTGGGAAGGCCAACTCCACTTCCTTCACAGAAGAGGTTCTAAATACAAAAAAAAAAAGAACACAAATGTTCATATTATTACCCGGGTCAAGGACTCCTCTAAGATTCATATGAAAACTACTACACATCCATTGACTGATTAAATGTGGCAAACCTTAGCTCTCAGCCCACCCTGGTTTTAGAAAAATGTTGATACTGAGGTTTTACAGCAAGGAAAAAAATTCTGAAAACTTATTTCTTGCTTTGCCAGTCTGAAAAATAAGAGAGCTGGCAAATGGCAGATGCCTATGTGTGGAAGGTGAATTGAAATGGTAATGGCTATGCTATAGCAGCAATGGGTCTACTAAGGATATTGGCAAGTGTATCAAAGGCAACTGGTCAAGAAGGGTTTGAGGCATCCTTATCAAAGACTATGTATGACATTGGCACATCACAAGGAGACAGAATTTGCCCCACAAGGCTATCTCAATACTTTGCTTTTATGCAGCAATGCCAAGAATTCAAATACTGGGAAGAATTCAAGTACAGAGAAGAAAGGATAGGGGATGAAGGTACTAGATCTTGAGTTTGGAAGTACAGAGTGAATAATCTGAGACCTAGCATTCTTCCTGCAATATGTAAACAGAAAGGAAAGTAAGAAGGACAAATATTCTACTAAGAGTTAAATTGAGAAGTGCAAACTCAAGTCTGTAGACCAAAATCAACTTAATACAGCCGGCGAATACAATAAGTTTTTTTTTTTTTTTTTTTTTTTTTTGACACGGAGTCTCACTCAGTCGCCCAGGCTGGAGTGCAGTGGTGCGATGTCGGCTCACTGCAAGCTCCGCCTCCCGGGTTTCCACCATTCTCCTGTCTCAGCCTCCCGAGTAGCTGAGACTACAGGCGCCCACCACCATGCCCGGCTAATCTTTTTTGTATTTTAGTAGTGACGGGGTTTCACCGTGTTAGCCAGGATGGTCTGGATCTCCTGACCTCATGATCCACCTGTCTCAGCCTCCCAAAGTGCTAGGATAACAGGCGTGAGCCACAGCGNTTTTGAGACAGAGTCTCGCTCTGTTGCCCAGGCTGGAGTGCAGTGGTGCGATGTCGGCTCACTGCAAGCTCCGCCTCCCGGGTTTCCACCATTCTCCTGTCTCAGCCTCCCGAGTAGCTGAGACTACAGGCGCCCACCACCATGCCCGGCTAATCTTTTTTGTATTTTAGTAGTGACGGGGTTTCACCGTGTTAGCCAGGATGGTCTGGATCTCCTGACCTCATGATCCACCTGTCTCAGCCTCCCAAAGTGCTAGGATAACAGGCGTGAGCCACAGCGCCGGGCGTACAATAAGTTTTTAAAAATTATTTCTCATTATTTGAAATGTATACATTATGTAAATTCCTACATTTCATGCTTCTTAAAAATAAAATCAGAAGATCTGGAAATGCTAGACTCTGAGTTTTCTAGCAACAGTCATACCCTCACAGCACCAAACTCTGTTGTTTTTCCAGCACTGAGGCGAGATTATCTTCAAGCTTGAGCAATGTTTCTTTCCACTAGCCAGGCTGCCTAGTTCATTGATGTTACCTGCCTCATTCCTATAGTTATTTGAGTTTCTAACCTAGCCCGCCCCAAACCCTGGACTAACATATTATTTTTATTCACCAATTGTGGCAGGCATGAGGTACACCTCAGACTTTCAACTCTAAGGACCTTAACTAGCCAAAGGCTGCTGCACTCTTAATCTACCATATTTTCACCAAGGGTGTGCTTCTTACTGTCTTCTCTGAGCCAATGACTGAGCACACGAGGATCCTGAAACAAGATTATTCCTGAAGAACATAGGTCTCTTCTTATACCCAGCTTTGGCTCTAGGACTCTCTGATGATAATGCTGAACCTTCTCACATTGCAGAGCAAACTGTTTCCTTTCAACCTTCTTTTACAAGGGGTCAGATTTTCATCCCCCAGTTTTATCCAGCTCACTCCCCATTTCTGTCACAGAGGCATTTTTTTCTAATAAAAGCCTTGCCTGGTTAAGCCTACCTTAATGTCTACCTCTTGTTGGACCTAGACAAATATGAGAGGTATATAAGTTGGGTGATCCAAAAAAAAAACAGGCCGTTAAATGTGCAAAGAGACTGACTCACTCATCATCCAACAGTTGGAGAGGACATGATTCTCCTTTATAAATGAGAAATGGATACTCCTTGGCACAAAGTGCTAGCACATTGCCAGTGATGTTACCTGTAATGACAGAAAGATAGGGAAGGAAAGAAGGAAAGAAGGGAGGAGGAGGGAAGGAGAGAAGGAGGGAAGGAGAGAAGGAGGGAAGGAGAGAAGGAGGGAAGGAGGGAAGGAGGAGGGGAGGAAGTCTCAATAGAAAGGAGTTCCTTGGCAGGTGAAATAATGTAAGCATTTGAAAAATATTGGCAGAAATGCCTACAAAGACAGTGGAGTTGGCTGAGTACTGCTAAATTGTATTGATTTCCAGAAGAAAGATAATGAGCGATTAAGGGCTATTAACAACTAGTTCACGTCTAAGTGGGATAGCCAGAGAACCCTGTGATAGAGATGCTTATGACCTACAGTGGAAGGGCAGAAACAATGGATCAACAGAATGATTTAATTGTTGAAGCCACAAAGCTCAGGAGAAATGTTTGAATGTTAAATCAAGGTGTCTGTTATACAAAGGGCCCCGGTAGAGAAAACCTGAGAAGCTAAATATGGCTCGAGTACATCTGGATGGAGACTACTTACTTGGTCAGATTATGGTCTAGCAAAGGGGGGTCCCATTCTTCTCTGGTAAGAATTAGCACTTCACTGTGCTGAAATACGTTGCAGGAGCCTCTCTCACATGAAGCATCAGGTGTCCTTCCATCTCCTTTACTGGCCACCAAGCTGGCGACCAATGTTAAATCCCAGCATAACCCAGTGGGGAATGTGCTGAGTCTTTTAAGGGAAGATAAAGACAGTATGCAATAAGGAATTGCAAGAATTCTTGTCATTAATGAACAGGATCCAGGAGAGCTCTCCTGAGATAGAATTTTAAGAGTGCTTGATTAAGAGTGCCAGAATTTAAGTATAGATAAGCAAGAATTCATTGACTGAGGAAGTATTATATTTTCTTGGAATTTGGGATTGAATACTCAACCAAGGACACCATCAGTGGAAGCAAAATTGTTTCTTGAGTAGCTCTTAGAAGCTTGTAGCGGGCTAAGGAATTTTAGCCAACAAGTAGTGACGTACACTGTGTTACCCTGGTAGATGGTAGAGAAATGAATTAAGAGGCTAAAAAAAGGGGGTATGCTAAAATGGATATGTTATGTAAGAGCAGAAGATCCACTAGAGAGCCCAGAAAAACACTGTTCACTGAATATTTAAGGAATTTTCTAGCACAAATTTGCTAGAACAAACTAGGCCCAAAGTTCTACCACATCCTCTTATTAGAATAGGAATCTACAGAGAGCAAGTAAAGAATGGAGTCTAGGCTAAATTCCAACTCACAGTGTGCCCTTGGGGCCTAGGAACCCAATCCAGTGGTCAGTTCCCCAGTCCCTACGGAATATTTCTATTTGGCATACTGGCTATAGAAGTCCTTAGTTTGGAGAGTAAGAGCTATCCTATCAGGAAAGGCCAAACGGAAATTTCTGAAACTCTCCACCCTGCACTCATCCACCTTCAGCCAAGTAGTAAAATAAAAACCAACAGCATATCCCAAAGGTTATGAGGTTATGTCAGAGGTTTAGCAGTACAATTAAAGACTAAGGATACAAGGGAGATGCTTCATGTTAAATATCTATTTAATTCACAAGCCTGGCCCCTGAATAAATAGATAGTTATGGAGAATAGCTACAGACTATATATCAGATTTAATGAAGTCATAGCAACAATAGCAGCTGCTGCTCTTGATGTGTTATCATTGCTGAACACATTATTAAACCCTCAGGTATAAGATTTGAAGCCATTAATTTGGTGGACATGTTTTTTACCATTCCAATTAGGAAAAAGAATAAGAAATAGTTAACATTCATACAGAAGGGAGAACAATTTTCATTTATGTGTTTGCCTCAGGGCTATGTTAACTCTTCTGTTCTCTGTCATAATCTAGTCTGAAGAGACCTGTACCACCTGGACATTGCATAGAACATCTCACTCCTCTCTTATACTGATGGATATAACGTTGATTGGACAGGATGAGCATGAGATGACAAGAAACTGTGGGGAGACACATGTACTCCAGAGTATAGGAAACCAATCCTAGGCAGCTTCAGAGACGTTTCACTCCAGTGAAATTATTAGGGGTCTAGTGGTCAAAGGCATGCTGAGTTTCTCCACAAATAAAAAGACATTGCATTTCCTACCAAAAAGAATGAAGCCATAGTGTCTGGTAGACCTCTTTAAGCTGTAGAGCCAACACATTCCACATTTAGGAGTTTTGCTCTGGCACATGTACCAGGTGAAACTAAGGCTTCCAACATTGAATAGGGCCTGGAGAAGGAAAGGATGCTGTAGGAGGTGCATGTCTTGATGCAATCAGCCTTGTAACTTGTATTATGCAATCTGGCAGACATTATGGTCCCGGAGCTGTCAATGATGGGAAAAGATGCAATGTGGAGCTTACAGCAAATTCATAAGAATCAGATGCAGGCCACTGGAATTCTGGAGCAAGGCCAAGTATCCAGAGGAGATAATTATATGTTTTGATAAGCTGAGAAGCAACACTTGGCATGCTTTTGGGAACTGGTAGAAACTGCATGTTTAACCAATGTGGCTTCAAGTGAATATATGTCCAGAACTACTCATTATGAGTTAGCTTATTTCAGACCTGCCAAATAATAGAGTTATAAAACAGCCCTATCAGCAGTCCATCACAAGATGGAAATAACACATCTGAAATCAAGCCTAAGGCTGGACCAGAGGGGCCACACTGGCAGATAGAGACATATGAACATCAAAATTATAGACCCCATTTACCTGGGTAAATCTACCTCTGATTGTCCAACTTGTTAACAACAGACCAAAACTAGCTCCAGATATGGCACTCTTCTTTAAGAAAATTGTCCAGCAAGTTTGTGGCAAGTTGCTACATCCACCAGCTTCAGTCCTGGAAGGGCCAGTGGTTTGTTCTCATAGGGAAACATACTTACTGTGGGGTGGGTTTTCTTTTCTTCTTTGCAGATCATCAGTCATTGTTACCACTGAAGAGCTTATGCAATGCCTAATGCGTAGGTACGGAATCCCACACAGCATAAAATCTGGCCAGGAGATTCTTCTTACAATATAGAAGGTATGAGGGTGAGCCCATGTCCATAGAATCTACTGGCCAAATCCTGTACAACACTTTCCAGAAGCAGCTAGCTTCATACAATGCTATAGCAGTCTTCTAAACGTGGAACTAAAAGAAGCACCCTGGAGAGATGATGCATTGTCCTTCAGGACATAGTATATTCACTAAATCAAAGACCATGGTATAGTGCTGCACCTGCAGTAGGGAAGATATATAGGTACACAGGTCATTCTTTTAAAGGGTGGAAGCATGAGTGACTCCACTTATCAATCCTTCCAAACAGCCATTGAAAGATCTTGTGCTTCCTGGCCCCATCACTCTGAATATTTTAGTGCCAGGGATCCCAGTGCCCAAATAAGAAACATTCTTGTCAGGATACACTACAAGGGACCACCTGGGAAGAGGAGTAGTGGTGACCCTGATCAGCAGAAGATAGAGCTGCTTTTGCACAATAAGGACAGGGAATAGTATGTGTGGAAAACAGGTGTTCCACTTAGGTACCTTGTGGTACACATTTGCCCTATTCTTACTGTGAACAGACATATACAGCAATCTTAAAATGAGAAAGGTATGATTATCAAAAGGCTCAAGACCTCCACTGACTTGAGGAAAAGCAAAGTATGATAATGGCTTATACCATCATAATGGAACTGATCTCTAGCACACTCTAACCTCTATAGCTTTCTGACCTATTCTAGTTGCCACACATAGTAAACATTTGCCCTGTACTTGAAATGCTCTTTCCCAAGATATTGGCACAAGTGCCTTACCACCTCTTTTGCCTTTATTCAAACATCATTCAAATATGCCTTCATTAAAACATCATTGTTTCCTGGTTATCTGTACTTAATTTCTGCTTTATTTTTCTCCATTGTGCTTATTATCACCTAAAGCACAACATAATTCACTTATGTGTGTATTACCTCTTTCCCTAACACAAATATAGGTTTAAAAGGACTTGGATTTTTATTCATATACTGCTGTATCTCCAACCACTAGAACAGTGTCTGGTACATCATAGAAGATCTTATTGAATGAATTAATGAATCATCATCATTACAGAGAGGCAATTGTTATGGTATGAAGCAACATGTGTTTCCACTGAAAAGGGCATGGTGTAAATGGACACGGAGAAAATATTATCATCATCATTATCACGACAACTAACATTATTGAATGCTTATTATATTCTAAAAAATTTGCAGCTTGTTTTACATGCATTTTCTTATTGAAATTTTCCAACTCTGTGGCCTGGATTTCAGTATTATTTCCATTTTCTCTGTGGCTTAGAAAGGTTAAGAATCTTGATCAAGATGGAAGTAATAACTGGCAAAAATGTTCTTCAAACTACATTTGTCATCAAAGCCTGAATTCATAACCTGAATTCTCAGATGAATGTGGAAATCAGAGAACAATTTTAGAACTTTGTACTATGCCAGATAAATGGAAGAGGACAGAGCAATATTAAAATAATTAACCAATAAGAAATTATAACATTTATTAGTAAAAAATAATGTCTTAATAAAAATGTAGGTGATGCTTTTAAAGGGATCAGGGAAAATACCCAAATCTGAGAAAATAAATCCTTAAACTCCATTTTGTATATATATAATTTTCTTTCTTCAAGAAGGTACATAATGACTATATGCTCTTCCATCAGTTTTTGAAATCAATTTTAAGGAAGTCTAATTAAAAGAGTATTACAATAATAGCAGAATCATCACAAAGACAGGTATTAACAATACTGTAAGTCCAATAAAGAAAATAGAGATTTTATGAATATATAAATGATAACATATGTTCTGGAATACCACAGCATGAATTTTTCAAATCACTAGCTCCAGTCCTTGCTATTTAAAAACACACATACTCGCACACATGCACACACCAAATGTAAGTTTATTGTGCTTTTTTCATTTTGTCTTATGAAGTCTAATTGAGACCCAGATACATGATGTCATAGAAAAGTCTGCTAGGTGAAAAGCAGACAGCTAAACAGTTTCAGTTGCTTTAAAAACATTCAAATTTCAAGGACCGTTATTCTGTTACTTGAATAAAAAGTAGATGAAAGCTCTACAGAAAGGCAGCAAATCGTAATCACAGATATGGAAGGTACTTATGTCAAGGCTAGGAAATAATGGTAAATATATGAATTGTGTACCGAATAATCTCAGTTAACATGAAAATAGGGGAAGCAAGCCTTTTGAAATTGTCTAGCACACACACACACATACACATTAATTGAAAACCTCTTGAGTACTAGATCTTGTGAGGTTTGATGTAGAGATAAATGAGCATTTTTCTTTGCCTTGTAAGTAGCAGAAATACATACATATTGAATGTATTGGCAATATGTATGTAGTACATACATATTGAAGTACTATATGAGAAGTAGAATAGGTATAGATAGAACCAGGGTCCTAGATTTAAAAAATAGCTGATTTTGGCCAGGTCCAGTGGCTCACGCCTGTAATCCCAGCACTTTGGGAGGCTGAGGTGGGCGGATTACAAGACCAGGAGTTTGAGATCAGCCTGACCAACATGGTGAAACCCACTCTCTACTAAAAATACAAAATTTACCCAGGTGTGGTGGTGCACGCCTGTAATCTCAGCTACTCAGGAGGCTGAGGCAGGAGAATTGCTTCCGGGAAGCAGAAATTGCAGTGAGCAAAGATCACGCCACTGTACTCCAGTCTGGGCGACAGGGGGAGACTCCGTCTCAAAAAAAAAAAAAAAAAAAAAAAAAAGCGATTTTAAAGGAAAGATTCAGAAATTATGTAAACTTAGGGAAATGAAGGATATTAGGGGATAGATATTGGTCATGGAAAAAACTTGAGACACTGAAGAGTCACAGTGAGACATTTAGTATGGCCAGAGCATAGGCTGCACAGTGAAATGAGAGGTAGAAGATGATGATATTGGAAAGTGATGTGTTTGCATCAAGTAACAAAGAACATTTTAAACAGAAAAACGACATAATCAGTTTAGGTATTAGGTTGGCACAAAAGTAACTGATGTTTTTGCCATTAAAAATACTGGCAACCTAATATTTAGAAGATCAATATAGAGGTGTGTAGGATGTACTGGAGTTATTGGAGATGAAAGACAAAGACACTGTGTGCTACAAGTGAGCCAGAATGAGGATGTGGTCTAAGCCAAGTTTCATACACTGCTCTAAACCGAGATGTGACTTGTTTGGTTGTTATAAGCAGCAGTGAAATTAAGCAGATAATATGGATGGCACTCAAAATATACTTATTGACTGATACCCATCTCTCTTTATGCTTGTATGTTAATGGTACAGTTTTTCAGCCATTTAAGTTTGTGGGCTCTGGTTTAAATTTAGGAGTAACAGAAGAATTACAGAGGAGAGGTCACATGTTTTTCCCTTGCTGTCTCAGTTAAAGCTGATTTTCCAAGAACAGCATGTCTGTGATGTTTTCTTTCATCATTAATAAACACATTAATGTTCTCCATAGTTCAGATAGCAGTTTTGAACAATATTATAATTATGAACATCTATGATATAAGGTCATTTTAAATTATAAATGTTTGAATCCCAGCACTTCGGGACACCTAGGCAGGAGGATCACTTGAGCTCAGGAGTTTGAGATCAGCCTAGGTGACATAGGGAGATCTTGTCTCTACTAGAAATCAGCAAAATTAGCTGGGCATGGTGGTATGCACCTGTAGTTCCAGCTACTTGGGAGATTGAAGTGGGAGAATCACTTGAGCCTGGGGAGGTTATAGATGCAGTGAGCTATGAAGTGCCATTGCACTCCCACCTAGGCAACAGAGCTAGATCCTGTCTCAAAATAAATGTGTATATATATATATATATATATAT